>NW_028318494.1:7429426-7736353 GCF_062004578.1 Staurois parvus | reverse complement strand
CATTTACTGATCTTCCTCACATCTACCCATCGGCACACACCATGCTGGTTCTGGGTTCGTCGATGGGCGTAGAACCTGGAAATCCAGTGAAAGGAGGAGCTAAGATTGTTGGTGGGGGGATATCAGAAGAGAAGGTTTATAGCCACCTTTTAGGATTAGTTCACCTTTCCGCCAAATCTGTCAATGCATATGTTCACCTTTCACAAAAAAAAAAAAAAAATATATGCAAATATTTTTTAATACGTTTTAATGGCTTTCATTTTTTTACTCTTTTTCTATTTAACATCTAAAAAAAAGGAGCGTGATTGGCCGGCTATAAGGGGAGGAGGAGGCCGGATATTTTTTTTTTTAAACCATCTTGCATAAAAGAGAAAGGAGCATGATTGGCAGGCTTCTTACTTCTGCACCCCCCCCCCCCCCCCACCTAATCTGCCCACACATTAAAAGAAAGGGAGAGCCAGAATAGAATTGCCAGGCTTAGTAGTTGATAAGCTGGAGGATGGTAGGGCGGGATGGCTTACTAGTTGGTGAACGGAAGGGAGGGCAGAAAGTGCCAGCGCCATGTGTGTGGACACTGCACCCTCCCCATTCAGAGGTGCAGAGATAAAGAGGCTAGTTAGAGGTGAAGCTGCAAGAGCTTAAGTCACTGGAATGAATAATGTGAGTGCCGTGCATTCTGTCTGCACTGTGTGCAAGGGCAGGGAGAGCTGTAGGGAGCCGCCCGCTGGGTTAGCTCAGCTGTGCTGTCACAGGGGAGCCGGGCAGTAGATAGTGGTGAGCACAGGGCTAGTGTTGGAAGTAGCGGAATACCATTCCGCCATGTTCCAGCTGAAAAAAAGCCCTGAATATCTCACATTACTAGTTTCTTCCCTGGCCAGAAACACCAGGACCGGGAAATTACATTTTACATGCCACAGAGAATAGGTGGAGGAACTCAATTCCGGAGTGTGGGGGGGGGGGGTTGAGGGGTGAAACAGAAGTAGTGATGTGGTCTGCATCATCGAGCGGGTGTGACCTAATTGTACAGTGGGAGTTAAAGAGACATTGTTCCACCAATGATCTCTGTATGCTATTCTGTATGTATGCTGTCCCTGCCTACCAACTAAAAATCTTCCCCAGTGAAAACTTTACAACTTTTATTCCCTAAAAAACCAACACCCATCACTCACCTATGCAACTCCTATCTGCTGCTCACTTCTCCCCCATGTCCAAAGCTCTCCTCTGTACCACTGTTCAAAGCTCACACCTGTCCACAGCTCACCCCTGTATCCCTCTCCAAAGCTCACCTCTATATCTCTGTCCAAAGCTCACCCCTGTACCCCCGGCCACAGCTCATTTCTGTACGCTTCTCCAAAGCTTACCTCTGTACCCCAGCCCACAGCTCACCCCTGTACCATGACCACAGTTCACTTCTGTATTCCTCTCCACAGCTCATCCCTGTATCATGACCACAGTTCACTTCTGTACTCCTCTCCAAAGCTCAGCCCCATACCCTGTTCACAGTTCACCTCTGTACCCTACCCACAGCTTAACAATGTACCCGTCTACGGCTCACCCCTGTACCCTGCCTGCAACTCACCCCTGTAACCCTGTCCACCTCTCACCCCAATACCCTGCCCATAGTTCACCTCTGTAACCTGCCCTCAGCTCACCTCAGTACCCAGTCCACCTCTCACCCCAGTACCCTGCCCATAGTTCACCTCTGTAACCTGCCCTCAGCTCACCTCAGTACCCCTGTCCACCCCTCACTCCAGTACCCTGCCCGCAGCTCACCCCAATACCCTGGCTGCAGCTCACCTCTGTACCCCTGCCACAGGTCACCCCTGTACCCCACCCACAGTTCACCTCTGTACCCCTTTCCATCACTCACCCATGTACCCTGCTGGTAGCTCACATCTTTACCCCTGTCCAACCCTCACCTTTGTACCTTGCCCACAGCTCACCCCTGTACCCTGCCCACAGATCACCCTGTACCTTACTCGCAACTCACCCCAGTACCCTTCCCGCAGATCACCCCTGTACCTTACTCGCAGCTCACCCCAGTACCCTTCACGCAGATCACCCCTGTACCTTACTCGCAGCTCACCCCAGTACCCTTCCCACAGATCACCCCAGTACCTTGCCCAAAGTTCACATCCTGTACTCCTCTCCAAAGCTCACTTCTTCACCCACCAGCAAAAGAAGAATTTACTTTTATGCTAAAATAAATATAAAAGTTAAACTTTCACCAGTGCTCATCTCTGCCCTCCACTCATTTCTCATCAATTCTTACTTCTGCACCTCCCCACCTAATCTGCCCACACATTAAAAGAAAGGGAGAGCCACAAAAGAATAAATAAAATATATGCATATATTTTTTAATACATTTCAATGGCTTTCATTTTTTTACTCTTTTTCTATTTAACATCTAAAAAAAAAAGGAGCGTGATTAGCCGGCTATAAGGGGAGGAGGAGGCCGGATATTTTTTTTTTTTTTTTTTAAACCATCTTGCAAAAAAGAGAAAGGAGCATGATTGGCAGGCTTCTTACTTCTGCACCCCCCCCCCCCCCCACACCTAATCTGCCCACACATTAAAAGAAAGGGAGAGCCAGAATAGAATTGCCAGGCTTAGTAGCTGATAAGCTGGAGGGTGGTAGGGCGGGATGGCTTACTAGTTGATGAACGGAAGGGAGGGCAGAAAGTGCCAGCGCCTCGTGTGTGGACACTGCACCCTCCCCATTCAGAGGTGCAGATATAAAGAGGCTAGTTAGAGGTGAAGCTGCAAGTGCTTAAGTCACTGGAATGAATGATGTGAGTGCCGTGCATTCTGTCTGCACTGTGTGCAAGGGCAGGGAGAGCTGTAGAGAGCCGCCCGCTGGGTTAGCTCAGCTGTGCTGTCACAGGGGAGCCGGGCAGTAGATAGTGGTGAGCACAGGGCTAGTGTTGGAAGTAGCGGAATGCCATTCCGCCATGTTCCAGCTGAAAAAAAGCCCTGAAAATCTCACATTACTAGTTTCTTCCCTGGCCAGAAACACCAGGACCGGGAAATTACATTTTACATGCCACTTCTGGGTCATTAACAGAAAAGGAAGATCCATTTACTGATCTTCCTCCCATCTACCCATCGGCACACACCATGCTGGTTCTGGGTTCGTCGATGGGCGTAGAACCTGGAAATCCAGTGAAAGGAGGAGCTAAGATTGTTGGTGGGGGGATATCAGAAGAGAAGGTTTATAGCCACCTTTTAGGATTAGTTCACCTTTCCGCCAAATCTGTCAATGCATATGTTCACCTTTCACAAAAAAAGAAATAAAATATATGCATATATTTTTTAATACGTTTCAATGGCTTTCATTTTTTCACTCTTTTTCTATTTAACATCTAAAAAAAAAAAAAGGAGCGTGATTGGCCGGCTATAAGGGGAGGAGGAGGCCGGATATATATATATATTTTTTTTAAACCATCTTGCATAAAAGAGAAAGGAGCGTGATTGGCAGGCTTCTTACTTCTGCACCCCCCCCCCCCACCTAATCTGCCCACACATTAAAAGAAAGGGAGAGCCAGAATAGAATTGCCAGGCTTAGTAGCTGATAAACTGGAGGGTGGTAGGGCGGGGTGGCTTTCATTTTTTCACTCTTTTTCTATTTAACATCTAAAAAAAAAAAAAGGAGCGTGATTGGCCGGCTATAAGGGGAGGAGGAGGCCGGATATTTTTTTTTTTTTTAAACCATCTTGCAAAAAAGAGAAAGGAGCATGATTGGCAGGCTATAAGGGGAGGATGAGGAGGCAGGATTCTTTTTTGTGACACTAAATGATATCTATATTTTTCAAAACAATCCATACACATCTATTACTTAATGTCTGTATAATCAATTTTTCTGCCTCCATGTAACATCCTCTGTGAGCTCCAAAACATCTCATTTTTCCTCTCACTTCTGTTTTTGAAAAGAACGTGAGGTGGGACCGGCGTTTTCTGAGATATGTGGATCGATCTGGCAGAAGTGCTTGAGTGTAACTAATTTTTTTACATGTTTTTTACTAAACTTTCTAAACTTTTTTTCTATCACATAGGGACAAAAGATCCCTATGTGATGCAATTTTGGTGACAGGTTCTCTTTATTGAGACATTAGGGTCTAAAAACTCCCTGATGTCTCACCTGCGCTTCAATGACACTAATAGAGTGCAGACTGCACTCCATTAGTTTCTTCACCAGCCATACTGGCTGGGGAAAGTGACATTTGATATGTCGCTTCCATGTCATTAACAGGAAGGGGAGATCAGCAAGCATTCTGTTAGGACTTGGGTCTGAGACTGCGACTTCTGCGATGTTCAGCTGTGGCTCTTCTCGCTGTTCTACCCGAGATGCTGGACAGTTTCCTGTCTGATCCTATGGACAACCTTGCCTTGCAGCTTGTTTCTGGGGAACCTTGAACTCCTTTCTCTACCCATGGACTTCCTGATTTAAGCCATGTCCCTGCACTTTCTATTAGCCAGATTATTGTGCTCTTCTCCAGCCCGTATGTTGCTTCTTTCACTACTGTTGTCTTCTGTATCTTCACTAAATACTCGTTACTGACCTTGGCTTGTATATCAACTTCACTTCTGCTTGATCCCAAACTGAAACCATTCATTATGGACCTTTGGCTCATTGCTCGACTTCGCTTCCACCTAATCCCAAACATAAACCACTTCTTACTGACCATTGGCTTGTTTACTGACTAGCTTTCTGCTTGATCCCTACCTGCTACATCTGCGACCAGACTCCGGCTTAATCACCTCCTGGTGGGGTGATTCTGAGGAGCACGAGCTTGCACTAGCATGCAGCAAATACTATCTCCACAATCACACGTATATTAAGATTAAGAGAAACCATACTGGCAAATTTAAAAAACAACTTCAGAATTTAGTTATGAAAGCAAAAGATGTGGGAATCCTAGATGAGAAGGAAGCAAAATATCTTATTCCTTCCAAATGTAAAATCCCAGTGTTCTATTATCTGCCAAAAATCCATAAGAGTTTAAGTCAACCTCCTGGGAGACCCATTGTCAGTGGGATAGGGTCCATACATTCCCGGATTGGAGAGTATATAGATTTATTTTTGCAGCCTATTGTAAAACAAATGCCTGCCTATTTGAAGGATGGACAGGATCTCACTGAATTGATTGAGAATATAGAGGTCACACAGAATACCATACTAGTTACTATTGATGTAAATTCATTTTATACTAGCATCAGACATGAAGAGGGTATTGGAGCAGTTAAATGGGCTCTAAAGAACACACTGAGATCCACAGGAGGCAGAGGAAATTCATCATTCAATTACTAGAGTTCGGCATGCTTAACAATTATTTCTGGTATGCAGGAGATTTTTGTCCAGAAAAAAAGTGTGGCAATGGGTGCAAAATTTGCACCTAACCTAGCAAATATTTTCATGGCGAGATGGGAACATGAAGAAATGTTTGGGAAGGTATGGAAAGGGTTAAGAACATGGAAGAAATGTATAGATGATATCCTGGTGATATGGAGTCACTACAGGTTTTTTTTTTAAAACACATAGAAAATAATCCACAAGGATTGGGTTTTTCCCGGACAATAAATATCGAATCAGTAAATTTTCTAGATTCATGTATTTTTAAAGATAAGGAGAGATTATATACGAAAACATACTTTAACCCCTTCACGCCTAAGGGTAAAACAAATCTAAATGCCTAAGCACAATTCTGCAACGTTGACGTGTTAGTAAAACCGTACATATCGTCACAACTACTTTGTACATCCAGGTGGATTATACCTTGTTTTTTTCAGGACAAATTGGGCTTTCATTTGGTGGTAAATGGTCATGGATAGCTCCTAATTTTTTTTTTATTATTAAAGGAAAACTGGGCCAAAATAGTAAAAAAAATCATTTTTTTTAATTTAACTGTGTGTTTCTTGTTACGACCATAACCTACCACCAAAGAACAACCCAAAATACATTCTCCAGTTCTTGACGATCACAGCCATACCATATATGTGTATGTTATTTGTTGTTTGTACCCGTAGTACAGTCCAGAAACAACAGTGCGTATTTTGTTTTTGTCTTTTTTTTTATTTTTTTTTTTTACATAAAACACACTGTCACTGACATTGACATTAACACTAACTGACACCAATTTTTTTTTAAATCCTGACCTTTGCCCTTGACCCTGACCTTTGACCCTGACCTTGACCCAAACACTAACCCTGGTACTGAACTAGATCAAACCTTGATCTAGGTATTTTTCTTTATTTTTTCTTTTCTTTTTTAATATTTATTTATCTTTTTTTTTTTTTTTTACAAACTTTTTTTTTTATCTCTCTATGTCAGGAGTTCGAGAGATACAATGTATCTCTCTTCTCCATTCATAGAGAGAGAGAAAACAAGGGGGCCGGGCTGCACAGTGATTGATCACTGTGATAGCCAATCAGAGGCTATCACAGCGATCACGTGACCCGGAATCGGGAGTCCCGGGTCCCGATCGTTAGAACGGGACCCGGGGCTCTCAGTGACACCGCGGTCTTGGTGCTGGGAGCGCACCGAGCGACGCGCTCCCAGCACAAAGACAGGTACGCAAATATGCGGCCCCACGGAAAAAAGCCCAGGTCCGTGAGGCCGCATATTTGTGTTACGTCGGCGTCAAGGGGTTAAGGAGACAGATAGGAATGGATACATTCCTACCTCCAGTTGTCACCATCCACAATGTATTCAGGGGATACCGAAGGGGCAGTTTAGTCGCATAAGGAGAAATTGTTCGACGTTTACGGATTATATTGATCAATCTGAACTGATTAAACAAAGGTTTTTACAAAAAGGGTATGATCCAGGTAGATTGGAAAAACTGAGATTTGAAATCAGTAAAGGATACATGGGAAACAGAAAGATAAAAACACAAAGAAATGACACCTAAAAAAGACGATAAGAAGCTGGAATTTGCTTTTATTTCTAACTTCAGTTGCCAATATGGAGATGGAGGGGATTATGTGTAAGTATTGGCCTGTATTAAAAAGGGATACAATTTTGGGCTCATTGTTACTGTGAGGGATCGTCCCCTTGCTGATGAACATCTTTATGCCGGTGCCGGATCCCTGTCAGCCGAGGCGGTGCGCGGGATTGTGCGGTTATGCTCATGCGCACCGGCGTGCATGTTATCGCAAGGCGGGCTATTTAAATCACCAGCACACTTTAGCCCAGGCCTTGAAATTAGATTGGCAAAATACTCACCATGCCTCTTTTTAAATTCCTTGGGGTGCTATCCTGGCATTTCAGGGCCTCCAAAACTGTGATAGGTAGTGAGGAAGTGAAATCAGGAAGTTACGCACCGTCAAACTTTCAAAGTGGTCATTGGATTTCAGGCTCCTGTATGTGGCTAGGCTCCCAAAAAGTCTCAAACATGTGGTATCCCCATACTCGGAAGTAGCAGAATGTATTTTGGGGTGTAATTCCACATATAGCCATGGCTTGTGTGAGCAATATATCATTTAAGTGACTAGTGACTGGTATTTTAGAACCTCAAGAAATGTGATGGGCAGTCAGAAAGTAAAAGCTGTGTGAATTCCATTCTCTATACCATAGTTTGTAGATATTATAACTTTCACACATAGCAATCAATATTCACTTACTGGGATTTTTTTTCATCAAAAACATGTAGCAGAAAAATAGCACAAAAAAATAAAAAGCACACAGGTGATCAAATACCACCGAAAGAAAGCTCTATTTGTGGGAAAAAAAGGAAGGAAATTTCATTTGGGTACAGCTATTTTCTTCTTGTAGTAGTTAATAATTTAAAAAAAAAAATAAAATTAAAAAAACAAAAAAATTATACCATTATTGTTTATATTATTAATATTATACACTTTTTTGCTTTGAATCTAGGAGCCAGCTAAAAAAGTTGAGAGACATTTTTTTTTAGCTTAGTGTGCGTTGCCAGCACCTGGGACTTCACGCAATGGGATTTGCCATGTGGCAATCATTGCATAACAGCACCATGTTTTTAGGTGCCATTAAAAATGGAACCTGAACCTGCACTTTGCGATCACAGTGATTCTACTGCAATCCCAAACGCCCAGATGTGAATGGAGTCACCTTAATTCACATATGCAATTCTAGATTAAATCCACACGCACTGTGTTTTGGGTGCCATTATGAAAAGGGTCCTGTGCGTTCCAGACTCGCAAGTGATAGAGCAGACTGGCATATGGAGATAAGTGTTCACATAGGATTGCTATTGACAGAAGTTTTCCCATTAATGTCCGTGGGAGGCGTTCTCCCATAGAAGTCCACGGGAGATGTTTTTCCACTGAAGCCCACGGGACGCGATTTCCCATTAAAATGCACGGGACACGATTTCCCATTAAATTGCATGGGAAACGATTTCCCATTAAAGTGCAAGGGGCATGATTTCCCATTAAAGTGCAAGGGGCATGATTTCCCATTAAACTGCACGGGGTGTGATCTCCCATTGAAGTGCAGAGGTCACAATTTACCACTGAAGTCTATGAGGTGCAATTTCCCATCGAAGTCTACGGGCGTGCAGGGGCAGACTGACCATTTGGAAACTCGGGCGCAGCCCGAGGGCCCGGGGTCAGTAGGGGGCCCCATGAGATGACCCTGGTACCTTTTTCATAGGCTTTGAGTTTGGGCAAAGACACAGGGGCCCCATGATCCCCTATTGCCCGGGGGCCCCATGAGTTGTCAGTCCGCCCCTGCGGGCGTGATTTCCCTCTGAAGTCTGCAAGGTGGGATTTCCCATTGAAGTCAATGCAAAGCAGTGTGTGAACCTAAGTGCAAGGAAGCAATTTCTAATCCTGGGCCTAGGATTTGTTGAGCCCTGTGCAATTGTAAATCTTATATCTCCAGGGCTTTTTTTCCTCAGAAAATAGGTGCAGGAACTCAATTCCGGAGTGGGGGGGGGGGGTGTTGAGGGGTGAAACAGAAGTAGTGATGTGGTCTGCATCATCGAGCGGGTGTGGCCTAATTGTACAGTGGGAGTTAAAGAGACATTGTTACACCAATGATCTCTGTATGCTATTCTGTATGTATGCTGTCCCTGCCTACCAAGTAAAAATCTTAACCAGTGAAAACTTTACAACTTTTATTCCCTATAAAACCAACACCCATCACTCACCTATGCAACTCCTATCCGCTGCTCACGTCTCCCCCATGTCCAAAGCTCTCCTCTGTACCACTGTTCAAAGCTCACACCTGTCCACAGCTCACCCCTGTATCCCTCTCCAAAGCTCACCTCTATATCTTTATTCAAAGCTCACCCCTGTATCTATCTCCAAAGCTCACCTCTATATCTTTGTTCAAAGCTCACCTCTGTACCCCCGGCCATAGCTCATTGCTGTACCCTTCTCCAAAGCTTACCTCTGTACCCCTGCACACAGCTCACCCCTGTACCATGACCACAGTTCAATTCTGTACTCCTCTCCACAGCTCATCCCTGTACATGACCACAGTTCACTTCTGTACTCCTCTCCAAAGCTCACCCCCATACCCTGTCCACAGTTCACCTCTGTACCCGACCCACAGCTCAACAATGTACCCCTGTCTACGGCTCACCCCTGTACCCTGCCTGAAGCTCACCCCTGTACCCCTGTCCACCTCTTACCCCAGTACCCTGTCCATAGTTCACCTCTGTAACCTGCCCTCAGCTCACCTCAGTACCCCTGTCCACCTCTCACCCCAGTACCCTGCCCGCAGCTCACCCCAATACCCTGGCTGAAGCTCACCTCTGTACCCCTGCCACAGGTCACCTCAGTACCCTTTTCCATCACTTACCCTTGTACCCTGCTGGTAGCTCACATCTTTACCCCTGTCCAACGCTCACCTTTGTACCCTGCCCACAGATCACCCCTGTACCTTACTCGCAGCTCACCCCAGTACCCTTCCCGCAGATCACCCCAGTACCTTGCCCAAAGTTCACATCCTGTACTCCTCTCCAAAGCTCACTTCTTCACCCACCAGCAACAGAAGAATTTACTATTATGCTAAAATAAACTTTCACCAGTGCTCATCTCTGCCCTCCACTCTTTTCTCATCAATTCTTACTTCTGCACCCCCCCCACCTAATCTGCCCACACATTAAAAGAAAGGGAAAGCAAGAATAGAATTTCCAGGTTTAGTAGCTGATAAGCAGGAGGGTGGTAGGGCGGGATGGCTTACTAGCTTATGAACGGAAGGGAGGGCAGACCCATCGGCACACACCATTCTGGTTCTGGGTTCGTCGATGGGCGTAGAACCTGGAAATCCAGTGAAAGGAGGAGCTAAGATTGTTGGTGGGGGATATCAGAAGAGAAGGTTTATAGCCACCTTTTAGGATTAGTTCACCTTTCCGCCAAATCTGTCAATGCATATGTTCACCTTTCACAAAAAAAAAAAAAAAAAATAGATATGCAAATATTTTTTAATACGTTTCAATGGCTTTCATTTTTTTACTCTTTTTCTATTTAAAAACTAAAAAAAAAAAAGGAGCGTGATTGGCCGGCTATAAGGGAGGAGGAGGCCGGATATTTTTTTTTTTTTTTTCTTAAACTATCTTGCATAAAATAGAAAGGAGCATGATTGGCAGGCTTCTTACTTCTGCACCACCCCCCACCTAATCTGCCCACACATTAAAAGGAAGGGAGAGCCAGAATAGAATTGCCAGGCTTAGTAGCTGATAAGCTGGAGGGTGGTAGGTTGGGATGGCTTACTAGTTGATGAACGGAAGGGAGGGCAGAAAGTGCCAGCGCCTCGTGTGTGGACACTGCACCCTCCCCATTCAGAGGTGCAGAGATAAAGAGGCTAGTTAGAGGTGAAGCTGCAAGTGCTTAAGTCACTGGAATGAATAATGTGAGTGCTGTGCATTCTGTCTGCACTGTGTGCAAGGGCAGGGAGAGCTGTAGAGAGCCGCCCGCTGGGTTAGCTCAGCTGTGCTGTCACAGGGGAGCCGGGCAGTAGATAGTGGTGAGCACAGGGCTAGTGTTGGAAGTAGCAAAATGCCATTCCACCATGTTCCAGCTGAAAAAAAGCCCTGAATATCTCACATTACTAGTTTCTTCCTTGGCCAGAAACACCAGGACTGGGAAATTACATTTTACATGCCACTTCTGGGTCATTAACAGAAAAGGAAGATCCATTTACTGATCTTCCTCCCATCTACCCATCGGCACACACCATGCTGGT
The DNA here is from genome assembly GCF_062004578.1 of Staurois parvus. Taxonomy (NCBI): domain Eukaryota; kingdom Metazoa; phylum Chordata; class Amphibia; order Anura; family Ranidae; genus Staurois; species Staurois parvus. Next base: position 7,725,187 of record NW_028318494.1, on the reverse strand, counting down.
TCTGGGTTCGTCGATGGGCGTAGAACCTGGAAATCCAGTGAAAGGAGGAGCTAAGATTGTTGGTGGGGGGATATCAGAAGAGAAGGTTTATAGCCACCTTTTAGGATTAGTTCACCTTTCCGTCAAATCTGTCAATGCATATGTTCACCTTTCACAAAAAAATAAATAAAATATATGCATATAGTTTTTAATACGTTTCTATGGCTTTCATTTTTTTACTCTTTTTCTATTTAACATCTAAAAAAAAAAAAGAAGCGTGATTGGCCGGCTATAAGGGGAGGAGGAGGCCGGATATTTTTTTTTTTTTTAAACCATCTTGCAAAAAAGAGAAAGGAGCATGATTGGCAGGCTATAAGGGGAGGATGAGGAGGCAGGATTCTTTTTTGTGACACTAAATAATATCTTTATTTTTCAAAACAATCCATACACATCTATTACTTAATGTCTGTATAATCTATTTCTTTGCCTCCATGTAACATCCTCTGTGAGCTCCAAAACATCTCATTTTTCCTCTCACTTCTGTTTTTGAAAAGAACATGTGAGGTGGGACTGGCGTTTTCCGAGATATGTGGATCGATCTGGCAGAAGTGCTTGAGTGTAACTAGTTTTTTTACACGTTTTTTACTAAACTTTCTAAACTTTTTATTTTTCTATCACATAGGGACAAAAGATCCCTATGTGATGCATTTTTGGTGAATGCTTCTCTTTAATGAGACATTAGGGTCTAAAAAATTTCTGATGTCTCACCTGCGCTTCAATGACACTAATAGAGTGCAGACTGCACTCCATTAGTTTCTTCACCAGCCATACTGGCTGGGGAAAGTGACATTTTATATGTCGCTTCCGTGTCATTAACAGGAAGGGGAGATCAGAAAGCATTCTGTTAGGACTTGGGTCTGAGACTGCGACTTCTGTGATGTCCGGCTGTGGCTCTTCTCGCTGTTCTACCCGAGATGCTGGACAGCTTGTTTCTGGGGAACCTTGAACTCCTTTCTCTACCCACGGACTTCCTGATTTAAGCCATGTCCCTGCACTTTCTATTAGACAGATTATTGTGCTCTTCTCCAGCCCGTATGTTGCTCCTTTCACTACTGTTGTCTTCTGTATCTTCACTAAACACTCGTTACTGACCTTGGCTTGTATATCAACTTCACTTCTGCTTGATCCCAAACTGAAATTATTCATTATCGACCTTTGGCTCATTGCTCGACTTCGCTTCCACTTAATCCCAAACATAAACCACTTCTTATTGACCATTGGCTGGTTTACTGACTAGCTTTCTGCTTGATCCCTACCTGCTACATCTGCTACCAGACTCCGGCTTAATCACCTCCTGGTGGGGTGATTCTGAGGAGCATGAGCTTGCACTAGCATGCAGCAAATACTATCTCCACAATCACACGTATATTAAGATTAAGGGAAACCCTACTGGCAAATTTAAAAAACAACTTCAGAATTTAGTAATGAAAGCAAAAGATGTGGGAATCCTAGATGAGAAGGAAGTAAAATATCTTATTCCTTCCAAATGTAAAATCCCAGTGTTCTATTATCTGCCAAAAATCCATAAGAGTTTAGGTCAACCTCCTGGGAGACCCATTGTCAGTGGGATAAGGTCCATACATTCCCGGATTGGAGAGTATATAGATTTATTTTTGCAGCCTATTGTAAAACAAATGCCTGCCTATTTGAAGAATGGACAGGATATCACTGAATTGATTGAGAATATAGAGGTCACACAGAATACCATACTAGTTACTACTGATGTAAATTCATTATATACTAGCATCAGACATGAAGAGGGTATTGGAGCAGTTAAATGGGCTCTAAAGAATACACTGAGATCCACAGGAGGCAGAGGAAATTCATCATTCAATTACTACAGTTCGGCATGCTTAACAATTATTTCTGGTATGCAGGAGATTCTTGTCCAGAAAAAAGTGTGGCAATGGGTGCAGAATTTGCACCTAGCCTAGCAAATATTTTCATGGCGAGATGGGAACATGAAGACATTTTTGGAAAGGTATGGAAAGGGTTAAGAACATGGAAGAGATTTATAGATGATATCCTGGTGATATGGAGTCACTACAGGTTTTTTTTTTAAAACACATAGAAAATAATCCACAAGGATTGGGTTTTTCCCAGACTATAAATGGTGAATCAGTAAATTTTCTAGATTCGTGTATTTTTAAAGATAAGGAGAGATTATATACAAAAACATACTTTAAGGAGACAGATAGGAATGGATACATTCCTACCTCCAGTTGTCACCATCTACAATGTATTCAGGGGATACCGAAGGGGCAGTTTAGTCGCATAAGGAGAAATTGTTCGAGGCTTACGGATTATATTGATCAATCTGAACTGATTAAACAAGGTTTTTACAAAAAGGGTATGATCCAGGTAGATTGGAAAAATTGAGATTTGAAATCAGTAAAGGATACATGGGAAACAGAAAGATAAAAACACAAAGAAATGAGACCTAAAAAAAGACAAAAAGGAGCTGGAATTTGCTTTTATTTCTAACTTTAGTTGCCAATATGGAGATGGAGGGGACTATGTGTAAGTATTGGCCTGTATTAAAAAGGGATACAATTTTGGGCCCATTGTTACTGTGAGGGATCGTCCCCTTGCTGATGCACATCTTTATGCCGGTGCCGGATCCCTGTCAGCCGAGGCGGTGCGCGGGATTGTGCGGTTATGCTCATGTGCACCGGCGTGCATGTTATCGCAAGGCGGGCTATTTAAATCACCAGCACACTTTAGCCCAGGCCTTGAAATTTCCACTTGCCTGCTCGCCAATGGCAAGTGGAAATTATGGGGGGGGGCGAGCGTGTCACCCAGAGGCGTGTTTGCCTAGGGCGGCACTTTTTAGGGGGCGGCGCAGCGGCAACGCCGCCCCTACTCTTTCCCACGGAAGGGACACTTAGTACAGGGGCGGGCTGCTGTGTCTTACCTGGGTCCGCGACTCCATGTCCCAGTCCCACGTCGATCCGGTCCATGAGGCGCTGTTGGAGTCCCAGTAGGGAGGTTGTCAGCGGGTCCGGTGTCTTCATTTTCTTGGATCATGATGTGTGCCGCCCGTCATCTTGCCACACCCCTGGGATCACTCAACAGCCTATGGCAGCTTGTCCCTCCCTGTGCAAGCTCCGCCTTCTCGCTGATGATTGGCCGCCGGAACTGTAACTCAGGAAAGGCACACACGCGGCCAATCACTGGTGAGGAGGCGGAGCTTGGAGAGGAGGAGCCGAGCAGCAGCGCAAAGATCAAAGAGCAGCCAGCGCAAGTGAAGAGGAGAACGGCCGGAGAAGGAAGACAGCTGACCGGTAAGTGTCTGTGCCGTGCAGATGGTGCTGCTGCTGGCTTTGGATGGGAGAGGGAGGGAGTGAGCCCAGGCTGGAGCAGGGCTCAGCAAGGTAAGTATCATTGGTGTCAGTGGGAGGAATAGTGCCCCATCATTGGTGTCACTGATACCAATGATGGGGCACTATTCCTTCCACTAACACCAATGATGGGGCACTATTTTCCCCCCACTGACACCAACAAAGGGGCACTATTCCTCCCCCCACTGACACCAATGATGGGGCACTATTCCTCCCCCCAATGACACCAACGAAGGGGCTCTATTCCTCCCCCACTAACACCAACGATGGGGCACTATTGCTCCCCCCACTGACACCAACGATGGGGCAGTATTCCCCCCCACTGACACCGATGGGGCAATATCTCCCCCACTGACACCAAAGATGGGGCACTATTTCCCCCCCCCCCACACTGACACCAATGATGTACATGTGTCTGTGTGTGTGTGTACATGTGTCTGTGCATTTCTGTGTATGTACATGTATCTGTGTGCATGCGTGTCTGTATGTGCCTGTGTGTGTATACATATGTCTGTATGTGTGTGTGTGTGTACATGTGTCTGTGCGTGTGTATTTCTGTGTATGTATATGTATCTGTGTGTATGCGCGTCTGTATGTGCCTGTGTGTGTATACATGTGTCTGTATGTGTGTGTGTACATGTGTCTCTGTGCGTGTGTGTACATGTGTCTTTGTGTGTGTATGTGTGTATGTACATGTGTCTCTGTGTGTGTGTATGTGTGTGTGTACATGTGTCTCTGTGTGTGTATGTGTGTATGTACAGGTATCTCTTTTTGTGTGTGTTTGTTGGTGACGAGTAACTCTTAAGGCCTGGCTAGTAGCTCAGGAAAATTTAAGCCCTGCTTTAGCCTATGCCTTCTGGTCTACAGCGTCCTGCACTCCATAACCTGATTCTGCTGCTTGTATCTGATCTGACCCTAAGAAAGAAATCTGCCTGCACCGACCCGGCTTGTTCCTGACTATCCGCTTGCCTGCTCCCTTGTACCTGATCTGCCCGATTGATCCTGACCTGGCTTGTCTGACGATGCTGCACCTACATTCCTGAATCCGCACCTGGCCTGTATCCTGGTTACCGCCATACCTACCTGCTGCTGCACCTACGTTCCTGAATCCGCACCTGGCCTGTATCCTGGTTGCCGCCATACCTACCTGCTGCTGCACCTACATTCCTGAACCCGCACCTGGCCTGTATCCTGGTTGCCGCCATACCTACCTGCTGCTGCACCTACGTTCCTGAATCCGCACCTGGCCTGTATCTTGGTTGCCGCCATACCTACCTGCTGCTGCACCTACGTTCCTGAATCCGCACCTGGCCTGTATCCTGGTTGCCGCCATACCTACCTGCTGCTGCACCTACGTTCCTGAATCCGCACCTGGCCTGTATCCTGGTTGCCGCCATACCTACCTGCTGCTGCACCTACGTTCCTGCATTCGCAACTGGCCTGTATCCTGGTTGCCGCCATACCTACCTGCTGCTGCACTTACGTTCCTGCATCCGTACCTGGCCTGTATCCTGGTTGCCGCCATACCTACCTGCTGCTGCACCTGCGCTCCTGCACCCACACCTGGCCTGCACCCGGGTCTTCTGGGTCATCACCTGCCTAGAGTCATCTCAAGACCCACCAGGCACTCGTGCCACTCCTTGCTCGGTGCCCTCTGTCCCTACTATCAGGGGCAAAGAGCGGGAGTAATAAAAGGACGCCCTCCTCTCCACATCAGGCTCCCCAACCAGGTACGTGACAGTACCAGAAGGCCATGTTACAGCCTGAGAGAGGGGCCTCTCCTCTAGAACAAATCTGTCAGCACATTGTGGCACTGACACAAGCCGTCAAGGGCCTGCAAGAGGGATATAACCAACTTGAAAATCATTTTCAGACACTATCTGCACCCGCACCTTCTGCCAGTGCCACAGCGACATCTGCTCCAACTGTCGCTCCAGGAGCTATGATGAACCCTGCAGTGATGATGCTGCCCCCGAAGCCAAGGGTCCCCAAACACGAAATGTTTTCTGGTGATCACAACAAATTCAGGGCAATTCGCAACGCATGTGAACTGTATTTTGTGTTATAATCTCGCCTATTGTGGATAACCCGGCCATTATGTATGAAATTGTCCCGCAAAACTATGTAAGTCTCTGACTACCCTGCCTGCTAAACTACCACCTGCAACCATCAACCCTGCTCACATTGCCATTTCCGTCTCATTCCAGCTTCCGGGAAGAACCCTGCCAGTGTCCGCTATCGTTGATTCCGGGGTCTGCAGCTGCTTTAACGACCTAACTTTCGCCCTGCAACATCAGATGCCCTTAAAAGCCAAAAAGCAGAGACTGACAGTATACTTGGCTGACGGATCCAACATTAAATCTTGGCCTACTGCCACAAGCATTGCTTACCTCAACTTGCTGCTCAACCTTTGCCCCAAATCGTTCCTGCAGCCTACCATGACTTCCTGGACGTGTTTAGTAAACGTGGTGCAGACAATCTCGTACAAATCCGGGAGGGAGATGAGTGGAAGACGGCCTTCCGTACCAGATTTGGGCATTTTGAGTACATAGTCATGCCCTTTGGACTATGTAATGTAAAGATACACATATAAAATTATAAATAAACCGTAATAAAAAAGAAATCTTTATTGCATCTTAAAGTTTCCACCATCCCTGAGATAGGGTTTTTATGAAGTACATTTTATAATTATAATTGATGTTTATGTATATTATAGAGCACCTTTTATGCCGCGGATGGATAGCTATATAAATTTATTTAGGCATTTTAGGTACCCTACAGGATTACCATCTCTTGTTATATGCACTATATATTGGGGTTATGGTCTTGGTGTTTTTTTCCACCTTTAATACTCGATTTGTTATCCTATATGACAATAATCATACCATTGTCAGTTTTATATGTATTCCCCCCTGGGTTTCGGCCACTCGCTTGTGGCTCTGTTTGTTGTTTCTTTCATATTCTCCACTATATCCAACATCCAGAGGAGGGAGCCCTGTATCCCGGTTGTTCACCCACACATCCTTAAAGGAGTCCTCTGAGTCCAGCTGACCATCACTTCACCCAAGCTTGATGACCTTTTCTCCTGAGGGATGCCTCACCATCTACCTGCTGTTTTACACTCGATGGTTTTACATTTGATGGTTGCTTTTATGCGCATTTCCTATGCGCGGTCGGTGAGTGCGCATTTCTGCCATTTTCCTGTCACAAGCTTTTAGGAGATATCTACAGCTGTGGAAGTTTTTATTGGTGCTATATATGAGTTTTACTGATTGCACAGACTTTTAAACAAACTTTTATCCATTTATTTATTTTCATTTCAGCGCTGCACTTCATTTATTTATTATAAGTATATGAGGTTATTGTGATTTCCTCAAGTGTTTTAGCCGCAATTTCCTTTATGAGCGCTCGCTTTACCTTCCTTTGCATTGGGAACACTACACATTCTATTCCAAATCCAAACATGAAGAAAATTATGTCAAATTTGTGTTGTTCCTCTAAAAAAAATTGAAGAAAAGTGAATATTAGACTGTTCAAAAAAATAGCATTGTTTGTATTCTTCTTTACAAACTCAAACATCAGTATATAAACTGAAAAATGTTTGAAGATTTTGCTTTCCTTTGAATCAATTAATATTTAGTTGTATAAGCACTGTTTCTGAGAACTGCTGTACATCTGTGTTGCATGGAGTCACCCAACTACTGGCCCCTGTGATCAGGTATTCCAGCCCAGGATGATTGGACTACATTCCACAGTTCTTCTCTATTTCTTGGTTTTGCCTCAGAAACTGCATTTTTGATGTCACCCCACAAGTTTTCTATTGGATTCAGATCCGGGGATTGGGCTGGCCACTCCATAACGTCAATCTTGTTGATCTGGAACCAAGATGTTGCACGTTTACTGGTGTGTTTGGGGTCGTTGTCTTGTTGGAACACCCATTTCAAGGGCATTTCTTCTTCAGCATAAGGCAGCATGACCTCTTCAAGTATTCTGATGTATTCAAACTGATCCATGATCCCTGATATGCGATAAATAGGCCCAACACCGTAGTATGAGAAACATCCCCATATCATGATGCTTGCACCACCATGCTTCACTGTCTTCACAGTGTACTGTGGCTTGAATTCAGTGTTTGGGGGTCGTCTGACAAACTGTCTCCGGCCACTAGACCCAAAAAGAACAATCTTACATTCATCAGTCCACAAAATGTTGCACCAGTTCTCTTTAGGCCAGTCAATGTGCTCTTTGGCAAATTGTAACCTCTTCAGCACAATTCTTTTTTTCAACAGTGGGACTTTGCGGGGGCTTCTTGCAGATAGCTTGGCTTCACATAGGCGTCTTCTAATTGTAACAGTCCTCACAGGGAATTTACACCTTCTTTGATCTTCCTGGAGCTGATTGTTGGCTGAGTGCTTGCCATTTTGGCTATTCTTCTATCCATTTGAATGGTAGTTTTTCGCTTTCTTCTACGTCTTTCAGGTTTTGGTTGCCATTTTAAAGCACTTGCGATCATTTTAGCTGAGCAGCCTATCATTTTCTGCACTTCTTTATATGTTTTCCCCTCTCCAATCAACTTTTTAATCAAGGTACGCTGTTCTTCTGAACAATGTCTGGAACGACCCATTTTCCTCAGAATTTCAGAGAGAAATGCACTGTAACCAGCATGTACAACATTTGCTGCCTTCCTTCCTTAAATAAGGGCAATAATTGCCACCTGTTTTTCAAAGAATGAATGACCTCACTAATAGAACTCCACACTGCTATTATTTTGAACATGCCCCTTTCAATTAGTGATTCAATTACACAGAATCAGCAGCATGCATGTCATGACTGTTGGGTCTGTTGGATTTCTATTACTCTACTACACCTGCTAGGAAATTATTTGCCATGTAGAAATATCGTTTCTACCAAAAACAGAGATTGATTCGGTTAGTGATGTCTGACTGCTATTATTTTGAACACAACTGTATATAATACAACTCTCAAAAACAAGAACTGGACGTGCCCCAACTCATGCACATGCATAAGCACATTAGCATGGTCAGTACACTCACACACATTAGTATGAGCGAGCATGGGTGTTTGGCACCCACTTGCCTATTTAAAGCTGCTGTAGAAACCAGAGGATTGCTGAGTGGTCATCAGCTCCTACTGCCTGTGACCTGATTCTGTGCTCACTCCTGTGTTTGGCCCGACCTGTTTGACTCCGCTTGTTCCTGATACTCTGTTGTTGACTCCGGCTTGTGACCGGACTCTGCCTCCTGCCAGCTGTTCCCATACCTTCTCTGCTAAACTTTACTTTCCCTGGCCTGGCTCTGACTACGCTCTGGCTCTCGATTCTGTACCTCGGCTACCTGGCTACTACCGACTGCTGCCCACCCGAGATCCTGCATCCACCTGCTCACCAGCTTGACTACTGCCTGCTCTTCTGCACCTGCTACAGTGCCTTCTGTATCTGTAAGTTCACCAGTCTGCCTGCTGTCCGGCATCTCTTCCAGCCAGGATCTCCAGCAAGGCACCCATGCCCCTCCATGCCCTCTCATCAACCCCAGGTGAAACAGGACAGGAGGTGTAAGGGAAAGCCCTCTCGTCAGCTTGGTCTCGACCAGGTACGTGACAGTCACCTAGGAGGAGATGCCATTGAGGGACGAGACCATTGAAGGAACAGTAAGGTTAGCTCCATTTTAAATGCGAAAACAGGAAAATGTTTCTTAAAAACAAACAAAAAAACACTGCTTTGATAGTGATTTTTATTCTAGGGCCTCATATTCTATCACGTTGAGGGTTTTTTCTTTAGAAAATATACCGTATTTTTCGCTCCATAAGACGCACCTTACCATAAGACACACCTAGGTTTTAGAAGAGAAAAACAAGAAAAAAAATATTCTGAACCAATGGACTGCAGACATAGTACAGGAAATGACCAGAGACTGCGGACATAGTACAGGAGATGACCAGAGACTGCGGACATAGTACAGGAGATGACCAGAGACTGCGGACATACTACAGGAGATGACCAGAGACTGCAGACATAGTACAGGAGATGACCAGAGACTGCGGACATAGTACAGGAGATGACCAGAGACTGCGGACATAGTACAGGAGATGACCAGAGACTGCGGACATAGTACAGGAGATGACCAGAGACTGCGGACATAGTACAGGGGATGACCAGAGACTGCGGACATAGTACAGGGGATGACCAGAGACTGGACACAGTACAGGAGATGACCCGAGACTGCGGACACAGTACAGGAGATGACCAGAGACTGCGGACACAGTACAGGAGATGACCAGAGACTGCGGACACAGTACAGGAGATGACCAGAGACAGCAGACAGTACAAGAGATGACCAGAGATTGCGGACATAGTACAGGGGATGACCAGAGACTGGACACAGTACAGGAGATGACCAGAGACTGCGGACACAGTACAGGAGATGACCAGAGACTGCAGACGTAGTACAGGAGATGACCAGAGACTGCAGACGTAGTACAGGGGATGACCAGAAACTGCTGGCCTAGGGAGGGAGGGGGAGCGGGTACCTGAATTTGACAGGTACCCCCTCCCACTTCCACGGAGTTGTCCTCTCTTTAGTGTGGGCTCTCGGCATCGGAAATACCGGACCGGCCGCTTATATTCGCTCCATAAGACGTACTGACATTTCCCCCCCTTTTTGGGGGGAAAAAGTGCGTCTTATGGAGCGAAAAATACGGTAATTTTTATTATTATTATACAGGATTTATATAGCGCCAACAGTTTGCACAGCGCTGTACAATATAAGGGAGACAGTACAATTACAATACATTTCAGTACAGAAGGAATGTGAGGGCCCGGCTCATGGAGCTTACAATCTAAAGGAAGGAGGAGGGGATACAAAAGGTGATAGCTGCGGGGGATGATCCGGTGGAGGTGATTCAAGTACAGTTCTTAGGTGGAGGTGAGGTAGGCTTCCCTGAAGAAGTGAGTTTTCAAAGATCGCCTAAAGGCAGACAGGGTGGGGGCTGATAATAAAGATATATATCTTCTATAGATCTTGTCGGGTGATTCATTTAGATATTTAAGCCTAATTATACACTCAACGGCCACTTTATTAGGTAAACCTGTTCAATTTCTTGGTAACACAAATTGCTAATCAGCCAATCACATGGCAACAACTCAATACATTTAGGCATCTAGACATGGTCAAGACGACTTGCTGAAGTTCAAACCGAGCATCAGAATGGGGTAAAAAAGAGAATGAAGTGACTTTGAACGTGGCTTGGTTGTTGGTGCCAGATGGGCTGGTCTGAGTATTTCAGAAACTGCTGACATACTGGGATTTTCAGGCACAACCATCTCTAGGGTTTACAGAGAATGGTCTGAAAAAGAGAAAATATCTAGTGAGCGGCAGTTGTGTGGGCGAAAATACCTTGATGATGTCAGAGGAGAATGGGCAGACTGGTTGAGTGACATTCAGATGGTAGGGTTAGAATTTTGCATAAAAAACATGAAAGCATGGATCCATCCTGCCTTGTATCTATGGTTCAGGTGGGTGGTGGTGGTATAATACACACACACATCAATTCAGGGAAGTCAACCCTCTTGCTCTATATGTTGAATTTATTCCAGGTAACAACTGCACAACAATGGTTGAGCTTACCTGCACCTGGTGAAGAGTGGGGACACTTGAGACGGTTGTGCAACTGTTAAACCTGAAATTAAACATACTGAGTGAGACATTTTGGAATGCAACGACTTTCCTGGATTGATAGGTCTATGTGACAGTTTGGACCCTGTCAGTTACCGGCTATATTTATATATACTGTATCTCTAATCTTAAAAATGTATTCCCCCCTTATGTATTATACATGTAGATCATATCCCCCCTTATGTATTATACATGGTGATCATATCCTCCCTTATGTATTATACATGGTGATCATATCCTCCCTTATGTATTATACATGGAGATCATATCCCCCCTTATGTATTATACATGGAGATCATATCCCCCCTTATGTATTATACATGGTGATCATATCCCCCCTTATGTATTATACATGGAGATCATATCCCCCTTATGTATTATACATGGTGATCATATCCCCCCTTATGTATTATACATGGAGATCATATCCCCCCTTATGTATTATACATGGAGATCATATCCCCCTTATGTATTATACATGGTGATCATATCCCCCCTTATGTATTATACATGGAGATCATATCACCCTTGATCTCCCCTTCTCAAGAGGGAATAAATTCAGTTCTTCTAATCTTTCCTCATAGCTGAGCTCCGCCATGCCTCTTCTCAGTTTGGTTGTCCTTCTCTGTACTTTCTCCAGTTCCCCAATGTTCTTTTTGTGAATTGGTGCCAAAAACTGAACTGCATATTCCAGATGAGGTCTTACTAATGATTTGTACCGGGGGATGATATCTCTCTCTCTGGAGTCTATACCTCTTTTAATACAAGAGAGGATTTTGCTCACTTTAGAACCCAGAGCTTGGCATTGCTGCCATTATTAAGCTTGTGATCTACTAGAACTCCCAGATCCTTCTCCACCATTGATTCCCCCAGTTGTACCCCCCTAGTATGTATGATGCATGCATCTTCTTAGCCCTCAAGTGTAGAACCTTACATTTATCAACATTAAACCTCATTTACAAATGAATGAAATAGCCTTTTTGGTTTGTAGTGCTCAGATGCAGTGCAGTTTTTCAATTTTTAAAGACCTCTAAGCCCACCATTGGGAGATCTTTCAAATTCCTGGAGGCAGGGTTCAAGAGCAATCCTATCCATATAGTAGGTGGGGTCCTTAAAGTGGTAGTAAACTCATTTTATTCAGTTGTACCTATAGGAAAGCCTATAATAAGGCTTACCTGTAGGTATAGGGAGTATCTCCTAAATGTGTACTGTTTAGAAGATATTCACTGTTGCTGCAGCCGATGACATCACTAGCGTAAGCGCTCTGGAGGAATGACATACCCATGCCGTTTCTTCAGAGCTCTGTGCCGTTCCCATAACGCATGGGAGTGACGTCATCGTTGCTCGGCCATTCAAAGGACCTGAGCCCGCAAACCTGGAAGCAAGACTGGGCAAAGATGGAAGCCTCTACAACAGTGACAACATGCCACTGGATGGCTTTATTATAAGGTAAGTATTTCATAAAGTGTTAGTATGCGATGCATACCAGCTCATTATGGCATTGTCTTACAGGGGATTTCTTAATTTTTTTTATGGGAAGAGTTTACTACCCCTTTATAGTGATCTAAAAATTAAATCTGGGCTTAACAAATATTGCCCAAATACAAGAGCCATGTGTATTCTAGATATGTGCATTTGGATTCGTTTTTCAGACAAAAATTACATTTCCTGAGACTGGGATGTATACGAATCTTCGAACTGACATAGGAACGAATGTCAACAAACCTGAAAAACGTTATAACGAAATTAACAAATGCATTTATTTCAACCGGATAATGTCACACGATGCGATTGTAGTTTGGGCCCATTTCTTCCATAATTTGGATAAAAAATGTATCTGAATTTCGTTCCATTCATTAATTCGGATGCACATGATGCCTGTCGATATTGTCCAATCAGCTCATGCCATTTCTTATGGTGGGTTGTACTAGTGTCCAATTAGTCAATATATCAATTACACAGTAATCTTCCGGAAAAACTGCTAATGTTTTTCGAATCCCCCCGGACCAACGAATATACAAAATGAATGCGGAAGATACGAAACAAATCCTGAAAATGAACCGGTTCAACATAATGACAAATGCATCGGAACAAAATGAACACTTTTGGCGTGCACGTCTAGTGTATTCTTACTTGATTCTTGGTGTGCTTTGTGTATTTCTTCAAGATCTGTGTATCAGTCCAGCATGACCGCCCACCATACAGATTACCCTCCCTGCCCACATCCAATTCACCCAGCTGACTGAGCCCTCCTGCTGGCCTGGGTCCTGTACAGGAGGACTGGTGGTACCCCCTTATCCACTGCCCTGGGTATTGGTGGGGAAAGTAGTGCTCCAATCATTGTAAGTCAGTGGGAGAACTAGTACCCTATTAGTTCTCTTGCACATGCCACATTGTTTTACTGAAATTAGATGCATTGTTGTCTATGGAACAATGCTCAAAGCTGAGTAAAGGCCAGTAATACAGCTATGATTACCCACTTGACCTCCAGAAGGTTTTACCCCCTTTATGATAATTTTCTGCTATTCAGCACTGTGCTACTTTAAGTGGCAATTGATCGGTCATGCAATACTTTATCTAAATGAAATTTATATCCTTTTTTACCACACAAATAGAGGTTTCTGTTGGTGGTATTTGATTGCTATTTTTTAAAATTATATAAATAAAAATAAAACTGGAAATTAAAAAAACAATATTTTCAACTTTCTGTTATAAAACATATCCAATAAAATCACATTTCTTCTTAAGTTTAGGCCAAAATGTATCCCATTATTTGTCTTTGGTAAAAAAATAAAATAAATCCCAATAAGTGTTTATTAATTGGTTTGCGTTAAGGTGATCGTGTCTACAAACTATGGTATATACTGGCTGCTTTAGTAAGTACATCTGTAAAATTTTTTGGTAACACAAATTGCTAATCAGCCAATCACATGGCAGAAACTCAATGCATTTAGGCATCTAGACGTGGTGAAGATGACTTGCTGAAGTTCAAACCGAGCATCAGAATGGGAAAGTAAGGGGATTCAAGTGACTTTGAACATGGCATGGTTGTTGGTGCCAGACATGCTGGTCTGAGTATATCAAAAAATGCTGATCTACTGGGATTTTCACACACAACCATCTCTAGGGTTTACAGAGAATAGTCCGAAAAGAGAAAATATCCAGTGAGTGGCAGTTGTGTGGACAAAAATGACTTGTTAATGTCAGAGGTCAGAGGAGAATGGGCAGACTAGTTCGAGATGATAGAAAGGCAACAGTAACTCATGTCAATATGGACCAAAATCTCTGAGGAATGTTTCCAACACCTTGTTGGATCTATGCCATGAAGAATGAAGGCAGTTCTGAAGGCAAAAGGGGATGCAACCCAGTACTAGCAAGATGTACCTAATAAAGTGGTCAGTGAGTGTACATGTATATTTGAAAATCAATCTTGATGTACTGACGGCCTATCTCATTTCTTGAGGCCCTTCAAATGCTAGGTACAAATACCCCCCAAATGACCCCTTTTTGGAAAGTAGACAGTCTGACGCATTTAAGAGGCATGGCGAGCTTTCTGAAGTTGTGATTTTTTTTTTTCACAATTTTTTTGAAAATTAAATTAAATAAATGAATAATATAATTGAATAACCTTTTTTTTTCAATTTGTTAAACTTTTTGTTCTTGTAAATTTTTACATACTATCCTTAGAGTAGTTCAATGTCACCATAGTGATACTGTACTACTTTGGGGGTTGGGGTAAGGGATCAGGGATTGCTGTTACAGTGATGAATGCCGTAGCAGCAATTGTTTGAGCTGTCATAGATGGGATTCCATTCATGACAATTTGCTTTGTGTTGACATGCTGTGATTGGCTACAGCTAATGACATGGTACAGGGTGCTGTGATTGACCCAGGTACCATGTGATAGCTATGGGTTAATCACAGCATCACTAAAAAAAAAAAAAAAAAAAAAAAAAATAATCACAGCTCTTGTGAATGAAACTCATTCATAGCAGTTGTATACACATTGTGATCATGTGATTGCATAGTGATCACATGATCCCCAGGGCGCTCAAATCGGCTGGGTACCGGGAACCATAATCCATTGTGTCCCCAAGAGGGGCACACCAGTGCACATGTGCCAGGCAATGAATTTCTACATTGCTGAGCGTGGCCACGCCACCCTTCCACAGTAAATGTACTGTGGGTGGGCGGCAAGTGGTTACAGAGCCGTAAAACAAAAATAGAAAATGTTACATTTGAGCCCAGTAAGTTACGCACATAAAAGTGCTTATGTGTCTGTAAACATTTTTACATGAGCATAAATGAGTATATTACAACACTGGCAATGAAGAAAAATTTTACTTGTCTATACATTTACGCAACTTTGCCTATTCGCGTGTTTGCGCAAGGTCTTTATGGAACATTTTACTCAAAATCTGTCAACAAGATCCTGAGTATAAACATTAGTAAATTATTACGCCCTTGTGTAACTGGCCTTCGTGGTGTCAGCGGGATTTAGCAAGTCCCATTCTAATAGTGCTTGGTGGTCACAGATCTTTATATATTTTCTATATGGAACTCTGCGCCTCCACCCGCTCCCACTCTGCATTCAACATCTGTGGTGTAAAACGAAAGGGCAATGCACGCTTGTAAATGGCAGACAACTGGCTGTAGTTTGAAGACAGATGCTGTTTGGGTTGGACCCGTTGGGTCTCTCACAGCTCTATCAGTGCACAACCTATGAGCATACACTGATGACGTGAAAGCTTCCACTACAAGGTAATGTTTGGCTATTAAGGAATATATTTATTTGACAGTTTTTGTGCCTAGAGTTCAACGGTAAAGTATAACTAAAGGCAGAATTTTTTTGGAGTGGAGAGGGATTAGACCACTTGTCAAGGTTTTATTGCCATCTGTCCCCCGTTAGGGAGATTCACCCTCTCAGTTTGTCCTGTTTACAGGTATTAAAAAGAATGAATGTGAAAGAAAATCCAAAATTTTTTATTTTGCGCACCACCACAGCAGGAAAATACGGGAAATCTTCCAATGGCGACACTATTTCTGGTGATAACCAGGGTTTCCCTAGTTTTGAGGAATTTCCTCTAACTTTCTGTTTTGGCCATGGGACAGGAAGTGAAGGGAAATCTCCCCATTGAGACAGATGGCTAAAATAAAAATTACGGGTTATGACTCTATCACTCTATCCAAAATGAAAAAAAAAGGTTTTGTCTTTAGCTCTGCTTTAACACTACGCCTTAGGTGAATGAAGTGCACCCTACCCACTGTGCCTCCTGGGATATGTACATCACATATCCCAGGAGGCATAGCCTTTCATTGAGGAAAGGAGGAGGTGGCAGGCCTGTCGGTGCATCATCAGGAGCCGTGCCACCTGAACCTGGAACACCCGGCAGCCTAGCGATGAAGTCACAGGAAAACATGGCAGTGTGGGACTGAGCGATGCCTAAAGAGAAGAGGCTCTCAGTTGGACAGCGCTGGATCTGCTGGGTGGGTGAGTATCGAAAGTTCGTAGAACTCACCATCAGGTAGGAAAGGATTAAAAAAATATGAGGGGGGGGGGGGAGGGTAAAGTTCTGCTTTAAAAGTGTATTTCTAAAACATTCTTTTTAGCTTTGTATAGAGAATGGAAAGGTCCCTGTCAAGTTTTTCCTGCTGTGTTCCCACTGGGAAGTTTCACCTTTTTTTTTTTTATTGGCAGCCAGTAGAAATGGCACTTTTTTCAACTCACAGCGGGACTGCGGCAGGCATTCTGACACTGGGGGAGGACTGACTGCCACTGACATCCCCAGGGACACCAATACAGTGATCAGTGCTAATAAAAAGCACTGACACTGTACTAATGGCACTGGGCAGAAAGCTGTTAACATCTGGGCAGATCAAAGGATTAATAGTGTGCTGTGTGTGTTTTACATTGCGTGCTGTTTTACTTGGGAGATATGCTGCTTTGTATATCTCTGTTGATACAAAGCAGCATGTCCATGCTGACAGGAAAGAGACCTGTGTTGTTCACACACAGGTCTCTCCCCTATCAGCTTTGCTGACAATCACCGAGTCCCGGCCGGGAATCAGTGATTGACATCTCCAGCCACCAATAGCTGCGCGGGTAAGACAGCGCACACATGCCCCCTACCCGTAAATGCAAACCATGTATATATGTGATTTTGCGCAGCCGTGCCGCTCTGTAGCAGTACTTCTGCTATAGGGAGGATGGCAGAGCAGAACACTTTGACCGAGGTTGGTTGCGGGTGTGGGGATCCTGTACCCACAATCACCTGCGATATAGCCTTATATTGGTTAGAACACTCTTACCTTCACAGTGATGGGCCAATATCAAAACTCAGGAGACAGAAGGCTGTTTACACAGAAAGTGGTTGATTTTTACATGTCAGAGCATCCCAGAATTCAGTGGTTAATGGATGCACTCTACTGAAAGTCTGGCAACAGATTCTAGCCCAAGGAGATGCATACACTACACTGTAGGTTCCATTCTGTAATTATATGTATAATTTGTGAGAATTAAATGTGAAAGCGCCAACCCATAAAATGTGCTGAAATTCCAGATGATGTGCGGATGCGTGAAAATGCATTGAAGCTTGAATCGCTGACGTAATTTCCAGTCTCCACCCGTACGCCATATCTGGTCTATGAAATGCATGCTGGCTCTGAACATACAAGCTGCGGTGTGAGGGACTGGATCCCCTTAGTGAGCAGCTTGTGTTGGTGTCCCCTCTGGCACCTTTTACAAGTGAGTGCATAGCGATCTTTACTTTTTATTCTCCTACTTTTTTTTTTTTCCTTAATAAACTTTTTATTATTTCCCAAGAAAATTACAAAAATAACATATAATCATACATAGACTAAATAGAAATACAGTAGAAGTACATAAGAAAAACCGGAATAAGCAATGTTAAGGTATAGGTATCAAAATAACAATTTCTTTTGACGTTTCAAGAGACCGTGTTTTCTATAACATAACCTTTTATAAAGAAGCATCTGTATAATGAATTTGTGAATACGAGTTTTCATAATAAAATACTACACTATATTGTTTTTGGGCTTTTTCCTCATTTATCCTTGAGCTTAGGAGAATCTTCCATTCAAGAAAAAAATGTGCGAAGTGGTTTAATATATTCTGCAGAAGAGATTATTCCTTAGACACAGGATTTCATCCAAACTGCTTGTTGGCTGCTGCAATTTGGTGAGTTGGCAATTTAGCTGATCACACGGTGGAGCACATTTGGGTTATCTTTTGAAGAGTTGGTCACCTTTTAGGAGATATTGGTGATTTGGGGCTTTTTCTAATCTTGATGTGGATATTGGAACAAGTATGTTTGGATATGTTGCTATGTGAAACTTATTATCATGGTTTATATATAACACAAAAAAATCTTTGTTTGGCACATTCATTTTTGCACATCGAGTTAAAGAGCCAGTGCTTTCCTTATGATATATAATTTACTTATAGAATATGTATAATTTTAGTTTGAAGTAAGTGAAAACTACCAATTATTTAAGTAACACAGGAAACCTTTACCACATTGGTAAAAGTATTCAGAACAGGGGTGGACTGACAACTCATGGGGCCCCCGGGCAATAGGGGATCATGGGGCCCCTGTGTCCTTGCCCAAACTCAAAAAAGCCTATGAAAAGGTACCAGGGGCATCTCATAGGGACATCTCATAGGGACATTTATTAAAGATAGTTATTAAGAGGTCGTACAATAAATTACCGTATCACCCAGTAAATGGTCTCCATTCAGTAGCCAAAAAAGGCATGCAAAAAAAGGGGGTTGTGAAAAGAAATTCACAAAGAAAGCGGCTACATTATGAACAGAATGTGATACTCAGAAAAATTTCCAAAAATTATGCTTTATTACACATACAAATTTGACATATGGGCAATCGCCCTGGTTTACCATCACCTCAGTATGAGACAATACACACAGACCTAAAACCATATAAAATGACACCAGTACCGGTCTAAATGCATGTGCAACAAGGACAATGACTACGAGAGTCTAAAGTCCCTGTAGCACTGGCGCATAGGTGAACACTTCCCAAAGGAAGTGTATACAAAAATTATACCATAGGTATACCATAACACGTGTTATAAATATGTAGACTAAGCTACTACCAGAATGGTTATATCCCAAACAGGGAGTTTCAAAAAATTATACCATAGATATAAATATCACATGTATGCAATGCAGCAAGCACAGTATGCGTCAAAAAGAAGGCATGCCTCTAGGCCTATAAGAGACAAAACATAAATGTCATGTAAATGATGCAACACATTCCTATGCCGGCACAAGTGGTTGGGGCCCATTCATCTGTGATTATTACCAGCTGTTTCCTAGGGCTCTTGAATAAAAATATGCCCCATTTTTTACCAGGATGGAAGGATAGATGCATAAAGCAGCGCACTGCTTGAAATGGTTTCTTCACCACTGCATGTGGACTACATACCACTTTCTGTGAGAAAAACAAGACACATCCCAATAGATCTTCTGCCTGTTGAAATACATGTGGTATATCTTGTTTCTTATATAAAGCACCATGATGTCCCCATCCTGTAGTGAAACAAACAATATGTGGAAAGTCACTGAAAGAGCTTTCACTCTATATAGGATATATAGGTCATATATGTCACATAGGACCATATATCTAGTGTCCCGCAACAGTCCACTCACCACCTGTGTAATGGATAATAGGAGAGGAAAGAATATCCTTCATAGGTGCTGCCATACAAGGCCGGGGAGGCCAAGGAACCACCGCTGACATCCGCCGATATACCGCAGGTTCCAGCCTCTTCTCGGCGCCTGTGCTGCCTAGGCTTGCCTTTGGGAAATGTTCACCTATGCGCCAGTGCTACAGGGACTTTAGACTCTTGTAGTCATTGTCCTTGTTGCACATGCATTTAGACCGGTACTGGTGTCATTTTATATGGTTTTAGGTCTGTGTGTATTATCTCATACTGAGGTGATGGTAAACCAGGGCGATTGCCCATATGTCAAATTTGTATGTGTAATAAAGCATAATTTTTGGAAATTTTTCTGAGTATCACATTTTGTTCATAATGTAGCCGCTTTCTTTGTGAATTTCTTTTCACAACCCCCTTTTTTTGCATCTCATAGGGACCCCTACTGACCCCGGGTCCTCAGGCAGTGCCCGAGTTTCCAAATGGTCAGTCCACCCCTGATTCAGACCCTTTGTAACAACACTTGAAATTTAGCTCAGGTGCCTCCCATTTCTCTTGATCGTTGCTGAGATGCATCTACACCCTGATTGGAGTCCACCTGTGGTAAACTACATTGATTGGACATAATTTGAAAAGACACACACCTCTCTATAAAAGGCCTTACAGCTGACAATGCATACTGTATCAGAGTAAAAGCCATGAGGTCAAAGGAACTGCCTGTAGAGCTCAGAGACAGGATTATTGCAAGGAACAGTTCTGGGGAAGGCTACAAAAAATTCTGCTGCACTGAAAGGTTCCCTAAAGCATATTGGCCTCCATAATTCTCAAATGGCATACCCAAGACTCTTCCAAGAGCTGGTCATCCAGCCAAACTGAGCAATGGGAGGAGAATGGAATTAGTGAGAATGGTGACCAAGAACTTGATGGTCACTCTGAGTGAGCTCCAGAGATCCTTTGTGGAGATGGGACAAAGTTCCAGAAGGACAATCATCACTGCAGCCCTCCACCAATCTGGGCTTTATGGCAGAATGGATAGATGGAAGACTTTCCTCAGTGCAAAGGTGGACTCCAATCAAGGTGTAGAAACATCTCAGCAATGATCAAGAGAAATGGAAGGCACCTGAGCTAAATTTCAAGTGTTGCTGCAAAGTTTCTGAATATTTATGTCAATGTGATATTTCAATGAAGGGAATTTGAATACTTTAGGAATGCACTGTATATGAAATGAATACCATATATATTTTATCAGATATTATTAGCGGATCTATATTAAAAAAAACACGCACAAATTGGTAATTGTTACAGAAATAGTTTATTAGTTTCTATCCAATTTCCACATGCATTTTTTAAAGATCTAAATATATTAAAAATATTAAAACATTAAAAACTTGTTCATAAACCAGTTAAAGAGCCCATACTAGTACAAAGCAGCTCTTTAGGTTCTATAAATAATAATTACCAAAAATCTTCACTATATTAAATACAGCATTCATTCAGAAAAATACACGCACTCTCTACAAACACCAATCTCTCAATAAGGCAGCAATCTATAACTAAAAAATATTCTGCATAGTTTAAACAATGGGGGTTATTTACTAAAACTGGAGAGTGCAAAATCTGATGCAGCTCTGCAAAGAAACCAATCAGCTTTCAGGCTTTATTGCCAAAGCTTAATTAAACAAGCTGAAGTTAGAAGCCGATTGGCTGCCATGCACAACTGCACCAGATTCTAAGTGTTCCAATTTTAGTAAATCTCCCCCAAAGCATGTTTATTCCTGAATTCCATTGTACTAACCTACTTCTATGTAATAGGTTTTTGTTGATATGTATATTATTACTAGAGTCTGTTGGAAGCAGGATTTCTCTATGTAAAGAGTTTACTCCACTTCCATCAGCGCCCTCTTGTAAACAGCAGCAGCATCTGCCTCTACAGAGGTCTGCTTACAAAAAGTCTCATTTGGCTCACAAAGAACTCAGGTCTTAGATCACATTGAAGAGTGTGCATATAGGCGTGATGCTGTAATGTTACTGAACCCAGGACCCTGCATTCACTATATCTGGTCTCCCCGGACCCTGCATGCTCTATATCTGGTCTCCCCGGACCCTGCATTCACTATATCTGGTCTCCCCGGACCCTGCATGCACTATATCTGGTCTCCCCGGACCCTGCATGCTCTATATCTGGTCTCCCCGGACCCTGCATGCTCTATATCTGGTCTCCCCGGACCCTGCATTCTCTATATCTGGTCTCCCCGGACCCTGCATTCTCTATATCTGGTCTCCCCGGACCCTGCATTCTCTATATCTGGTCTCCCCGGACCCTGCATTCTCTATATCTGGTCTCCCCGGACCCTGCATTCTCTATATCTGGTCTCCCCGGACCCTGCATTCTCTATATCTGGTCTCCCCGGACCCTGCATTCTCTATATCTGGTCTCCCCGGACCCTGCATTCTCTATATCTGGTCTCCCCGGACCCTGCATTCTCTATATCTGGTCTCCCCGGACCCTGCATTCTCCATATCTGGTCTCCCCGGACCCTGCATTCTCCATATCTGGTCTCCCCGGACCCTGCATTCTCCATATCTGGTCTCCCCGGACCCTGCATTCTCCATATCTGGTCTCCCCGGACCCTGCATTCTCCATATCTGGTCTCCCCGGACCCTGCATTCACTATAACTGGTCTCCCAGGACCCTGCATTCTCTATATCTGGTCTCCCAGGACCCTGCATTCACTATATCTGGTCTCCCAGGACCCTGCATTCACTATATCTGGTCTCCCCGGACCCTGCATTCACTATATTTGGTCTCCCCGGACCCTGCATTCACTATATCTGGTCTCCCCGGACCCTGCATTCACTATATCTGGTCTCCCCGGACCCTGCATTCACTATATCTGGTCTCCCACAGTACACACAACATGGAAATGCAGTTATTATAGTAAATATAAACTGCTAAACACCTTTTCTCATCAGCAGTATATAGCAGTCTTGTGACTTCTATCAGTGTCCGGCTGAACACTGGTTAGAGGAGCTTCTTGTAAGAGAAGCTTTCATTCTCCTCTCACTGTCCTATGAGGTTGCATGACCCCTGACCTTCTGTCTGGACAGTGCTGATTGGCCCTGTGCTGATCACATGCACCCTCCCAAAGGAAAAAAAAAAAACTTCTCTAGCAATACACACTAAACTGAGCATGCGCAGAGTGACTCCTAGAGCTCTGTATTATCAGCAGATGGATTAAGGGCAGTAGAAGGGGAGGATCAGAGAAGACAGGATCAAACAGCCTTTTTACACAATGTGGAGGATTAACCCCTTAGGTTCCATAGTGAGTATAACAAGCATGCTTTACTGTATATACAGACTGATTTTACTGTTGTGGATTTAGAAACACTTTAAAAAACAACCAGAAGATGTGGCTTGCCACGAAACGCCTATTTCATGACGTCATCAAGCACACTGTCGTCGGTGGGCGTCGCCATTTTACATGCCTGTATTTTACTATGTTTTTAAGTACCACAATATAAAATAAACATATGCTGTGCTAGATATTGGGCCATTTTATTTTTACACTGGCACTTTCCCTGGAACTGAAACTGTTCAGAGATGTGACTTTTAGTGCTGTTCACATGAGATCGCACTGAAGGGATCGTAGGGACGCACTGAAATTTCGGTGGCCGAAATGTTTCGGCAGAAAACATCCCTTTTGGCCGTCAGCCGATATGAAAAAAAGAACCGATACAGGTACAAAAAAAAAAAAAAAAAAAAAAAACGCGCTCCTCGCCGCCGTTTCCGCCACCCACGGGCTGCCGCTTGGTAGTTCTCAGCCTTACCTGAGAAACCATCGAACAATCCCGGCACTGGGCATAGAGATTAGTGAAGGAAAGATGCATTCAATTTGATAAGAATAAATGTGATTACATTTTTTTTTTAAAGGAACAGTGCAGAAAAAAAAAATGTAAATACATTAAAAAGAAAAAAGTTTCAAGTGCCCCCGTCCCCCCCGTGCTCGCAGGTAGTGGTGAACGCATACGTAGGCCATGCCCACATATGTAAACAATGTTCAAACCACACATGGGAGGTATCGCCATGAACATCAGAGCAAGAGCAATAATTCTCGCACTAGACCTCCTCTGTAACTTAACACTGCTAACCTGTAGAAATTTTTAAAGCATCACCCATGGAAATGTTTAAGTACCGCAGTTTCACGCCATTCCACAAGCGAGCGCAATTTTAAAGCGTGACATGTTGGGTATCTATTTATTCGCAGTAACATCCTCTTTCATATTTTACAAAAAAAATGGGGTATATATTGTGGGTTTTTTTAATCAAAGTGTATTTTTTTCCAAAAATATATATATTCATTTTTAAAACCTGCGCATTTCGGTTTCAGTTTTTGGCGCAGTGCATTTTGAATTTTCGGTTTCAGCACCAGAATTTTTATTTCAGTACACCACTAGAAAAAGGCATAGATACCAAACCAGCCGCCATCCAAAATATATAATATATACAGGGGTCAGACCAAAAAAAAATCAAAACACTACATGATTTGCAGGTATAAAAGTGACGACATGTTTCGCGTTGAAAGGAGAAGGAGCCATACGCGGTGACGTCACGCTGCCGCCGAGACCAGGAGGAGGTCCGGCGGCCATCTTTAATACCGCACATAGTCAGTGCTGATTCCTTTTGCTGTTCATACTGAGTTGCTATACTTCGAAAAAACGTTTTGGATGTTTAAATACTTTACTATGGGCATTCTTCTTTCTGGCTCTTTATGAGCCAACACCATCGCAGAGGCCATTCCTGAAGGACGATAGCGGTGGGGCAGAGTACCAGGGAGGAAGGAGAGTTCTTGGACCTGACCAGGCTGACCACCTCTTAAGGGGGACCTCCGGCTTTATCTTACATACCATGCACTACATGATCTTTCTTCTGGTGAGTGTGCATTTTTAACATCCCTTTGACACATCACCTGATTGATCTTCTGAGAAGCACGGATCACTCACTATCAATTACCTTGGAGCACATCAGTCACTTTTTATGTGTGGACTGTTCACATTTTTTACGCTTTATTGATGCATATTTATGTCACATGCACGGCATCGGAGCATATGTATACAATATAATTTTGTCATCTCATCTGGACATTTTATCAGTTTTAGCATATATTTCACATATTTAAGCGCTGCACCTTTTGTATTGAACACCTGTTCAATTGCTTAGTAACACAAATTGTTAATCAGCCAATCACATGGCAGCAACTCAATGCATTTAGGCATCTAGACATGGTGAAGACGACCTGCTGAAATTCAAACCGAGCATCAGAATGAGGAAGAAAGGGGATTTAAGAGACTTTGAATGTGGCTTGGTTCTTGGTGCCAGACAGGCTGGTCTGACTATTTAAAAAACTGCTGATCTACTGGGATTTTCATGCACAACCATCTCTAGGGAAATCGAGACTCATCAGACCAGGCAATGTTTTTCCAATCTTCTATTGTCCAATTTTGGGGAGACTGAAAATTGTAGCCTGTTTCCTGTTCTTAGCTGACAGGAGTGATCTTTGTCACCTGGTGTGGACATGTTGTGCGCTCAGAGATGGTATTCTTCATACCTTGGTTATAACGTGTGGTCATTTGAGCTACTGTTGCCTTTCTATCATCTCGAACCAGTCTGCCCATTCTCCTCTGACATCAACAAGGCATTTTCATCCACACAACTGCCACTCACTGGATATTTTCTCTTTTTCAGACCATTCTCTGTAAACCCTAGAGTTGGTTGTGCATGAAAATTTCAGTAGATCAGCAGTTTTTGAAATACTCAAGACGTCTGGCACCAACAACCATGTCACGTTCAAAGTCACTTAAATGCCTTTCTACACCATTTTGATGCTCAGTTTGAACTTCTGCAAGTCGTCTTCACCACATCTAGATGCCTAAATGCATTGAGTTGCTGCCATGTGATTGGCTGATTAGCAATTTGTGTTACCAAGCAATTGAATAGGTGTACCTAATAAAGTGGCTGGTGAGTGTATAAGGTGCACTATGCCAGGTTAAATTCAACACTTTGGTTTGCACTGTTTATTGAAAACAGGTCAGTTTTGTTACTATATTGTATATTTTATCTTACAATGTCTGCAGTGCCATTCTAGGAAAAATTGTCCCTGATAAACAGCAGCCCTTTGTTTATAGGACATTATGCAACATCCAAAACAGGTAATCAATAAATGTGAATATCCTGACAGCTCTAACTTGGTAAACTCTAGTTTGGTTAAGATAAGTAAAGACTAATCTCATGATGTAACAGCGCAAATAATAAAAAATAAAATTATAATATACAAGTCCAAGAAAAGTCCCAAATTAAAGTCCGCTTTCCCAAAAAAAATGTGATATAAAAGTGAAAGAATAAAAGACTTTCATAAATTTTCCAGCGTGCTCATATGTGAGCATGCTGGAAAATTTATGAAATAGTCTTTTGTCTTTCGCTTTTTTATCAAATTTTTTTGGGACACTGGACTTTCATTTGGGACTTTTCTTGGACTTATAATAAAAAATAAAATATATAAAATTATAAGTCCAAGAAAAGTCCCAAATTAAAGTCCAGTATCCCAAAAAAAATTGATAAAAAAGTGAAAGACAAAAGACTATTTCATAAATTTATGAAAGTCTTTTTTCTTTCACTTTTATATTACATATATTATAATTTTATTTTTTATTATTTGCGTGGTGTTACATCGTGAGTTTTGTTTGATGTTTTGTCATTTTTTGAACAGCAGCATTTATTTTTGTTTGTTATTTCTTTGGCGCAAGGTTTCAATTTATCAAGTAAAGACTAATGTTCACTGCTTTTTGCATTGCCTTATTAAATTAGACCAAACAAATGGTAAAATCCAATATGTGTCCTTAAAAATGCTGTCATTAGAAATATTTGAAATGCCTACTGTCTGCTATAGGTCAACACTCGGGGATAACTTGGTTTTTGATTATTTACTTGTATATTCTCCCTGTCAGAGGAGACATATAAGCCAAACGTCAGACTGTGCTATCAGTGCTCATAGCAGATGCCCAACAACAGTCATAAAAGTGTTTTGTTAAAATGTCATTAAATCCACATCATTAAAAACTATCAATAAATGACGTATTACATGCTGTTCATACTCACTCATTCACTATGGGATTTGCTTCCTGTATTCTGGAAAAAGCCTGCTTTATCCTGCTGTTCTCTGTCTTCGTCATTTAGGCACAGTGTTGTATGACCACGTAATTGTCAGTAAGTAGCACAGTGATGAATAGCAAAAAAAAAAAATCCTGATCATCCTGGTCATGAAGGGGGCAAAACCTTCTGGAGGTAAAATGATTATTGTGCATTAACAATTCTATAGAGTTAATATGTGTTTCAGATGCATTGCACACGCACACTTTTTTTTTTCCTGTAATCAAAGTCAGTGACGGTGGTTGCAAAACTTCCACAGCCACCTGTCAGACTCTGCAGGCAGCATTACTTTAGCTTTACCATGAGACAACCCGAAAGCATGCATGTGTACAGCTCTATCCATGTCCCATTTTACACAATAAAGACTGCTGCTAGACAGTAGGGAAGCGTAAAAAAAAAAAAAAAAAAAATAGCTGCAACATAATCAATTCCTACAGGAGAGTTAGATACTCAAATGTTTATGCTCTTGACCTACATAAACACACTGCTCAAAGTGATTAAAGGAACACTTTTTAATCAGAGTATAGCATCAAGTCAATTAAACTCCTGAGGTATTGATCCCTCCTAGATTGTAAGCTCGAAAGAGCAGGGCCCTCAATCCCCTCATGTTTTGCATTGTATTGGTATTGTTCTGTCACATGTTCTGTCCCCCTTTGTAATGTACAGCGCTGAGCGAACCATTGGCGCTTTATAAATACTGTATAATAATAATAATAATCTGGTCAGTTAAGTAGCAGAGGGGGTTGTTAGTTTCAGCTGCTTTGGTGTTAATGAAATTAACAATAGGTGCACTAGATGGGCAACAATGAGATGACCCCCAAAACAGGAATGTTTTTACAGGTGGAGGCCACTGCCATTTTTTCCCTACTCATCTTTTCTGACTGTTGTTCACTAGTTTTGCATTTGGCTAGGGTCAGTGTCACTACTGGTAGCATGAGACGATACCTGGACCCTACAGAGGTTGCACAGGCAGTCCAACTCCTCCAGGATGGCACATCAATACGTGCCATTGCCAGAAGGTTTGCTGTGTCTCCCAGCACAGCCTCAAGAGCATGGAGGAGATTCCAGGAGACAGGCAGTTACTCTAAGAGAGCTGGACAGGGCCAAAGAAAGTCCTTAACCCATCAGCAGGACCAAGTATCTGCTCCTTTGTGCAAGGAGGAACAGGATGAGCGCTGCCAGAGCCCTACAAAATGACCTCCAGCAGGCCACTGGTGTGAATGTCTCAGACCAAACAATCAGAAACAGACTTCATGAGGGTGGCCTGAGAGCCTTACGTCCTCTAGTAGGCCCTGTGCTCACTCCCCAGCACCATAGAGCTCGATTGGCATTTCCCATTGAACACCAGAACTGGCATGTCCGCCATTGGCACCCAGTGCTTTTCACAGATGAGAGCAGGTTCACCCTGAGCCCATGTGACAGACATGAAAGGGTCTGGAAAAGCCATGGAGAACGTTATGCTGCCTGTAACATCGTTCAGCATGACTGTTTTGGTGGTGGGTCAGTGATGGTCTGGGGAGGCATATCCATGGAGGTATGCACAGACCTCTATAGGCTAGAAAATTGCACCCTGACTGCCATTAGGTATCGGGATGAAATCCTTGGACCCATTGTCAGACCCTACGCTGGTGCAGTGTGCCCTGGGTTCCTCCTGGTGCAGTGTGTCCTGGGTTCCTCCTGGTGCACAACAATGCTCGGCTTCATGTGACGAGAGTATGCAGGCAGTTCCTGGAGGAAGAAGGAACTGATACCATTGACTAGACCCCATGCTCACCTGACCTAAATCCAATAGAACCCCTCTGGGATATCATGTTTCGGTCCATCTGATGCCGCCAGGTTGCACCTCAGACTGTCCAGGAGCTCAGTGATGCCCTGCTCCATATCTGGGAGGAATTCCCCCAGGACACCATCCGTGGCCTCACTAGGAGCCTGCCCCAACGTTGTCAGGCATGCATACAAGCACGTGGGGGCCATACATACTACTGAGGACTATTTAGAGTTGCTGCAATGAAATTTCAGCAAAATGGACTAGCCTGCTGTATAATTTTTTTCACTTTGGTTTTTGGGGTGTCTTTCAATTCAGTCCTCTGTAGGTTGATAATTTTCATTTACATCTAATAGATATCCAGCAGGAGATTTTTTCCCCATTGAGATCTGATGTGTTTTTAACGTTTTCCTTTAATTTTTTTGAGCAGTGTATTACTGTATGCAATGTAATGCTCCTTGGTATGCCGAGGAGCAATTCTATTTCAATTAGGGATGCACCGATACCCTTTTTTGATCGATTGAGCGAATACAAGTACCAATATTTTCGGGGAAGTACTTGCCAATATCGAGTATCAATACTTTGCGGTGCAATTTTCATCAATCCAAAGTGTATGGACACAAACTGCACTGCAAAGAATAGCATGCAATTTGAACAGGAACGCAATGTCCATGCGGTTTCACCACTGCTCCTGTGTGAACCCGGGCTCGTCACAGCAGGAAACCTCCCTGCACTGATCCCATGCTGTCACAGAAGGAAAAACTGGGGATTTGAAATCCCTGCGGCTCTCTCTCCTCTCAGTGCAGGGGTGACATTACGGGCTAGATGGCTTTGGCCAGCACCACCACGGTGCTGACCAATTAGAAGCTGTCTAGCCCATACAGTCATCCCAACAATGAGAGGGGAGAAAGCCGTTTCACAGGTCTAGGGATTTGAAATTTCTGCAGTTTTCTTTCCTCTCCTTGGAGGGATAACAGTATGGGCTAGACGGATTCTAAATGGTCAGCACTGTGATGGTGCTGACCAGGGGTGGACTGACAACTTATGGGGCCCCTGGAAAATAGGGGATCATGGGGCCCCTGTGTCCTCGCCCACACTCAAACCACACCCAAAAAAGCCTATGAAAGGTACCAGGGGCATCTCATGGCGCCCCCTAATGACCCTGAGCCCTCGGGCAGTTCCCGAGTTCCCAAATAGTCAGTCCGCCCTGGTGCTGACCAAAGCCATCTAGCTCGTGCTTTCATACCTGCACTGAGAGGAGAGACAGCCGCAGGGATTTCAAATCCCCAGTTTTTTATTCTGTGACAGCATGGGATTGGTGCAGGGAGGTTTCCCGCACCGCTCCTGTGTGAACTCAGGCTGTGACAAGCCTGGGTTCACACAGGAGCAGTGGTGAAACCGTAGGCGATTTCGACCATGGCAGTGCCAAGCAATAAAAAGCTGTCTAGCCTGTACTGTCATCACTGCAAGGAAACGGGGGGGGAAGCCGCTTCACGGGTCTGGGGATTTGAAAGCCTTGCAGCTTTCTCTTCTCTCAGTGCAGCGATGACAGTACAGGCTAGATGGCTTCTGATTGGTCTAGCCCAGGGGTAGGCAACCTGCGGCTCTCCAGCTGTTGCAGGACTACAAGTTCCATCATGCCTCTGCAAGTCATAGCTGTAACTGTCAGTTTTGTAATGTTGCAACGCCTCATGGGAAATGTAGTTCCACAACAGCTAGAGAGCCGCAGGTTGCCTACCCCTGGTCTAGCCTGTACTGTGATCCCTGCACTGAGAGGAGAGAAAGCCACAGAGGAGTTCAAATCCCCAGCTTTTCCTTCTTTGACAGTATGGGATCCCTGCAGGGGGGTTTTCTGCATTACCCCTGTGTGAACTCAGGCTATGACAAGCTTGGGTTCACACAGGGACAGTGGGGAAACCGCATGCGTTTTGGACAGGAATCGCATATTCCTGTTCAAATCATATGCTATTCTTTGTGGTGAAATTTGCGTCCATACATTTTTTATTGACGCAAATCGCACCGCGCAGTATCGGTTTCAGGTATCGAGAGCATTTTCATGAGTTCGAGCAATAGTGAAAATACTCAGTATCGGTGCATCTATAGTTTTAATCTGTTATAATATACTACAGCAATGTTTTTAGTCAGATCTGAGTTTTTTTGAGCATGTTAGAATTGTCACTCAGGAAGCCATAGAGGCTATTTCCTCTCATTATCAGCGGAGGTTTTCTCAAAGTTAATTTAATGCATGTTTTATACCTGAATGTAGACTAAATGTGGCGTATGAGCAAACTAAGACTGGTCTATGGCACTAGTTGCTGTCCCTCCATTGCCCAACATTTTTCTTTAACCCTTTATTTAGTACACATTTTTATAGATCTCATTTTCACCATTAGTAATTAGCAGCATTGGGAATCTCATTGTGCACCAATTATTTTCCTCTTTCTTGGTTATATTAATTTTTAAGTTTTAATGCAGGTTGTGCTACTGTAATAATGCCTATAATGGAAGACACCAGGCCACATACACCAATGAAGCCCTGATTGGTTTGGTAGACTCCTAGCCGGTCAAGAGGACTAAGCAGGTCACAGACATTTTTGACTGTGTCCAGTAATACAGGTGGGTTGTTTCCAAGGCTCAGGTAGAAGATGGTTAAAAACTTCTCAAGGACTTTTCGGATGGAATTGCTGTGGTTGAGATCCGGTCCTCTCTCACAAACATTACCATTTTCATTTTGCTTCCTCCCTTTTCTCTTGTCCTCCATGCACCTTTTAATTACATATACATCCCTGGCCAGGTGAAAGAGGAGAGAATAGAAATAGCAGCGGGTAGCTCGAAGCCTCCATTTATCCTTGCTGAGGTCGGACACCAGCCCCACGCTGATTGCCCAGAGCACACTGTCGCAGATGAAGTAAAGAACTCGGTTTACATTGGCAGCCGTCAAGCAGTAGCACAAGGTAGGATCTGAGAGCTGGATAGCGGCTTTTGAAGCTTCGATGGCATGGATGAAGTTGCCCAGTCGGAACACTGAAAGACAATAAACACATTTAATCATTTATTTGTTAGATCTGTAATGTGAAAATGTTCAGCACAGTGCAACCAGGTTCACTGGATGCGTCCAAATAATTTGAAGTGCATTCTCATGTTATAAAAGTGGGTTGATGCAAACACTATACAGAACGAAGAGGAAGAAGTCTACAAGCTTTAGCCCTTTCGCTGCCAGAGCCATTTCTGCACACATTTTAAAAATCATTTTAGGTCTGGAGATTACATAAAACCCCCAAAACATATTTTCTGAAAGCAGACACGCTAGAGCACGTGTGTCAAACACAAGGCCCGTAGGGTCCTCCCACCTCTCCTGCAGCTGGGGCACCCTCAGGGGCGGACTGACAACTTATGGGGCCCGCGGGCAATAGGGGATCATGGGGCCCCTGTGTCCTTGCCCAAATTTAACAAAGCCTAAGAAAAAGGTACCAGGGGTATCACATGGGGCCCCCTACTGACCCCGGGCCCTCGGGCAGTGCCCGAGTTTCCAAATGGTCAGTCCGCCCCTGGGCACCCTTCATCATCTCAGCCCCCACCTTGTCTCAGCAGTAAAGCGGTGGACAGAACTCCTCCACCAGATCCTGTGATTCTCTGTGCAACCAGCTCCTGTTTGCCTGTCTCAGCAGTGGGCAGCAAAGAGGAGAACAGAACTCCTAGTTCCTGCACCTCTCTGTGCAGCCCCACCACTCCCTCATCTCCATATCCCTTAGTTTCAGCAGTTAGCAGACTCTGACAGCTAACTCCAGCCCTCCACTGGTCCCCCTCCAGACCCTGCAATTTCTGCTTCCCAGCTCTACTTCCAACTTCTTCGGGGCGGCAGCACAAGGTACGGGGGACTCTTGACTTTTGATGGTGGGAAGGCTCTGATGTAAGGGGTGGGTGCTCTGGACACCTAGTCTTATAAATACAACCGGCCCTTTCATGGCAACCATAATGTTGATGCTGCCCACAAAGGAGTTTGACACCCCAGCCTAGAAAATAACGTAGCGGTAGTTCCAATTTTTTTTATGTCACACAATATTACCGCAAAGGTCTAGGAAACGTAAAATTTCAGTAAAAAATACACTAAAGGTAATTTTCTGGCATACAAACACAATAAATTACCCAACTGTTTGGTAAAATATAAAAGAAGAGGTTGTACCAAGAAAATAGATACCCAACAAGACAAACTTTAACCATTAGCTGACCGCAGATAGCCGAATGACGGCTACACTGCGGGGGGCCAGTTCTGGGAGGGCGTCATATGACGTCCTCCCAGAACGTGCTCTCCTGCGCACCCCCGGGGCGCCCACCCGGCGATCTCTGTGATCGCTGTGTCCTACGGACACAGCTAATCACGTGATGTGGTAAAAGGCCAATCACAGCGGCTTTTTACCACGTGATTAGCCATGTCCAATGACACAGGGAAATGCAATTGACGGTTCTCGGCTGCGCTTTCCTCACGCTGTCAGAACGTGGGGAAAGTACTGCCAAGAACCGGCAGTTGTCAGAGCAGGCATCGGCACCGATCATCAGGGCACTGATGATCAGTGCCCTGATGATCGGTGCCCAGCAGTGCCACCCACCAGTTCCACCCACCTGTGCCCAGCAGTGCCGCCCACCAGTGCCCAGCGGTGCCACCCAGCAGTGCCACCCACCTGTGCCCAGCAGTGCCACCCACCTGTGTCACCCACCTCTGCCCATCAGTGCCACCCACCTCTGCCCATCAGTGCCACTCATCAATGCAGCCCAGCAGTGCTGCCAGTCAGTGCCCAGCAGTTGTGCCAGTCAGTGCCCAGCAGTTGCGCCAGTCAGTGCCCAGCAGTTGCGCCAGTCAGTGCTGACTATCAGTACCCATCATCAGTGCCGCCTATCAGTTCCACCTATCAGTGCCGCCTATCTGTGCCACCTCATTAGTGCTGCCTATCAGTGCCCTTCAGTTCTGCCTATCAGTGCCCATCAGTGCTGCCTATCAGTGCAGCCTCATCAACGCACATCAGTAAAGGAGAATAATTACCGGTTGCAAAACTTTTATAATAGAAGCAAATAAACCTTTTTTTTTCAAATTTTTTCGCTCTTTTTTTTGTTTATAGCGTTTAAAATAAAACCCCCGGCGGCAAGTAAATATCACCAAAAAAAAGCTCTATTTGTGAGAAAAAAATTATAAAAATTTCATATGAGTACAATGTTGCATGACAGCGCAACTGTCATTCAACGCGTCAGCGCTGAAAGCTGAAAATTGGCCTGGTAAGGAAGGGGGTATAAGTGCCCGGTAGGCAAGTGGTTAAATTTGCGTGCACCCATGAAATGGCAACAAACCTCAATACCCCTGGTTTTTCTTAGGTAATACTTTAACCACCTTCCGCCCGCCCTATAGTACAATAACGGGCGCAAGGTGGTTCTCTCGTTCTGATAGGACGTCATATGACGTCCTACCATTCTCACTGCGCATGCACGGCTCAGGGAGCACGCAGAGCGGCGATCGCTGGTGCGCTGTGTCCCTCGGACACAGCGGATCACGGAAAGAGCCGAAGAGCTGTGATCAGCTGTGTCCAATCACAGCTGATCACATGTAAACACGGAAATGCCGGTTATCGGCATTTCTCTCCTCTCGAGCTGTCACTGCTGGATGTCACTGCTATCCCTAACAGTCGGAGGGCAGACCATCTGGGAGGGGTGGTGAAGGTAGTGCAGGAAGGCCTAGACAGCTGGTGGTAGTAGGGGATTCTATAATCAGGACTGACAGATTAATTTGTCACCAGGATTCCCTCAACCGAATGGTTTGCTGTCTCACTGGTGCCAGGGTTTGGCATGTGGTGGACTGGGTCGATAAGTTACTGGGAGGGGCTGGGTATGACCTAGCTGTCTTGGTCCTTGTTGGAACCAATGACAGAATACATGGAAGGTGGAGGCTCCTTTAGAATCAATTTAAAGAACTAGGCTGCAAGTTGAAGGGAATGACCTCCAAGGTGATATTCTCTGAAATATTACCTGTGCCGTGCGCAACTCAGGAGAGACGGGGAGATTAGAGAACTCAATGCATGGCTGAAGACCTGGTGTAAGAGGGAAGGATTTGGGTTTCTAGAGCACTGAGCTGACTTTTCATTGGGGTGCAACCTATATGCTAGATATTTTGCACCTAAATGAAAGGGGGTCTGCTGTGCTGGGGGAGGGGTTTATGGGAAGGCTGGAGGAGTATTTAAACTAGGATTGAGGGGGGAGAGAGAATTATATTATAATGGGGTAGACAGATCGGACCGGGGTCAGTACTTATTGGTGGGTGGAATGGGGGAGGGCTATGGCAGATAAGAATGTTCCCATGTTACAAACAACCAGTAGAATTGCTACCATTTGTATGAAAATAAAAAATATGCAAAAGACATTTGCACAAGGTGTCAATGAATTAAAGTGTTTGTTCACCAATGCAGTAGCAGTATTTCTGTTATAGGGCGGTGGTTATAAGCAGGTGAACATTTGTGTTTGCAAAAATTTTAAAATTACATTCCAAACCATATAAAAGCTGCTATAGCTGACTTGTTCCACAGTCCAAAATATTAAAAAATGAAGAATGTTAAAAGGGCATTTGTCAGGTAAAATGTTTTAACTTATGTCTGCACTTGAC
The DNA here is from genome assembly GCF_062004578.1 of Staurois parvus. Classification (NCBI taxonomy): domain Eukaryota; kingdom Metazoa; phylum Chordata; class Amphibia; order Anura; family Ranidae; genus Staurois; species Staurois parvus. Next base: position 7,689,807 of record NW_028318494.1, on the reverse strand, counting down.
AACAAGGGGGAGATTTAAAGTGTTACTACACCCAGGACCCGGCATTCGCTATATGTGGTCTCCCCGGACCCGGCATTCGCTATATGTGGTCTCCCCGGACCCGGCATTCGCTATATGTGGTCTCCCCGGACCCGGCATTCGCTATATGTGGTCTCCCCGGACCCCGCATTCACTATATCTGGTCTCCCCGGACCCCGCATTCACTATATCTGGTCTCCCCAGACCCCGCATTTACTATATCTGGTCTCCCCAGACCCTGCATTCACTATATCTGGTCTCCCCGGACCCTGCATTCACTATATCCGGTCTCCCCGGACCCTGCATTCACTATATCCGGTCTCCCCGGACCCCGCATTCACTATATCTGGTCTCCCCGGACCCCGCATTTACTATATCTGGTCTCCCCGGACTCTGCATTCACTATATCTGGTCTCCCAATTAACCTTTTGCAATAAAACCTGAAAGCGGATTGGTTTCTATGCAGAGTTGCACCAGATTTTGCACTCCTCCATTTTAGTAAATGAACCCCCAAGTGTCAGTATAAACCCAGGAAAGAGAAGCGAATGTACAACACATTTTTAAAATCCATCTGTGTATTGTACTTTGTTACAATAATCAGCATATGATCTGAGAATAGGACATGCTCCTCTTCTTTACAGTACTGGCTGACCTTTCACTCACTTAGTTAACCTGTGCACGTCATATAACTAACTGATCCAGCCCGGCACACAGATGACAGAGATGTAATCAGACATTCTTTCTCTAGCAGCCTCCCCTGTGAAATGAGACAAATGCTTAATGTGACTGCAGCCTCGGTGTACTACAGCAAGGGGGAATTGGGATGGCAGCGTTGCAGAAGATCAGAGCAGATGCGTATTTGCACACATCACTGCACAGGAGTTCCTCTGAGGACACAGGATGTAAGAATCTGAGTCTACATGTGTAGTGAGATGAAAACTGGGAACAATGGGTAATAAAAATAATAGCCACAAAAAAGTACCCCCCCCAAATGATATTTTTACAACCAGTGACGTATCGTCCATGGGTGCATAGTGTGCAATGCACATGGGCCCCGAGGGGGGAAAGGGGCCCACTGTGCTCTGACCCACTCTGCACCCATTGATGATACAAGTCTCAGGCACCACAGCCATGCCTGTCACTTCCCTCTCTCTCTCCTGTCACAGAGGATCTGTGCACCTCCATTCTCACTCACACAGATCCTGTCACTGGAGTGGAGAGCGGCTGTCTGCGGACCTGTACTGATGTCATCCACTGGAGTCCGGAAGAAAGAAATCTGAAATTTCCTTTGACAGATGTGCCTGAACCTGGTGAGGTCTGCGAGTTTGAGGAGGAGGGAGGGGGGGGGGGCTGTGCAGAATGCAGATGAGCTGGAGGGGTGCTAGGACAAAAGAGGATGGGGAAGGTTGGGAAGCCTGAGAATGGTGGAGAGGGGCTGAGAAGACTGAGGATAGGGAGGACTGTGAAGCCAAAAGGTAGGGGGGACTGTGAAGCTTGAGGGTAGGGGCGCTGTGAAGCCTGGGGATGGTGGGGTGCTGTGAAACCTGATGATGGAGGGGGGGGGGACGGACGGACGGACTGTGAAGCCTGAAGATGGTGGGGCAGGGGGGGGGCTGAAAAGACTAAGGATGGGGGGGAGGACTATGAAACCTGGGGATGGGGGAGGGGACTGTGCAGACACTGCTCTGTCTATTTTCAGTGTATCATATGTAATAGAAGAGTTTTAATTTTTTTAAATAATTGTGCTGAGGTTTCTACATGTCTGAGACCTTACTTGTCGCACAGCATATTTTATGGGTACAAGGCGGCTTTTGTTTTAGTTGGCAACGCCCCTATAAGTCCCACCCACTGTTAACACAATTTGGCCGCACTCACCATTCGCTGCGGCACGCTATGCACACAGCATTACTACTCTACAGCTATGCCCCAGGTCTTTAACAACCCTAGCAGCACCCCAGCCACAATAAAAACCATGCCCACTCTTTGCCACAGTGCATGAAGCATGCCATATATTTTTTTTGTTTTATCAAACAATAGGCCCAGCTTATGATCTTTCACACAGGCCCATTCATTTTATAAATCATGCCTTAGATCAGTGGTTCTCAACCTTCCTAATGCCGTGACCCTTTAATACAGTTCTTCATGTTGTGGTGACCCCCCACCATAAAATTATTTACCCAGAAATTATAATTCATGAGTGTCGTTTTACCTCCAATACTGCTGCTTTCAACACAGTAGCTGCTTTTAACAGAGTAGCTGCTTTCAACACAGCAGCTGCTTTCTACACAGTAGCTGCTCTTTACACATCGGAAATATGTGTTTTCTGATGGTCTTAGGCGACCCCTGTGAAAGGGTTGTTTGACCCCCAAAGGGGTCGCGACCCACAGGTTGAGAACCATTGCCTTAGATTAAATCCTACAGTCTCTGATAAGGAATATCCACTGAATTTTATATGTAGTCTTTTGGTGATGTCAGAGGCTGCACTTGAGGTGCGCCCCCCGTATATCAAGCAAGTTGACCACCACTGCTCTAGGGGCTCATTTACACATAGTGCAGTGACTGGTGTGTGTCTGTTCTGGATGAACTACAGTCACTGCTAGAGCACAAAGAAAACAATAGTTTTCTATGTGTCCCCTGTTAGCACTGCAATGCAGCGCAGAGGTGTGGTGCAGTGAGCTGTGGTAAAATGCAGACATGATGCATTTTATGCCAGCACACAGCTAGGCACCGCATGTCACCACAGTAGCGCAAAGCACTGCAACATGATTGAAGTGTCAATATGAAGGGAAAAAAAAAAAAAGAAGGAAATTGTGTGATGCGCTGAAATGCACACTGTGAAGGACCCTAAATGGCGATGAGAAATAAACGATACCGTACATAGGGGTTTTTTTTTTACTACAACTGGAGGGCAAAATCTGGTGCAGCTCTGCATAGAAACCAATCAGCTTCCAGGTTTTATTGTCAAAGTTTAAAGTGATATTAAAGGTTTGGTTATTTTTTAATACTTGCCTGCTACATGCAACGATTTTGCACAGAGCAGCCCCAATCCTTTTCTTCTCCTCTTCAATTTCTTGCTCCTGGCTGCTCTCCCTTGACCAGTGCCCCCAATAGCAGACTGCTTGCTATGGGGGCACTGGTGTGTGCTCGCTCCAAAGGCCCACTCGATGCGCCATAAGACACATAAAGCCACGGCTCAGCCCCGCCCCACTCTCTCCTCATTGGCTGTGATTGACAGCAGTGGGAGCCCATGGCTCCTGCTGCTGTCTCAGCCAATGAGGAGAAAGAGTCCAGGGATAGCCGAGGCTGCCATGCACATTGCTGGATTGAGAGGGGGGCTCGGGTGGGTGAGTATTAGGGGGACAGCACACAGAAGGTTTTTTGCTTTCATGTATAGAATACATGAAGGTAAAAAACCTTCAGCCTTTACAATCACTTTAATTGTACAAGCTGATGCTAGGCAGGCCATAGATCAGGTGTAGGCAACCTTTGAGAGGTGGAGATCTACCTGAACAACATGAAAGATCAAAGATCACCGGGGTTCAGCGCCATTTAAAAAAAAAAAAAATAGCAAGGCCTAACTAAATGGTAAGGAAAATGTAGAAAAATATAATAAAACAAATGTCACTGTAAAAATACAAACTTAGCCTACCTTAAAAATGGACAATATCAGTCAGTAGGGCAGAGGTTGTTGTCAGCCAGTAGGGCAGTGGATGGTGTCAGTAGGGCAGAGGTTGGTGTCAGTAGGGCAGAGGTTGGTGTCAGTAGGGCAGAGGTTGGTGTCAGTGGAGTAGTGGACAGCATCAGTAGGGCAGAGGTTGGTGTCAGTAAGGCAGTGGATGGTGTCAGTAGAGCAGAGGTTGGTGTCAGTCGAGCAGTGGACAGCATCAGTAGAGCAGAGGTTGGTGTCAGTCGAGCAGTGGACAGCATCAATAGGGCAGAGGTTGGTGTCAGTAGGGCAGTGGATGGTGTCAGAAGTTTTTATTTTTACATTTTTATACTTTTCACAATTTCTTTAGGAGCCCTGTTGAATGGGGAGCATTTGGGGGAGGAGCCAGGCAGGTCTACCTGCCCATGGTTGACAGGTGGACCGCGATCGACAGGTTGCCAAACCCCGCCATAGATGATGCAATTTTCTTTCCTGCAACCACAGGTCAGTGTTGATGGGGGAATCCCTCCCACGGAGCTATTGTGTTCTCTTGGCCAGAGTTGGTTGCCGAAGGGATTCGTCCCTGCCGGGAGAAGAGTGATTATTGCTAGCTGCTATAGTTGCTGGCAATAATCTCCTGTAATAATCTCTCATGCTCATTGTACCAAAGTCGATCAATGGATCAACTTGGGTACAATCAGCCTACCTATACATGGTTCAAATATTGACCAGTCCCTGCTGAACCAGCTGAGGTTCAAACCATCTATGGCCGGCTTTAAAAGATGAATGGCTACCATGCACAGCTGCAGCAGATTCGGAGTGCTCCAGTTTTAGTAAATCTAACTCATAATTTATTTATTTTATTTCAGGTACTTATATAGCGCCGTCCATTTACGCAGCACTTTACATATATATTGTACATTCACATCAGTCCCTCACCCTCAAGGGGTGTACAATCTATATTCTAACAGCTTCCTCACTGACAGCTCTGGATGTTTCCAAATCTGGTATCACAACTGCATCTACCTCAGCAAAGGCCAAGGTGAACAAGCCAATGACCAGAATGTAGATTACAACACAAAGGGCATTGACCGAAGGATTTTGGGGGGGTAGCAGGAAAACATCTGGCACAACAGCATAACAGATGTAGTGACATTTAAAGCCTGGTACACACAATGAGAATATGCATGCTAGTCTCATATGGAAAATGAAGAGGTTACTAAAGTTATGAAAAGTCTCATAAGACAGAATACAACTTCGGAAGGGATGTGATGTATTGTATTGTAATGCATTCTTTCATTACTGAACATGTGCGGTCTTGCTCAGTCAATTTTTTTTTTTTGTTAGCCTTGGTTCACACTGATGCAGTGTAGAATTTGCAGCAGTTTCAGTGCGAATTCCGCACCGCATCAGAATCGCACCCCATTCATGCGAACCGCTGCGGGTGTGTATGTTAAGGTAACACTCTGAAATCGGTCCGCAAAACACAGTGCGACGTGCAGAATCTGATCGCATAGGTGTGAATACCCATGCGATCCGATTCTAGTGCGGACCCAAAAAAGGGTTCTGCACATTTTGGTGTGGTGTGATTAGAGGCACACAAATCGCATGTGATTTGCACAGGAATGAGGTGCGGTTCCTGTGCGAATCACATGCAATATACCGCACCGCACATATGTGAACACGGTCTTACAGACGAATACTGTACTGATTAAATGAAAATTGTTTGTTCTGTTCTCTTCCGAGTCATGCTTGTCCCTCCAGAAAATTTAGCATGAACTGTTGTGACCGGATCTCGAAATCCGAGTACGATCGATCAGATTATTGGACGACCGCTCCATAAACCTTTTCATCATCCGATTTTCTCATCGTGTGTACTAGGCTTTAGTGCAAGCCTGTCTAATTATTTTGCGCATATCCAGATTTAAAAGCAGAACACACAAATGCAAAAGGGAAAATCACAATCAGGTTTGGGAATGCAATGATTAGAGAACAGGGGATTATTTATAACTATGGCAACTAAGGGAAAGTTCCACAGCCAATTCTAGTACTTACATTTACGGCCAGAGCCCATGTTAGATTCCACTCGTTTGAGCTTCATTACCACTTTCTCTCTGCCAGCTTTATTCTCTAACATATAACTAAGCAACATGCATGCATACTGAGTAGCTCTGAAATGGAAAAAAATGAGTGATGGTTTTCATGGTAAAAAAAAAACAAGAAAAAGATTTACTGTTTGTTAGATCAAAACTACATCTACTTTATAAAAGGCCTAACCAACCTACCGATGACATTACCTGACAGACATGACATGACATTACCTGCACACTGACAGATCAGACAATGAGACAGGTCCTGCAAAGTTGTACCTGAAAAGCCGATCTCTTCCTTGGCTTTGGTTCATGAACTTCACAAATCCATCCATAGTAGCCGCTTGTGTCAGACACATTCTGACTACGACTGTAAGAAATGAAAGGAAAAACATTTATAAAGGCCAAGTACTGAAATTTCTGTTTTGTTAAAGCATAGCCGAACCCTTTTGATACCCTTTTTTTGATCGGTGAGTATGAGTACTGATACTGAAAATGTGGAACAGACTCCCTCAAGAGTTAGTTCTGGCCAGCTCAGTGGATTGCTTTAAAAAAGTCCTGGATTCTTTCTTAGATACACAGAATATAACTGGATACTAACATTTATAGATAAAGTTGATCCAGGGAATATCTGATTGCCTCTCGGGGGATCAGGAATGAATTTTTTCCCCTGCAGGAGCAGATTGGATCATGCTTTGCTGGGTTTGTTGCCTTCCTCTGGATCAACTGTGGGTGTAGGATTATAACTTATTTTTTTGGTAGAACTGGATGGACTTTTGTCTTTTTTCAGCCAGACTAACTATGTAACTATGATACTTTCTGTCAAGTACACACAGATACCGAGTACCGATACTTTGCTGTGTGATTTCGTCAATACAAAATGCATGGATGCAAATTTCACTGCAAAAGAATAGCATGTGATTTGAACAGGAATATGATTCCTGTCCAAATCGCATGCAGTTTCCCCACTGCTGCTGGGTGAGCCAGGCTGTCATAGCCGGAGTTCACATAGGAGGAAGTTTCCCGCAGCGGTGAGTGGGCAAATGGGCGTGTGGGGATGTATACCATGGAGGCAGATGCTCAACAGCTGGAAGGCCACCAGTTTGACACCCCTGTGCACAGCAATCCAAAGCAGTGTGCACGAGCTGACAGGGAGGAGAAAAGTTTTGTTTACAAACAACTCTCCTCCAGCTGGGACCCGGTGATTGACAGCCACGAATGGTGGTGTGGGTAGGGCGGGTGCGCCCCCAACCGGAAATGCGAAATCAAGTATACACACATGTGATTTTGAGCACCCATGCTGCCCTGTAGCAGTATTTCTGCTATAGGGTGGTCAGGAAGCGGTTAAACAGCTCTCTGCCTTCACTTACTCAATAAAAGAAGTTAAAGTGCCACTAAACCCACATAATTAAAAACGAACAATAAATGCTGTATTACAATTGATTTCTGTGTTCTGCAAAAAAACAAATCCTGGTTGATCCTGCTGTTCTCCATGTCCCCCTCCTCTCCATGTCCCCACTATAGTTTGGGATTTTGCAAAACAGTGTTGGAAGCTACTGCACATGCTCAGTTTCTATCCCTCCCTATCACATCTGAGCAGCCCCTGTGACTATAGTCACACATGTGGGAGTAGTATACACAGTTGTAAATGACAGCCCACTCCTTCCCTCCTCCTCCATGCCCACTAGCCAGATAAACACAATGAGGGCAGATGTCAAGGATCCGGATGTGACCAGAGATGTGTGGACTGACACAGGGAATAGCAGGCTTCAGGAGTAATGTAATAATAATATAGTTTATTTGTGTGACACACCAATATACAAACGCACCGTCCAAGTAAAAACCAAATAATCAGAAACCTTCACCCAATATATACAGAACAAAAGAGTAGTCAGGGCTAGCCGGGGTCATACACAGTTGATCAAGCATGGGGTAGGGAGAGGCAGACAGGACACTGAGCAGATCACAGGAGCAGGTTCAGGAAAACAGGTTATCACAGGCACATGGGAACAAAACACCAAGGCACTGGTTACAGGCATGATTGCTGCTTAAATACACCTCCTGCAATCAGCCTCAGGTGATGGCTTGATTGCAGGAAGTGAGATCCTGGCTGCTGAAAAGCACCCGCTGGCAAGAACTGGTACTGCAGCCCATTAGCACCAGCTGCGATGAGTCCTTTCCTGACAGCAGGATATTACATCTTGATTAATAAAGTCTTCGCCTCCATTTTTCCAAGACACAGGCTGCAGGAGCATGACATAGCCTGTGACTGGTAGAACTCCATTCACAAGTTAGTTCAAAGAAATAATAAAGAATTGATTTCAAATATACATTTGTCTGACAATTTCAAACAGCTTATTGATATTAATAAATTTATATTTTTACTTGTTATTCCAAAGGCTGTTATTTTAATTATAATTTTGAACATATGACCAGCAGCAGAGGACTAGAAGCTCCTCCTGCCACTGTTTCCCTGCAGACAGCCTGTGGAAGAGCTGGGTCATGTGACAACTGTATATTGATTAGGAAAAAAGGTACTTCTATATTTTTTTAATTAAAATAATTACAGTGCCATCATCCATATACAATAAGAGAAGGGATAATGTAAATGTAAAAAGCTGTGTGTTTAGTATCACTTCATGCTCTTTACAGAAGCAGGGTAATTACTATTCAGGGAAGTCTAGCCTACAATCTGAATGCTGCTGCAATATTGTATGCTGTTGGCAATATTTTATGACATGGCTGGCTTAACCACCAGTACCCGTACTTATAATACCCTTTCATTACCAGCCAGTTTTCAGTGATATGATTTGACTGACAATTACTCATACAAAATTGTACCCACATTCAGAAAACAGCTTTCTTTTGGTGGTATTTATTAACCACTGTTTTTTGTATTTTTTTACCATATAAAGGAAAAAACAAAAAAGACAAAACTAGTGGTGCACCAAAATGAAAATTCTGGTGCCAAAACTGAAAACTCAGGATGCACTTGGCCGAAAACTGAAATGGACTATATTATATATATATATTATATATATATATATATTCCAATATAAATCAATTTGAATTTAAAAATTACAATCCAGTAACGTAAAATACCTTTTATTGAAAGGAACACACAAAAATTGGATAGAAAATAAAAAAATAAACAGAATGCCAGAAGGCCGTTATTCTGTTTCACGTAAACATATTCATTGAATCAACTTATTGTGCAAAATAATAAAGAAATTAATCAACGACCGCAACTGTGCCCCATGGACCAGGGCAGCTAGCAAGTTAAACGCCTCATGGGGACGCATATGACCGGGCACCTCTAGTCTGTGTCAGTGTACCCGTGGCCGTCAGCCCCCCACTTCAGTGGGGAGAAGGATCTATTACGGGAGCTACACCCGCACATTTTGCTGGATCAGTAAGTAGCGGCCCCTCTCCAGGACGCGTTGTGGGGCGTGGGTTCTCCCTAGGGTGGACAGTCCTGCGGGGTCCCCTGTCACCTTACCCATCCTCCACCCCCCCTCCCTGTAGCAACGTCCTGGGAGACCTGGCTGTGGGGACGTTGCCAGCCACAGTGGAAGCGTGGGCTTAGGCTAGGTACCTTATTACTGGCATGATCCTGGTAGTGTGGGCTCCCTGCCAGTGGTCTGGTCTGGGACTCACCTGGGGATGAGGGGGCTTTCTTTTGCTGTGGGTGGAGGTGTCTACTATTGATTCTGGGCCTACCTATACTTAAGCTGCACGGGTCACGCTGACATGCGGCTCGGATGGCTGGCAGACATATTGCAGCCGTGGTGGTCATTTTCATGGAGGTTTTTGGCTGGTGGCCTATAGTGTCCAGCGCAGAGGCCATTTTCTTTGTGTCAGAGGGCCTATCAAGGGATTGAGGCTGGCTGGGGGAGGTCCTTATTTTTTCATTTTTTCCATAGTCCGCGGCAGGGACTTCCCTAATGCACCTCGGGCGCAGTCACTACCATCCTAAAGGAGGATGGGGCAGCGCAACCCACATCTCCCCAGTAAGAACGGAGCAGGACGGAACCATGCACCGGCCAGCTGGTAGCGGCTATTTTCAGCACCTGTATCAGTTCCTATTTTCATATTGGCCAAATGCAGATAGGGCCATATTTGGCTGACACGTTTCGGCCACTGAAAGTTTGGTGCATCCTTACAAAATCCCTCATGTGGTATATTTCTTGGGGCCCTAAAATTGTTTAGGACATAGGTCATAAGTCAACTTGGGTACAATCAACCAACCCATACATGAATCAAATCATGGCCAATTAAGCAGGGACTGGCCGAGACTCAATCTATCTTTGGCTGTCTTAAAGTGTTCCTAAACCCAGGACCCTGCATCCAATAAACAGGTGAAACTCGAAAAATTTGAATATCCTGCAAAAGTTCATTTATTTCAGTAATGCAACTTAAAAGGTGAAACTAATATATGAGATAGACTCATTAGATGCAAAGCAAGATAGTTCAAGCCGTGATTTGTCATCATTGTGATGATTATGGCTTACAGATCATGAAAACCCCAAATCCACAATCTCAGAAAATGAGAATATTACATTCAATCAATAAAACAAGGATTGTACATAGAACAATATCGGACCTCTGAAAAGTATAAGTATGCATATGTACTCAGTACTTGTTTTGGGCCCCTTTTGCAGCAATTACTGCCTCAATGCGGCGTGGCATGGAAGCTATCAGCCTGTGGCACTGCTGAGGTGTTATGGAAGACCAGGATGCTTCAATAGCGGCCTTCAGCTCTTCCGCATTGTTCGGTCTCATGTCTCTCATCTATCTCTTGGCAATGCCCCATAGATTCTCTATGGGGTTCAGGTCAGGCGAGTTTGCTGGCCAATCAAGCACAGTAATCCCACGGTCATTGAACCAGGTTTTGGTTCTTTTGGCAGTGTGGGCAGGTGCCAAGTCCTGCTGGAAAATGAAGTCAGCATCCCCATAAAGCTCGTCTGCGGAAGGAAGCATGAAGTGCTCCAAAATCTCCTGGTAGACGGCTGCGTTGACCCTGGACTTAATGAAGCACAGTGGACCAACACCAGCAGATGACATGGCTCCCCAAATCAACACAGACTGTGGAAACTTCACACTGGACTTCAAGCACCTTGCAGTGTGTGCCTCTCCATTCTTCCTCCATACTCGGGGTCCTTGGGCCTCTCCATTCTTCCTCCATACTCTGGGTCCTTGGTTTCCAAATGAGATGCAAAAGTTGCTCTCATCAGAAAAGAGGACTTTGGACCACTGAGCAACAGACCAGGTCTGTTTTTCTTTAGCCCAGGTCTGACGCTTCTGACGTTGTTTGTTGTTCAGGAGCGGCTTGACAAGAGGAATACGACATTTGAAGCCCATGTCCAGGATTCATCTGTGTGTGGTGGCTCTTGATGCACTGACTCCAGCCTCAATCCACTGAGGCCGGAGTCCAGCGGGACTTGGCACCTGCCCACACTGCCAAAAGCACCAAAACCTGGTTCAATGACGTGGGATTACTGTGCTTGATTGGACAGCAAACTCGCCTGACCTGAACCCCATAGAGAATCTATGGGGCATTGCCAAGAGATAGATGAGAGACATGAGAGACAGGAGGCCGAACAATGCAGAAGAGCTGAAGGCCGCTATTGAAGCATCCTGGTCTTCCATAACACCTTAGCAGTGCCACAGGCTGATAGCTTCCATGCCACGCCGCATTGAGGCAGTAATTGCTGCAAAAGGGGCCCAAACCAAGTACTGAGTACATATGCATGCTTATACTTTTCAGAGGTCCGATATTGTTCTATGTACAATCCTTGTTTTATTGATTGCATGGAATATTCTAATTTTCTGAGATTGTGGATTTGGGGTTTTCATGAGCTGTAAGCCATAATCATCACAATGATGACAAATCACGGCTTGAACTATCTTGCTTTGCATGTAATGAGTCTATCTCATATATTAGTTTCACCTTTTAAGTTGCATTACTGAAATAAATGAACTTTTGCACGATATTCTAATTTTTCGAGTTTCACCTGTATCTGGTCTCCCCGAACCCCGCATTCACTATATCTGGTCTCCCCGGGGCCTGCATTCACTATATCTGGTCTCCCCGGGGCCTGCATCTACTATATCTGGTCTTCCACAGTACACAGAACATGGATATGCAATTATTTTAGTAAATATAAACTGCTATAAGCTTTTTCTCATCAGATGTTAGAGCAGTCTTGTGTATTTTACCAGTGCCCAGCAGAGCACATGTTAAGGCTTGTAGGAGGAGTTTTCTTTCTGCTCTAGGAGGATGCAAACCCCTGACTTCTATCAGAACAGTGCTGTTTGGCCCTGTGATGATCAGATGCACTCTAAAGAAAAAAAAAACTTTAGCAATACACACTAAACTGAGCATGTGCAAAATGCATATGGTTTAGTCTGTCTTATCAGGAAATAAGCTGTGGTCACTTGAAAAAGGGAAGGAACAGAGAAGAAAGGATCAAACAGCCTTTTTACACAATGTGAAAGATTAACCCCTTAGTTTTCCACAGTGAGTATAACAAGCATGCTTTACTGCATATACACACTAATTTTACTGTTATGGGTTTAGTAACACGAAGTCTAACTAGTTTTAAAGAATATGTAAACCCAACATTTCATATTCATGATATATGTCTGCTGTACCAAAAAAAGTATCCTGTTCTCTTTGTATTGCTTCCTTTGTGTGAAATCCCTGGTGTTCCTACCAGTTCCACTGCTTTCCTATTAAAAACTGACCGCACTAGGCATGAGAGCACAGCGTGGTCAGTTCTCTAGCTGTGCTGGGAACTTAGCCTGTTCTCCTTGAATGATCACACTTTTGTTGAAACAACCTTCCTGCACAGGCATTCACTGGGAAGATCAGTGTGCTGCTATTTCTCCTCTCCACCTCTCTAACCTTAATATGCAGCTGAGAACAGAGGGTATGTGATCACTTATAAAAAAGGGAAAATAAGGGTATTTATGTTTTTTATATATACACACAAATGTTTTGCCTTTCATTTCTATTTTAATCTTAATTGTTTTACAAAGAGATGGTTTGCATACAGTATCTCCCAAAAGTGAATACACCCCTCACATTTTTGTAAATATTTTATTATATATTTTCATGTGACAACACCGAAGAAATTACACTTTGCTACAATGTGCCGTAGTGAGTGTACAGCTTGTATAACAAAATAACTCAACACACAGCCATTAATGTCTAACCTGCTGGCAACAATGCAGGGCCCGGGGAGACCTGATATAGTGAATGCAGGGTCCGGGGAGACCTGATATAGTGAATGCGGGGCCCGGGGAGACCTGATATAGTGAATGCGGGGTCCGGGGAGACCTGATATAGTGAATGCGGGGTCCGGGGAGACCTGATATAGTGAATGCGGGGTCCGGGGAGACCTGATATAGTGAATACAGGGCCCGGGGAGACCTGATATAGTGAATGCAGGGCCCGGGGAGACCTGATATAGTGAATGCAGGGTCCTGGGAGACCAGATATAGTGAATGCAGGGTCGTGGGAGACCAGATATAGTGAATGCAGGGTCGGGGGAGACCAGATATAGTGAATGCAGGGTCGGGGGAGACCAGATATAGAGAATGCAGGGTCCGGGGAGACCGGATATAGTGAATGCAGGGGCCGAGGAGACCGGATATAGTGAATGCAGGGCCCGAGGAGACCTGATATAGTGAATGCAGGGCCCGGGGAGACCTGATATAGTGAATGCAGGGCCCGGGGAGACCTGATATAGTGAATGCAGGGCCCGGGGAGACCTGATATAGTGAATGCAGGGTCCTGGGAGACCAGATATAGTGAATGCAGGGTCGTGGGAGACCAGATATAGTGAATGCAGGGTCGGGGGAGACCAGATATAGTGAATGCAGGGTCAGGGGAGACCAGATATAGTGAATGCAGGGTCGGGGGAGAACAGATATAGTGAATGCAGGGTCGGGGGAGACCAGATATAGAGAATGCAGGGTCCGGGGAGAGCAGATATAGAGAATGCAGGGTCCGAGGAGACCGGATATAGTGAATGCAGGGTCCGAGGAGACCGGATATAGTGAATGCAGGGTCCGAGGAGACTGGATATAGTGAATGCAGGGTCCGGGGAGACCGGATATAGTGAATGCAGGGTCCGGGGAGACCGGATATAGTGAATGCAGGGTCCGGGGAGACCGGATATAGTGAATGCGGGGGCCAATGTTTAGTAACACTTTAAGGCCTCCCATACAGTGGAGTACTGCGATGTATACAATAGAGCATTGTCCTGCATAATTATCATGGTCTACTTGAAAGATGAAGATTTTTTTCTTGTACCACGGCTTGAAGAAAGTGTCTTCTAAAAACTGGCAGTAGGTTTGAGAGTTGATTCTGAGTCCATCCTCAACCCGAAAACATCCAACTAGATCATCTTTAATACCACCCCATACCACTACCCCACCTCCACCCTGCCGGCATCTGAGTCAAAGTGGAACTCTGTGTCCCCGTTACTGATGCAGCCACAGGCCCATCCATCTGGTCCATCGAGAGTCACTCATCTCATCAGTCCATAAAACCTTTGAACACTTTGTCTTCAGATATTTCTTGGCCCAATTTTAACATTTCAACTTCTATGTCTTGTTCATTGGTGGTCGGGTTTCAGCCTCCCTGACCTTGGTCATGTCTCTGAGCACTGAACACCTCGTACTTCTGGGCACTCCAGGTAGGTTGCAGTTCTAGAATATGACAGCACTGGAGGATAATGGGTTCCTGGTAGCTTCACATTTGATTCTTCTCAAATCTTTGCCAGTTAATTTGCGTCTTTTTTTTCTCAACACGTTTCTTGTGACCCTGTTGACCATTTGCAAGAAAACGTTTGATGGTTCTGTGATCACGCCCCAATATCTTAGCAATTTGTGCTGCATCCCTCTGCAAGCCTTTTTACAATTTTTGACTTTTCAGAGTCAGTTTAAACTCTTTTTTGGCCCATTTTGCTGCCTAATAGTTATGCACACCTTAATATAGGGTGTTGACCTCCTTAGGCCACTCCCACCCACATTACACAAGTACACCACCTGATATGCTTACATCCAATAAGCAGTCACGTTTATACAGCTTGAAGTTGGACAATATGCTTAAAAATGATGATTTGGTCAAAATACTCACTTGCCTAATAATTGTGCCCACAGTGTATGTCATATGAGAACACACCTATACAATCCAATCAAATTCTATCCAAACACACAGGCTCCTATATTACACAGGTGTTTTTAGATGCAAAAGTGATTGTACAATCAGATTGTATAGTCAGCTTTCTATAAAATTGCGTGACCCATTTCTGTTGCATTTTGCAGGCTTTTGTACTACATACCTGTTGATAGATCTGTAGGAGATTGGACAATCAGATTGTATAGTGTATGCAGGGTCAGGACTAGGTGGTGGGACGCTCCTCCTGCTCCTTACTGACAGAAGTGTGTGCAGTGTCACTCCTGTCAGAAGGAGCAGTGGCTGATAGCTGCTGCTGGAGGGAGGATTTGGCTTTCTCTTCCCCCCCAGCCCTCCCCACATCACCTGATAATGCTTACATCCAATAAGCATTCAAGTTTATACAGCTTGGAGTTGGCCAATATGAATAAAAACGATGATTTGGTCAAAATATTAATTTGCCTAATAGTTGTGCACACAGTGTATGTCATATGAGAACACACCTATGCAATCCAATCAAAGGCTCTTGTACTACATACCTGTTGATAAATCTGTAGGAGATCGGACAATCAGATTGTATAGTGTATGCAGGGTCGGGACTAGGCGGTGGGACGCTCCTCCTGCTCCTTACTGACAGAAGTGTGTGCAGTGTCACTCCTGTCAGAAGGAGCAGTGGCTGATAGCCAAATCCTCCCTCCAGCAGCAGCTTTCTCTTCCCCCCAGCCCTCCCCACATCACCTAATAATGCCTAAAACCAATAAACATTCACGTTTATACAGCTTGGAGTTGGCCAATATGCATAAAAATGATGATTTGGTCAAAATACTGACTTGCCTAATAGTTGTGCACACAGTGTATTTACTATTGCTTGCAGCATAAGGATTAAAAATAGTCAATGCAGACTGAAAGAGCGATGTTCCGCTTTAAAGGCCAGTTCACACCACATGCATTTCAGTGTGCTTTTCCTCCTGCATCCAAAAACGCACAAAGTAGGTCATATGGTAGTCAATGTCAAAGTTCACATCAGTGCTTGCAGCTACAGTGCGTTCTGGTTGAAGAAAAGAAAAAGTAGAACATGCCGCATTTTTCCTGCACAGAACTGTACTGGAACGAGGTAAAACAAACACACGTCCCTATTTGCATTGAAAAAAAAAGAAAGGGGAAAAAAATGAACCGGAACGCATCAAAAATGCACCAAAAACGTGCATACGAAGATGCATCTGAACTGCGTTTCTATGGTGTGAACCGGCCCTAAGTGGTTATAAATGCTGAGGACGGGTTGTTAAACAAAATACCCTACTAAAAAAAACACACGTATGAGTATTTGAGTCAGTACCATTGAAGTCGACTGAGTCAAAAGCACACCACAAACTTTTTTTCAAAAACGCACTGCAGGAAACTGCATAGAAGTGAAGGGGTCTCATAGTGAAAAAATGTTAGGTGGATTGCAGAATGTTTCTGAAAGTTTGCAAACACACTAAATTACACACAGATGTGAACCTAAGTTTAGGACAGGTTCACATCTACGCATGTCGGGAATGCATGAAAGCTCATGAGCTTTCCTGACACGCACAGAACTGAGCGGATCTTTAGGAAATGCGCGGCAGTGCCATTAATTAATAATGACACCTCCAAGTGTCTGCGGACGTGCTCTGTGAACGCGTTGGAAAATATTTGGAATCAAGGACTTTTTCTTGTGTGCAGGACAGCTCTGTGTGTGACGCACATGCGCACCTGTAGATGTGGACCTAGAGCAGGGGTGGGCAAACTTTTTGACTTGAGGGCCGCAATGGGTTCATATATTGGACCCGGGGGCCGGACCCATAGTAATTCATCCCCCCTATAGTAATTCATCCCCCATATAGTAATTCATCCCCCCTATAGTATTTCATCCCCCCTATAGTAATTCATCCCCCATAGTAATTCATCCCCCCTATAGTAATTCATCCCCCCTATAGTAATTCATCCCCCATAGTAATTCATCCCCCATAGTAATTCATCCCCCACTATAGTAATTCATCCCCCACTATAGTAATTTATCCCCCATATAGTAATGCATCCCCCATAGTAATTCATCCCCATATAGTAATTCATCCCCCATAGTAATTCATCCCCCATATAGTAATTCATCCCCCATATAGTAATTCATCCCCCATAGTAATTCATCCCCCATATAGTAATTCATTCCCCATAGTAATTCATCCCCCATATAGTAATTCATCCCCCCTATAGTAATTAATCCCCCATATAGTAATTCATCCCCCCTATAGTAATTCATCCCCCCATAGTAATTCATCCCCCATATAGTAATTCATCCCCCATATAGTAATTCATCCCCCACTATAGTAATTCATCCCCCATATAGTAATTCATCCCCCATATAGTAATGCATCCCCCATAGTAATTCATCCCCATATAGTAATTCATCCCCCATAGTAATTCATCCCCCATATAGTAATTCATCCCCCATATAGTAATTCATCCCCCATAGTAATTCATCCCCCATATAGTAATTCATCCCCCATATAGTAATTCATCCCCCCTATAGTAATTAATCCCCCATATAGTAATTAATCCCCCATAGTAATTAATCCCCCCTATAGTAATTCATCCCCCCTATAGTAATTCATCCCCCATAGTAATTCATCCCCCCTATAGTAATTCATCCCCCCTATAGTAATTCATCCCCCATAGTAATTCATCCCCCCTATAGTAATTCATCCCCCCTATAGTAATTCATCCCCCCTATAGTAATTCATCCCCCCTATAGTAATTCATCCCCCATATAGTAATTCATCCCCCATATAGTAATTCATCCCCCATATAGTAATTCATCCCCCATATAGTAATTAATCCCCCATATAGTAATTCATCCCCCATATAGTAATTCATCCCCCATATAGTAATTCATCCCCCCTATAGTAATTCATCCCCCCTATTGTGTCAATTCACTTACCTTTGCTCCGCGCGTTCCTCTCGCCGTGTTCCCGCGCCGTTCCGGTCTTCAGGGCGGACTGTGAGAGGAGCCTAGCTCCCCTCACGTTCGTCACGCTGCCGCGCCTACATCCTGACAGCCAATGTTTGCCACGCTCCGCGGGCCGGATTAAAAGGTCCGCCGGGCCGTATACGCCCCGCGGGCCGTAGTTTGCCCATTGCTGACCTAGAGTAATACCTGTGCGTTTTGCAGAAACAGACTACAATCCATTTCCTAAAGATCTAACAACCTAACAACTAACCTCCTCCACTCCTCCCACCACTCCATCCCCCACAGCCATCTCCTCCTGTGCCACCTTCCCCTCCCTCCTAGATTGTAAGCTCGAAAGAGCAGGGCCCTCGAACCCCTCGTGTATTGTACTGTTACTGTCTTGTCTCATGTTCTTTCCCCCTTGCTACTGTACAGCGCTGAGCACACCCTTTGGCACTATATAAATACTGTATAATAATAATAATTTAACATGATTTTCTATGGGACAGGTCCACATCTCCGCATTTTCACCCGGTGCGTATTTTGGAAAGGATCAGGGACTTTTTGTAACCTCCCTAGCGGTCTGATTATGTCTATATTTCTGTGCTCAAAGCGGTACTTTTTTTGCATGGAATATGTTTTTTTTTTTTATTGTAGGCCTGTAATTCTTAGGAATAACTCACTGAAATCTGTCCGAACAAGAGTCTAGTAAACATCCCGGGTATGATAAAATTTGGAACACGTAATCATAAATTATAATATAATAAATAATCATAAAAAATAATAATATAATAATAATACATTTAATTCAATAATATAATCAAACCAAAAACACTGAAATTTGAAATATAGCGCCAAGTTCGCACATCGCTGAGCAAAGTCGCAACATCGTTTTCAGTGTCTGATGACGAATTTCCCCCACGAATCATTATCACTCAATTCTGCAAGTGGTTCTGATTTACTATCGCTGTTCTCTAGCCGGTCTAAAACCGCTTTTGACCTAAAGGGACACTTTTTGGACGCCATGGACTTTTCTCAGTTTCCAGGCAGAAAGAACAGTAAATATGCAGGCAGGGCGCAGGACAAAGCACTCGGGACAAAATGTATGTGAAATGGTTTGATACAGTAATGTTATACTATGTGATTTTAGTGAATGTCACTTTTTGTCATTTTCAAATTTCCCGCCGTTCCGTCCCTCATATGTCCCGACGTCGCAGGGAACGGAACCCAGATGACAGATGCCGGCATCGGCCGGAGGACATTGCCGGGGACACTGCAGGAGGGACATTACGGGAGCGCAGGACAAGATAAGTGAAGAAACTTTACCCCGAGCGACACTTGGGAATACCTCCAGGGGAGGTTAAACGCAAAATGTTGCGTTTTGGTACAATACACGTCAATGGAGACGCTACAGAAATGCAAGTAGTGAGCTTTTGATGCGTTTTAATCTGGCCAGCAGCAAGTTGGAATAAAAAAAAAAAAAAAAAAAGCAAAACGCATCAAAAACATGTCAAACACGCATGTGCAAAAAACACAAAATGCACCGCAAAAAGCACTTCAGAAAGTGATCAAATGCAAACTGCATAGGTGTGAACCTAGACTAAGGATGGTTTCCTGGTTTACCAATATCCTGTGTGCTTTCATTCATATGACGGTCTTCCCCTGCTGCAGTGTTAGCCTGGGGAAAAAATAAAACCTGCGATAAAACAACATAAAAATGTGTGTCCAATCACACTCAGAGCTCTGTGTTTACAAAACACACAGAACTCTGTGTACAAAGAACAGTGATCTGGCTGTTTATTCTCCCTGCAAAGCTTGGAAGATAAACAGCCAAACTGAAAAGCAAAAGCAGCACATATTACACATTGTTAGGCGCACAATGAGCCCCTTGATTGCCCCTAGATGTTAACCCCTTCCCAGCCAGTGTTGTCAGTACAGTGTCAGTGTGCCGTATTATTACTGATCACTGTATTAGTGTCATTAGCGATGCCAGTGTCAGTTAGTGATCCTCCCAGATAGTGTCTCCTAGCGCCAGATTTCCCGCCACACTATCACAGTACAAGTCACTGATCATTGTTATTACCAGTATAGCAACACAGCTGTGTAAATTCCAGTATCTATCCCGTAGTTTGTAGACTCAGAACACACAAACCAATTCATATACACCTTACTGGGAATTGGTTTTCTTCCCAAAGACGTGTAGCAGAACACGCGTTGTCATTTATGAAGATGTCTGATTGGATAGAAGTATCAAATATTTATGTTATTTATAAAATATTGTTTTTTTTTCCAAAATTGTTGGTATTTTTACATTTATGTTTTAAAAATTGATCAAATACCACAAAAAGAAAGCTCTACTTGTGTGCAGAAAAGGACGTACATTTCATTTGGGTACAGCGTTGCATGACAGTGCAATTACCAGTAAAAGTAGCACAGTGTTGAATAGCAAAAAATGCCCTTGTAATGAGGGGGGGAGGGGGACCTTCCGGAGGTCAAGTGCTTACGTAAGGTCAGTTTTTTAGTGAATTAAGTACTATTGGAGACAAATGTCGCAGGAGCAGTTTTAGGGGAAAAAAATCCTACGTTATTCACCTGTCAGTGACATGTGCCCTCTGTGTGTACAGGACAGGACTCCGCACACAACCAGCTCACATGTCTACTCCACATACTGCAGCCAGGAAGATCCTCATCATGCACATAGAGCCCCCCCCCCCCCAGATCAGAGTCCCCCCACTTACAGATCAAAGTCCCTGCTTACAGATCAGAGCTCCCCAACGATCGGAGTCCTTTTACATATTAGAGTCCCTCCCTAAAGATTGGAGCCACTTTACATATTAGAGTTCCTCCCTACAGATCAGAGTCCCCCCCATGATTGGAGACCCTTTACATATTAGAGTCCCACCCTACAGATCAGAGTATCCCCCCCCCCCCCCCCCAACGATTGGAGCCCTTTTACATATTAGAGTCCCTCCCTACAGATCAGAGCCCCCCCAACGATCGGAGCCTTTTTACATATTAGAGTCCCTCCCTACAGATCAGAGCCCCCCCCCCTCACATAATCTGGAGACCCCACCATACATAAGCGATGGGATGGTGTCTTTTGGTCAGATGCTCAGTTCTCTTTTCCTGATCACAAGCCATGTGTGGGGAGAATGCGGGGCACATACATCACCATCCGTCACACCACTACAATACATATATTTTTTTTTTCTGCCACAACCAATCAGATTGGATCAATCACACCTGTCACAACCTATCCCTGCCGCCACATGTCTGCCTGGATGGATCAGATTGGATCATTGGGTCTCATCGCAGCATGTATGCCCATTTCCTCTCCACTGATTGGCTCAGAGCTCCGACAGCTACAGGTCTTCTCCATTATATAACCAGAGCCAACCACTCCACACCTCCTCACCGACCCCCTCCGCTCAGACTACCTGAGAGAGACAGAGGTGTCACCAGGAATGTACCCCCGGTCTGTACTCACCTGCACGGTGACACCTCCCACCACATTCACAGCCGTGTCACCGGAGCCTCTCACTGCATTCCCTGCCTGCGCGGCCACGCCTCTCCACCTGCCCTACTCAGCGTGCGCGCTCCCGGGAGGAGTATCATGTGACCCGACTCCGAACCTGCTCACTGGTGCGTGCTATTTCCTAGCCCCGCCTCCGGTGCTCATTACTCCGGAAATGGGTACATGCTGCTTCCGAGATCGCGTGGTTACCATGGTGACAACCATCAACAAGTCGGGACTCATAGGGATGTTGTGTAGAGGAAATGCTGAGTGTGGATGAGAAGAGCTGTGACGGGTGAGAGACGTCCAACTATTCTATACCATCCCCATACAGTGACGGGGGAGAGACGTCCAATTATTCTATACCATCCCCATACAGTGACGGGGGAGAGACGTCCAACTATTCTATACCGTTCCCATAGAGTGACGGGTGAGAGACGTCCAATTATTCTATACCGTTCCCATAGAGTGACGGGGGAGAGACGTCCAATTATTCTATACCGTTCCCATAGAGTGACGGGTGAGAGACGTCCAATTATTCTATACCGTTCCCATAGAGTGACGGGTGAGAGACGTCCAATTATTCTATACCGTTCCCATAGAGTGACGGGTGAGAGACGTCCAACTATTCTATACCGTTCCCATAGAGTGACGGGGGAGAGACGTCCAACTATTCTATACCGTTCCCATAGAGTGACGGGGGAGAGACGTCCAACTATTCTATACCGTTCCCATAGAGTGACGGGTGAGAGACGTCCAATTATTCTATACCGTTCCCATAGAGTGACGGGGGAGAGACGTCCAACTATTCTATACCGTTCCCATAGAGTGACGGGGGAGAGACGTCCAACTATTCTATACCGTTCCATAGAGTGACGGGGGAGAGACGTCCAACGATTCTATACCATTCCATAGAGTGATGGTGGAGAGACGTTCAACTATAATATACTATTCCCCCCCCGCTTCATCAGGTGACCCCAGCAGAGTTCCCCTCCCCTCTTTGCATCAGGTTTTCCCAAAAGAGTTCCCCTCCCCCCGTTGCATCAGGTGTCCCCTGCAGAGTCCCCCCCCCCCCATTGCATCAGGTGTCCCTGGGAGAGTCCCCCTTTACATCAGATGTCCCCAGGAGAGTTTCCCTGTACATCAGATTTCCCCAACATTTTCTATTCTATTCTGCAGCCTAAATAAGAATTATCATCTTATTTCATTTTTTTTACCTTACTGTATTTATTGTAATATATTTCCATTTCTAATTCGCATTTGACTATTTTATTAAGAATGCGTTGAAATTCATTACTGTTGTGATTTGTAAATTCGCAAACATCCAAATCTCTGAATAGTGAAAATTTTGTCCAAATTCCGATTAGTAACAAAACGAATTGCACATGTATATGCATAAAATTTCCATACCTGTAATTCTTCCACTTTCTATGTTTTTCCATGTAGAACTTCTTTACCTATTTTTTTTTTTTTTTTTAGGTAACATCCCGTGAATTTCTGAAGGGGTCAGTTTGCAGACTATTGTATTCCCAGATCTCCAGCCTGCAGGATGCCGATTTACATTAGGAAGGGGCCCTTAGAAATCCCTCCGGGTTCCGAGAAGGACTGGGCCAGTGAAGAACATGAGGATTATTTTTTGAGGGATCCAGACCAAGCACGAGATTTGCTGCCACAGCCGTATCGCATGATAGCAAAGGTGGTAGAACTCTTGATTGACCAGACCATTGAGGTCATCGAGATACGGGAACAAAACCGTGAAGAGGAGAAACTCAAAAAGAAAACTGACATCTTACAGCCAGCTTCTGAAATCCAAGTAATTATGTTTATGGCACTACAATTTTTTTTTCAAATCAAATAAAGTTTTATTAAAAGTAAGAGAAGATAATTGTGCAGCACTTCCAGAACTTCCTCTCAAACATGATATAAACATCATCAAAAACTTGGGGCAGAACAAAAGGCCAAAGGAATACGACTCCAATTAGCAGAATTCTTACAGGTCAGAGGTAGATAATTACAGTGCAGCTGCTGCTATACCAGTTGTTTCCGATGGGCAGGAATACCACCCATAGGTACCTATTATAGAGATACAGACTCAACTTATGAGAAGTCTATCCATAACGAAGTCCACCAACTCAAACCTGGAATTTCCAACAAGCCCCAAAGATTTTCAGATTTACGGAAACAGCCTTCGTGTTGGTAAATGTACTTCTCTAGGGTTTCACCCATGCATTGTACCCACTCCATATGGGAAGGGGGGGTCAGATGATTTCCAATGGCACAGTGTAGCCCTCTGAGTTTGTAAAGTGCTCTAGCAACAGCCTCCCTAATGAGAGCTTGTAATTGAAAATCGCCTAATATACAATCTACAGGGTGTAGGATCAAGTGGGATGGAGGTTTCAAACACTGTATTTAACGTATGCACCACCCGTGCCTAGTAGATATGTAAATGAGTGAAATCCCCATGATCTCTGGAACACCTACTACAGGTGGGGGAGTCCAAGATACCCATTCTATATAGCCTGGCCAGGGTGAAGTGTGCTCTCCAGATTATGTATAGTTGCCTAAGCCTTTGTGTCACATTAAGAGAGCATTGGGGAACTACACTGCAATTTTAATATGAATTTCAATATGAATCCCCTGTATCATGTTGCTTTTAAGCCAAGTGATAAGCTGTCTTATGCTGGCTGTAATGAAACCGTCCCAGCCTGCACTTGGGTATTACCACTTCCTCGTCCCCACACCGTCCACAGACACCACCGCTGACCATACGAGACTAGACAAGACCAGTCTTGAAATAAATCAGGAAATAGACTACTTTATATTAACACAGATACAAGATATATACATTCAAGGGAACAATTCCCCCCTCCCTGCTTAACGACACAGGGCGGGGCAAACCACATCTAGCAACAAAAGACACATCAGCAGACACCCCCCCCCCCCCACCAAGCCAATACACAAACACATACATCCCATAATAGTTTGCTCCTAAGCAAGACACACAATAGAAACATGGGATACAACCACATGGCATTAAACAATGAACAACCCCCCCCACCCCAATATTAGGACATTTCACCCTGTATCCCTAACAGACACAGGGTGACTTACACATAATAGGGATATGGGGAGCTGAGGCAGGAGTCTCCCCACCTCTCCACAGTGAGCTGTGTTCCATGGGCCCCCCACCCAAAGTGACTCCCGTCACACTGGCCATACACTGCAAGATTTCTCTCGTTCAGTCCCTCAACCTGAATGATAAAAATCTACTGCTTCCCCCATCCACGCTAAACAGTGTAGATGGAAGAATCTTCTGCTATTGTGCTCTACCACCGCCAATGACTGTTAGAATTACCAAACAGTAGCTTCATCTCATTGGATGCAGCTGCTGTTCAGTCAACATTTTTCTATCCAAATCCTTAGATTTTCATATCAATGGCTGTCAGGTGGGAGGGTACCAACATGGCCACCCATGCCTTGAAATTTAACTTGCTCATCAAGAACCATCCAAAATTTGCTTTGTGTATGACCATCTTTAGGTTGATCTTACTTTTCCTGGCTTCTTCTGCTTGCTATGCCATCTCTTCTGTCCTTACCACCCTAACAACCCTTTGTTGGCTGGATGTCTCCAATCCATATGTGTGTGTCCTGTGGACATATACAGTTTGTTTCATTCTGAATCAAAATTCGAACAAAATTTTTGTTATTCAAAGATTCAGATGTATATGAATTTCCGAATTACAACTAATTTAAACAAATCTAGCATATTGCTGACTATTGTTGATTTCCTTCAAAGACTGCGTGTATTAGTGTTAGAATAGAGCTGTCTTCCAAAATTCGAATATTGAAAAGAATAGAATGGAATAGAATAGAACAGAAAATAAAGAAATAGAAAAGAATAAAGTAGAATATAATATAGCTGTCTTCCAAAATTTGAATTTAGAAAAGAATAGAATGGAATAGAGTAAAATAGATTGAATTGAAATCAAAAGAATAGGCAATAAAATAATAGAATAGAATATAAAGGAATAGAAAATAATAGAATAGAGAAAAAATTTAATAGAAAACAAAAGAATAGATTCGAAAAGAATAGAATAAAAAAAAAAAAAATACAATCGTAAGTAGCCATCTTCCGAAATTCGAATTCCGAATACAATTGAAAAAAAGAAAATATAGTTGTCTTACGAAATTTGAATTTCAAATAGAATAGAAAGACTATAGGAATTTTCCCAAATTTGAATTTCCGATAGAATATAGCTGTAGAATAGAACCAGCTATTCTTCTATAGAAGAGAACCAGCTATTCTTCACAATGAATTTGCATTCATTCTATTTTTTTTTTTAATTCAAATTTGACTCGAATATTTCTAATCCATTGGAAAAATTCAAAACTAGTAAACAAAATTAAATTTTTTTACGAATGCAACTAAACAAAATTAGTAACTTAACTAATCGAAACGCAGGTTTTTGCTATGCACATGTCTAGTGTCCTGCTGAGGCTTGCTTCCACCAGTCTCCTCTAGCTTTGACGTTGCCTTGTTTAATGCTGCTAGTACTTATCTCTGGCTTTGCACTTTTTCATACTTCTTTACAGCTTCCTTTGTTGCTCACTAGTTTCATCGTTCTTTGTTTAATTACTTCCGGCAACCTTTTTGCCTAGAGGTACCACCCTTGAGCATCTACTCCTATTTTGGTACAGCTGGTGATCACCTCTGGCGAACATTTTGCCTGGAAGTAGCACCTTTGAGTGTCTGTTCCTTGGCTTACTCTTTGTTGATTCTCCTTTACCTATCTGAGATGACGTTTGTTTATTGTTTCCTTTAGGGAAACCATTCTCAACCAGGGTTCTGTGGAACACTAGGGTTCCTGCAGAGGTGACTTGGAGTTCCTTGAGCTGTGGCTAACTGACCTCCCATCTAATGATGTGTTCATAATTCCAGGTCTAATGCCACTTGGCTGAGCCAACAAGGGTGATATTCTGGCCATAACTGGAAGTAGTACATCCTCACCAATATAAGGGGCATTTTTCCAATGACACCTGATGAGCAAATATTAGTGGGGTTTACCTGAGGCATGAAAAATATATTAAGGGTTCATTTTGGGTAATAAGGCTGAGAAAGTCTCCTTTAGAGTGTCCTGATCTGGCCAAAGCCTTTTTTTGCCATACTTCTCTTCTGGATCACAGGAATTCACTTATTTCTGCACCCAGATTTAGCCAATGGGTGAAGTCTGCTGACGTTACAGAACCAGTCCAAGTTCAGCACAGATCCCAACAATAATGTTGAGATTCCTGTAGATGCCTGCCCAGCAGCTGCCTTAGCCTTTCACCGCGTCACTGAAAGACTAAGACAGCCACTCCTGCCCCTTCCACAGCATGGTGTGCCAGTGAGAGCTGGAGGGGCAAAGCAGAGAGTGTTGACTGACAGTCTCTTTTCAGAGAAGACGGAGAACTGAGCAATCAGCGGTTATTTGATCGCTCAGTTCTCAGTCTTAGAGCTGGTGGGGGACAGCTGCAACATTGGACTGATGCTGCAGCCACTTAGGTAAGTATGTATGTTTCTCCTTTAATTAGTTCCTCCTTCTGTCTTTACCCTTAATGTTACCTAGACCTCATTCAATTAACTTGTGCTCAGTGGCTGTCCAGTTTTCCGTAGGTTCTAGGATCCTTGGCTACCAAGGGTTGAACAGTCAGACCTAAGGCCAGCAGAGTACTGTTGAAATCTGGTAGTTCATAAATCAAGATTTGCATTGATATGCATTACACTGCAAATTTGCACTATAGAGCAGCCATTCTAAATCATTTTTAACATGGAGGAACCCTTGAAATAACTTTCCAGTTTCAGGAAACCCCTGCTAATAGTCTCTATATCTACAGATCATGGTGCATGAGCGTGATGGTCACTGGGAAGGATGTTCCTTATATTTGTGGTTATTGGGAAGAAATCCACCCCCCCTTTCCCCTTCCCCTTCCAGATAGCTAAAAACAATTGTTGCTGTCAGTACTCATTGCTCAAGGAACCCCGGGCAACCTATATAGAAATCCACAGAACCCTGGTTGAGAAAAGCTGCTATAAAGTAATACTGTGGAGAGTGTTCCTCCCAAAAAGAGATTAGAACTATAAGAGCCTGGTGAATCCCATCCATCCTCCGAGTTCTCAGACAGCCATGTATTCCTGGCCACACTGTGTTGCTCCACAGATTAATCTCCTGAATATCATATCACGGATTGCACATCCTAAATATGCCAAGCTACTTGTTTTATGGGGCAATAGATGCTGTATATTGGTCGATCTATTATTTTTAAAGTGCATATAATCCATTTAGCTTTTTTTTTTTCAAATAAAAAAATCTGATACATGATTGTGTTCCTTTTTTTAATATATTTTTTTCGCTTATATCTTCACCTTTTGAGATGTTTCTTTCATTACTTTTAGGTATCCAGAAGAGTTAATTGTGTTTCTGCAGGGACAAATGGATCGTTTTTATTTGTCGGCCTTTCTGAGGGTTTGATGGTTTACAGCTTGTCCGGTGGAGACTGGATTTGCGGCTGGGAAGCAGATAAATTGGAAGTGTGCAGCCTGAGTGTGTGCCAAGTGAAAAATCAGACCTACCTTGTTGGCACGGTGGATGACATGGGTAAACATCTGTCCTACATACTGTTAACATGAATACTTAAAGTAATACTAAAGGTTCAAATTAAAAGAAAACAAACAAAGAAAAACCAAACAAACATGTTATACTTACCTGCTCTGTGTAATGGTTTTGTACAGAGCAACCTCAATCCTCCTCTTCTCAGGTCCCCCGCCAGTGCTCTTGGCTCCTCCCCCCTGCTGAGTGCCCCCTTAGCAAGCTGCTTGCTTGGGGGGCACTCCTGCATACTTGCTCCCTAGCTGGCCCTGTATGTCCATAAGACCTATAGAGCATGGCTCGGCCCTGCCTCCGCTCCCTCCTCACTGGCTGTGATTGACAGGAGCGGGATCTTTGTCTCAGCCAATGAGGAGCGAGAGACCCAGGAGAGCTGCTGCCCTCGTGCATCGCTGAATCGAGATTTTTTTTTTCCCTTCATATATCTTTTGCTTAAAATGCATAAAAACCTTCAGCCTTTAGAACCACTTTAAAATATGGTTTAAAAAAATGTTTCCAACTACAGTCAGATTTTTAAAGGCATTTTTATATTTCAATGGTTTTTATTAATTTTAATCAGTATAAAACAGAGGCAACAAAACACGCCCCCACAGGGGCTATCAATTGCACCGATAAGAAAAAACATAATAGAGAAACAGTGCTCTAACTCCAACAAGGCAGAAGGTACGCCCACATAGATTACAACAACATTAATGAAACTCTGACTATAACAACTAAAGGCAGCTGTCCACTGTCACCCAAAAACTAACAGAAAAAGGGAGAGAGAGAGAGAGAAAGAGAGAAGAAATAAAAAACAAAAAAAAAAAAAACGGGTCCAAGAGCGCCACCACCGAACGCCAATGCCAAATGCCATTACATCCCCATACTAGCCAGAGGGAGCGTGGGAAAGGCATATTGCAACCACGGTTCCCATATTTTCGAAAATTTACGTTGAGAGTCGTTGCATATACTCAACATCTGTTCGTTGAGCATCATAGTGGTCATACGATCCCGCACCCCCCTGAAGAGGGACAAACGGACTCTTCCAGGCCTGAGCAATTTTTCTAGTGGCGGATAAAAACAAATAGGATGCCAACTTCTGCTGATGAGCCAAGAGGCCTGGTATAGGGCAATGAAGCAAGGCATACCGAGCATCCCGGCGTATAGAGAGATGAAACAAAGTGAAAAGGAGGCCAAAAAAACGAGACCAAAAACAAACCAGTTTTGGGCATGACCACCAGATATGCAAGACATCACCACGATGGCCACAACCCCGAAAACATTGATCACTACAGGCAGGGTTGGCCTGGGCCAAATGAGCCGGAACCCAATACCAACGAAACAATACCTTATAGGCTGCCTCCAGCGTGGTCGTATTAAATGAGCATTTAGCTATGAGTGACCAGGCCTTATTCCAGTCCTCGGGATCCACAGCCACTCCCAGGTCACGCTCCCACTGAACAACATATGAAAGAAGTATGCGACGAGCGTCTGTTCAAAGCTGCATAAAGAAGGGAGATAAGGCCTGGGGCGCCCGGACGCTGCTGGCAAAGCTGTTCAAAGGCAGATTTCTGGTATGGGAAAGTAGAAGTGCCCCGCAGCGAGAGCAGCCAGTGCCGCAATTGAAGGTATCGAAAAAATTCCACCGGGGGAACATCCCGGGACTCCCGAAGAGGATCCCAGGTGGGGAAGGACCGAAAAACCAAAAAGTGTCGCACCTGCGAAAAACCATTAGCCACCCACTAAGAGAACGCCCCTGGGTGATCCAAACCTGGTGGGAAAAGAGGATTATTAACAATTGGGAGCAAAGGCAGAAAGGGTGACATCAGGCCACTGGAGTAACGTACCGAGTCCCAGACTTGTAAGCCATGGAGCAACATCAGGCTCAGCGCCATAGGGCGCATTTAAAGGCATTTTTATGCGTTTTTGGAGCAGTGTGCCATGGAGGAGCTTCTTTGGGGCTGGTGTCTTTTTGGATCTATTGACTTTTATTGTGAGAATGTCTGGACAACATACATGACATGCATTTTCGAGCATTTTTTTCAGGTATTCCCATTGATTCCGTGGGGCCAAAGATTCCCAAATCTGTCCGAAAATAAGCTGCTGGACTATTTCAAGTGACAGATGTGAACAGGCATGGTTTAAAAATATTAGGATGTTTATCATGTTTTCAGTTGAATCTTAGGGCTACAAAATGCTCAGGTGTGGAGGGGGACCATGGGCTAGCCATATACTATGCAATTTTCTTTCCTTCAACCACAGGTAGAAGGGAATAAAATCGCTGGATTCCCCAATCAACACAGTTAGTTTTGATGAGGGAATCCCTCCCATTGTGCTATTGTATTCTGATGGTGGGAGGTGGGAAAAAAACCTGATAGGCTGGCTGTACTGGAGTCAATTCTGCTGTACTGGCCAAATTTTGATCTGTCTATGCCCAGCTTTAGTGTATCATGAATATCATGGATTTTTTAAACATTATTGTATTGCTACTGTGATAACTTCTATGTAATCAGTATACTTTTCTTCTGTTATCAGGCATTGCTCGTCTCTTTTACTTTTCTGAAGACAACCTCCATTTTGTGAAAGCCATAAATGAAACCGTAAGAATTATTTGTTCTACAATTAGATGTAGATTAGATCGGTGGGAGGAACACTCCTAAAGTTTGTGGTCAGTAGGAAGAATCCCCTTAAAAATACCTGAAAAGACCTTTGGGGGTTTATTTACTAAAGCTTGAGAGTCCAAAATCAGACTCCCTTCTGCATAGAAACCAATCAGCTTCTAACCTCAGCTTGTTCAATGAAGCTTTGGCAATGAAACCTGGAAGCTGATTGGTTTCTATGCAGAAGGGAGTCTGATTTTGGACTCTCCAGCTTTAGTAAATAAACCCCTTGATGTCAGTGGTTACTTATCTGAGATAAAAAGTTGCTCATAGCTCAAGGAACCCCTAACAACCTATGGAGGAACCTTGGTTGAGAACTGACTGTCTAAAACAGCCTTAGAGGTTCGTCTATTGTGTGTGGAGTGGGGTGGTATTCTGGCCTAGATCAGGGAGAATTGAAGACCTGGAAAGAAGATCTCGGTCTTGTTCTAACATATGCATGCTGAGAGCAAAGCTGCATTTTCCAAATATTCCCTATAGAGAGTCCACCAAAGGGTGAGGATATGCTCTTTATGTGCCCTATGTCCTCCAGTATACTCTGTCACAGTTGTTATGTACAGAGTTTTATTTGTTAGTGAATGCTCCTTTTTTCCTTCAGAGTTTAATGGAGTTTTAGTCCTGTAGAGATGATCTTACTAATGATATGTTTAATGTTTTTAACAGGAAGATATAATCAAGCGCACCGTTTGTATTACATTTAAGCTGTCCCATGGAGGTGACTATGTTGGAGTTCTTTTAGAAGGTATGCACTTTATAATAATGATAATTAATAATAATAAACTGTATATAACATTCTAATAGTACCAACTACATTGGTTAGTTGTGTTAAAGTGATACTAAAGGTTCAGCATTTAAAAAAAAAACAAAAAAAAACAAACATGTCATACTCGCGTGTTCCGTGCAATGGTTTTAGACAGAGCAGCCCCAGACCTCCTCCTTCTCAGGTCCCCTGCTGGTGCTCCTGGGTCCTCCCGCTTGCTGAGTACCCCCAGGGCACACTGCTTGCTCTTTGGACACTCGTGCATGCTCGCTCCCGATACTCCTGTGTGTGTCTATAAGCCTCCCGCTCCCTCCTCACTGGCTGTGATTGACAACAATGGCAGCCAATGGCCAGTCATATGATGACACTGAACTCCATTGGTGACAGTATGTTAAAAAAAAAAAAAGACAAATTTTATTTAACTTCTTAATTTTCCCCCAAAAATTACAACTTCAAAAAACTCACCATTCCTCTTAAAGTTGAGCTCCAGGCTCCCCCCAAAGAATTTAAGGGCAGCAGCTACAGTACGTGTAGCAGCTGTCAGGGATCCAGCTCTATCCTCACCCCTGCTGATTCTTCAATTGGCTTTGGATGTGTAGAGGCCGACATCTTAAGTAAGGGGAAACCAGCAGATTCCTACTGTACATGCATCCTTTCACCCCCAGAAGGCTGTGGGGGAAGGAAGGGGGCTGAACGTCCGACTCAGATCACTGCAGCGCATCTGACTGGAAGTGGAAGCGGGTACCTGTAAAAACAAGGTATCCGCCGCCCCCTCATGGGGGGGGGGGGGTGTAATGCAGACAGAAGGAACTTCCCCTTTTTGGGTGAAGTTTTGCTTTAAATACCTCAGACCATCTGCTTTCCAAAAAAGGATCATTTTGGGGGTATTTGTACTGTCCAGGCATTGTAAGGGCCTCAAGAAATGAGATGGGTCAGTACACCAGGACTGATCCATTTTCAATGATACGTACCATAGCTAGTACACTATAACTTTCACACAAACCAATTAATATACACTTATTGGATCTTTTTTTTACCAAAGACATGTAGAAGAAATCATTTTGGCCTAAATTTATGAAGACATTTGACTTTTTATTGGATATGTTTTATAACAGAAAGTAGAAAATATAATTTTTTTCCCCAAAATTCAGTCTTTTCATTTGTATAGTAAAAAAGAAAAAAAAAACGCAAAAAAGATTATATACATTTCATTTGAGTATAGTATTGCATGACTGAGCAATTCCCAGTTAAAGTAGTGCAGTGCTGAATAGCAAAAAAAAATGCTCTGGTCAAGAAGGGGGGTTAAAAACCTTTTGAAGGAGAAGTTACCTTGTGTGGTCATATTTTGTTTGCTTTGTTGTGAATATCTGAAGTACACTTTGGGGTTTATTTACTAAAGCTGGAGAGTCCAAAATCAGACTCCCTTCTGCATAGAAACCAATCCGCTTCTAACCTCAGCTTGTTCAATGAAGCTTTGGCAATGAAACCTGGAAGCTGATTGGTTTCTATGCAGAAGGGAGTCTGATTTTGGACTCTCCAGCTTTAGTAAATAAACCCCTTTGTGTCTATAGTAGATATTTGTGGGTTGTAAATCCTGGCAATTCTGTTTGTTTCATTAATCAAAGCCATGTTATTATTTTATACAGAGATGTCTTTTTAATTAACCTCTTACAAAAATATAAATGTACAAACTGTAATTACGTCTATGATTTATAAATGAAACCACCTCCTCTGACTTCCATAACTTGTATGTGTGATCATCGGTTGTCTTTTATGTAATATTGGTTTAAATGGTTTGTTTTTCTCCAAATACAAATCTATGTTCCAGGTTCTGGAGAATGTTGGTTGGAAGTGTACAAGCTCCCCAAGGATTCCTGGCTGAAGGAACTGGATCATGCCCATACCACTATGCTGAGTACACCTTTAAGTACCGAGGTGGGCTCTCTAACACACATATTTGAAATGCTTTTCTAAATAGTAATATTTACCAAAACTGATATTTTTCTTATGGGGACAGTGCTAAGCTGAATCACTTTTGTTAATGCTTTTCCTAGACTCCAGAATTGTCGCCACCCCATCAGAGTTATGGTTTTGCAGTCCCTTGCCATGAAGACAACCTTGACCTGATGCAATTTCAATAATCTGAAGTCCCGATAAAAACTTTATGAACATTTTTGGGTAGATTACAGAAGACTAAGGCCTTCTGACAGGTCATGACACTATTGGGAAGATATCTCTTTTGCTTTCTGTCCCTGTGACACATGGAAATAAGAGAGAACAGGTGTTGCTGAGACAAGAAGGCACTGACAGCAGTAGAGGTTCTTACTCTTCCCCACCCTACTTAAAGGGGACTTTCACCTGGAAAAAACATTCAGCAGCTACAAAAACTGTAGCTGCTGACTTTTAAAATACAGCCACTTACCTGTCCCTAGGTCCAGTGATGTCCTCACCATGACTGGTTTCACCGGCCGTCTTCTCTCCCCGGCACCGGCATCTTCAGTGTGGCAACCGGCTGTGACAGCTACGGCCGGGTGCCCACTGCGCATGCGTGAGAAGCGCTGCACTTTGTGAATGGCCTTGTAGTCTTCTGGGACCTGTCGCATGTCCCAGAAGACTACGGGGAGGGAGGACAACGTCTGCTTCCTATCTCCTTGGCGATCGCAGCGGAAGTGGGAGCGGGTACCTGTCAAATTCGGGTACCCATCAAATTCGGGTACCCACTCCCCAAAGGTGCCAGTCCTTAATGGGGAGCGGGGGACAAAGGCTTAAAGCGGAACTTCCCCTTTTGGGTGGAGCTCCACTTTAAGAACTTTTTTTTTTTTTTTATTACCTTTTGGAAAGATTTCACCTCATGTTTTGTCCTTCTATCCCTGGAAAGGAAGTGAACATCGTTTCGATAGGGACACAACTTTTCTTGTATGAGGCTACGCAATATATGTTGTCCTTGAGGCAGGAATATTTGGGACAAATATATGGTTACATAGATCAGATTTACTGTGTATAAGGCAGTCTTCCAAGACCTCATGCTGCATTCAGTAGATTATTAGTCAGTTATAAATTGGCCAAATTACTTCATAAATGCAGATCAGTTATTGACTAATCTAATTAACCACAAAACCTGTATATATACACCGTGCATTCATAAAGTATTCAGACCCCCTTAACGTTTTTCAATTTTGTTTTCTTGCAGCCTCATACTACAGTTAATTAAATTCATTTTTTTTCTCATTATTCTACACTCAGTAACCCATAATGACAAAGTGACAACAGGATTTTAGAAATGTCTGTGAATGTATTAAAAAGAAAAAACAAATATGACATGTACTTAAGTGTTCAGACCCCTTACTCAGAACTTTGTTGAAGCACCTTTGGCAGTTATTACAGCCTCGAGTCTTTGGGTATGATGTGACAAGCTTTGCACACCTGGATTGGGGGATTTTCTGCCATTTTTCTTTGCAAATCTTCTCAAGCTCACTCAGGTTGACCACCACTATGCTTTACTGTTGGGGAGGTATTGGGTAGGTGATGAGCAGTGCCTGGTTTCCTCCATATAATGTTTAGAATTGAGGCCATACAGGGAACCCCTGCTAATAATTACTATATCCACATGTAATGGTCAGTGGGAAGGATGCACTTTACATTTGTGAACACTGGAAAGAATCCCTCTTTTTGATAAAACTAAAAGGGGTATGGAAATTGAAAAAAAAAACTACTTGCCTAAGGGACTAAAATGGGGTCCCAATCTACTTGTCTTGATAAAAAAAATATTTTTTTTCCCCAGAGTGGAAAATATGAAGGGTTGATGTTTCTTATTAGGCAGAGGTGCTTTTAAAAACGAAAACGGGCTTTATGGTGACTTAAACTTTTTTAATATTTTTTAGTTTTTGCTGAAAATGTCCTAGAACCCTCAAACGTTATACATTTTTTTAAACATCCCTTGTGACAGCAGTAGGCAGTAAGAGGTACTCCTTATGGATCCCTCCTCTGCCCTTAAAAGCATTTGATCACACCAAACTTGGGTGATCAAATGCTTTCCATTTTTAAAAATGGTGCCGGAGAAACCAGTGGTGATGTATGCTCATTGCTTCCTTTTTTTTCTATATCAGAGGCAGACAGAGTGGTTCCGGTTCTGAGCCGGCTGGTTGCTCGGGTGCCCCGTGGGACGGGAAAGCTCACCAGGGCTTTTTTTTTGCTCACAGAATAGGTGCAGGAACTCAACCACACCCTCACTGCACCGCTGCCTAACAGTGGGAGGATCCTAATGGAGAATTGTTAAATACCAGTAGTGCATATTGCACAGGGCAGACTTCAGGAGTGCACTGCAGACAAAGTGCAGAGTTGAGGAGAGTGCTGCGTACAGAGTGCAGGGTTGAGGAGAGAGCTGCGTACAGAGTGCAGGTTTGAGGAGAGCGCTGCGTACAGAGTGCAGGGTTGAGGAGAGCGCTGCGTACAGAGTGCAGGTTTGAGGAGAGCGCTGCGTACAGAGTGCAGGGTTGAGGAGAGCGCTGCGTACAGAGTGCAGGGTTGAGGAGAGCGCTGCGTACAGAGTGCAGGGTTGAGGAGAGCGCTGCGTACAGAGTGCAGGGTTGAGGAGAGCGCTGCGTACAGAGTGCAGGGTTGAGGAGAGCGCTGCGTACAGAGTGCAGGGTTGAGGAGAGCGCTGCGTACAGAGTGCAGGGTTGAGGAGAGCGCTGCGTACAGAGTGCAGGGTTGAGGAGAGCGCTGCGTACAGAGTGCAGGGTTGAGGAGAGCGCTGCGTACAGAGTGCAGGATTGAGGAGAGCGCTGCGTACAGAGTGCAGGGTTCAGGAGGGCGCTGTGTACACATATTGCCATACATGTTTAAGTTGGCCAACTGTCAAAGTAGTCCCTCTATGGCCAGTCCTACTCTGCTCTGCAAATGTTAAAGTGGTTGTAAAGGCTCAAGGTTTTTTTACATTCATCCAGTAAAGCTGGAGATCAGCTTTGAAGAAACCTCTGTCATGTATTGTACTCCAGGAAATAGGTTGTACTGTAAGTAAATTATCTTTTTTTTTCCTAAACACACACTTGCTGACAAATCATAGTCCCCTACTGCTATATGTCATGTTTTATTCATATTAATTATGTTTTCCTTGAGTACAGCAGATGTCATCACTTATCTTAGTAATAATCAGAAATGTAAATCTCCAAAGATTTGAAGTGAAATATTTTATGCTAAATGTTATCTTTTTGAACCTTGGGACTAGATTTCTGCAGCTGCCACATTATTTTGTTATTCCAACACGATAGTTTGGAGAAATTCAAGACCTATACAGCTAATTCCAAGCATGTTCAGTTTTTTTCACCTGTATTCTGTGTCCACCAGGTGGCAGGATTGTACACAATTTTGACTTGTATCATAATTCCGGAACTACAGTACATTCATAAAGTATTCAGACCCCTTCAATTTTCCAGTTTTGTTATGTTGCAGCCTGATACTACAGTTGATTAAATTATTGTTTTTCTCATTAATCTACACTAGTACCCCATAATGAAAAAAGTGAAAACAGACTTTTAGAAATGTCTGTGCATTGAATAAATTGAAAAAAACCCTGAAATATCACATGTACTTAAGTATTCAGACCCTTTACTCAGTACTTTGCTGAAGCACCTTGGCAGCCATTAGTCTTTTTAGGTATGATGTGACAAGCTTTGCACACCTGGATTGGGGGATGTTCTGACATTGTTCTTTGCAAATCCTCTCAAGCTCAGTCAGGTTGGATGGGGATCGTCGGTGGACAGCCATTTTCAGGTCTCTCCAGAGATGTTCAATCGGGTTCAAGTCAGGGCTCTGGCTGGGCCACTCTAGAACATTCACAGAGTTGTCCCTAAGCTACTTATGTGTTGTCTTGGCTGTGTGCTTAGGATTGTTGTCATGTTGGAAAGTGAACCTTTCACTCAGTCTGCTCCTGAAAAACACCCCAACAGCATGATGTTGCCACCACCATGCTTCACTGTTGGGCAGGTGATGAGCTGAGAGTCTGAGAGTCCTTTTAGGTGCTTTTTGCAAATTCAAAGCAGGCTTTCATGTGTTTTGCACTGAGGGGAGGCTTCCCTCTAGCCACTCTGCCATAAAGCTCTCAATCTTTCTAAAACTGATCTTCTAATATTTCCTCCTCCCCGATTCCCCCACTCATGACTTTACCATTGAGATCAACAGCACAACCATTCGTCCCTCCCTACATACCAGGGTGCTAGGCGTAATCCTAGACTCTGACCTCTCCTTCAGGCCCCACATCCAATCACTGGCTAAATCCTGCTGCCTCAACCTCTGCAACATTTCCAGAATTTGCCCTTTCCTGACTAACTACACTATAAAACAACTTTTCCATGCCTTGAATATATCCCACCTTTATTACTGCAACTCCCTCCTCACTGGCCTACCTTTACACGGGCTATCCCACTTTCAGTCTATTACGAATGCTGCTGCCAGGCTTATACACCTTACCAACCGATCAGCAACTGCTGCCCCTCTCTGCCAAACCCTCCATTGGCTTCCACTAACCCAACATATAAAATTCAGAATACTAACCACAACGCACAAAGCCATCCACAACACTGCCCCTAGCTACATCACCAACCTCATCTGCAGATATTGTCCAAATCATCCGCTCTGCTCCTTCCAAGACATCTTGCTCTCTAGCTCCCTTGTTACCTCCTCCCATGCCGGCCTCCAGAACCCTTCCCATCCTCTGGAACTCCCTACCTCAGTATGCCTGGTCAGCCCCCACCCTGTCCGTCTTTAGGCAATGTTTGAAAACGAAAAATAGAACCCCCCCCCTGCTATTCGTACTCACAACTATAAATAAATAATTTGAAGTCAAATTTAATCAGGAAAGCAGCTACCACCCAACTGTGCAATCCCTCTACTGTGTTACTGAAATCAAAATCAAATACTGGTGAAGCACTTCCAATATGACTTAACAAATCAAAAATCATATAACCTCATACAATAACCTTTTTATCATAAACAGACCCCCCCCCAAGTATTCAGTATACTTTTGTGAATGTGCAAAAATTAAAATATATAGTGTCACCACCATGCACTTCACCACACCTCATTGGGTATCTCCTCACCTGTAAAGTGCTGCACAAACAGTTGATGCTATATAAATCCATAATAATAAAGTCCAGATCAGCGGAGGGCTGCAGTGATGGTTGTCCTTCTGGAATTTTGTCCCATCTCCACACAGGATCTTTAGAGTTCAGTCGGTGTGACCATCGGGATCTTAGTCACCTCTCTTACTAAAGCCCTTCTCCCTGATTGTTTAATTTGGCTGGGTGACCAGCTCTTGGAAGAGTCCCGGTTGTGCCAGACTTTCCTTTGAGAATTATGGAGGCCACTGTGCTTTAGAGAACCTTTCAGTGCATCAGAAATTTTTTGTAGCTTTCCTCAGATCTGTGGCTTGCAATAATCCTGTCTCTGAACTCTGCAGGCAGTTCCTTTTTGACCTCATGGCTTTTGCTCTGATACAGTATGCATTGTCAGGCGGGAGGCCTTTAATAGAGAGGTGTGTACCTTTCCAAGTCATGCCCAATCAATTTAATTTATCACAAGTGGACTCCAAGCAAGGTGTAGAAACATCTCAGCACCGGTCAAGAGAAATCGGAGGCCCCTGAGCTAAATTTCAAGTGTTGTTGTAAAGGGTCTGAATACTTATATTAATGTGATATTTCAGTGTTTCCTTTTACCGTATATACTCGAGTATAAGCCGAGTTTTTCAGCACATTTTTTGTGCTGAAAAACGGCCCCCTCGGCTTATACTCGAGTCAACGTCTGCAGGGGGGGCGCGAGGCTCCGTCAAGGGGGGCGCGTACAGCTGTGGGCAGAGGGCTGCTCATACCTGGCTCCCACGATGATCCATCCAGGAAGCGCTGCTCCATCCGTCACTCCGGCCACTCCCTCACTCCTGCCGCTCGGCTCCGCCTCCTCACCGGTGATTGGCCGCCAGAACTGTAGCTCAGGAAAGGTACACAGGCGGCCAATCACGGGCGAGGAGGCGGAGCCGAGCGGACCCGCGAAAATCGAGTGAGGGAAAAGCCGGTAAGTGTGCAGTGCAGAGCTGCTGCTGCAACCACATATGCTGGCTGCAGCAGCACCATACTGCAACAGGTGTCAGCAAGTGTCATTGGTGTCAGTGGGAGGAATAGTGCCGCATCATTGGTGTCACTGATACTAATGATGGGGCATTATTCCTCCCACTGACACCAACGATGGGGCACTATTCCTCCCCCCCACTGACACCAACGATGGGGCACTATTCCTCCCACTGACACCAATGATGGGGCACTATTCCTCCCACTGATACTAATGATGGGGCACTATTCCTCCCACTGATACCAATGATGGGGCACTATTCCTCCCACTGACACCAACGATGGGGCTCTATTCCTCCCAGTGATACCAATGATGGGGCACTATTCATCCCACTGACACCAATGATGGGGCACTATTCCTCCCACTGACACCAATGATGGGGCACTATTCCTCCCACTGATACCAATGATGGGGCACTATTCCTCCCACTGACACCAATGATGGGGCACTATTCCTCCCACTGATACCAATGATGGGGCACTATTCCTCCCACTGACACCAATGATGGGGCACTATTCCTCCCACTGATACCAATGATAGGGCACTATTCCTCCCACTGTAACCAATGATGGGGCACTATTCCTCCCACTGACACCAATGATGGGGCACTATTCCTCCCACTGATACCAATGGTGGGGCACTATTCCTCCCACTGATACCAATGGTGGGGCACTATTCCTCCCACTGATACCCTCGGCTTATACTCGAGTCAATAGTTTTTCCCAGTTTTTTGTGGTAAGATTAGGTACCTCGGCTTATATTCGGGTCGGCTTATACTCGAGTATATACAGTACATACATTTGCAAACATTTCTAGAATTCTGTTTTCACTTTGTCATTGGGGTACTGAGTGTAGATTAATGAGAAAAAGTGAAT
This sequence comes from Staurois parvus, assembly GCF_062004578.1. NCBI lineage: Eukaryota > Metazoa > Chordata > Amphibia > Anura > Ranidae > Staurois > Staurois parvus. Next base: position 7,649,351 of record NW_028318494.1, on the reverse strand, counting down.
TTAAACAACTGTAGTATTAGGGTGAAACATAACGACATTGAAAGAAGTGAAGGGGGTCTAAATACCTTATAAATGCACTGTATAAATTGTGTGATTTGAACAATAGGCTTAAGACCTGCAGGCATCATTCTGTAGGTATAAATTGTTGGTATAACCATTTTTTTCTATACCTAACTCTATTGACTCCTTTTGTCAACTCATACAAGCACACCAACCATGTCAATTGCAACAAAGAGCTAAGTGCCGTACCCTACAGCAACCAATGAGCAAACATCGTTCATTGTCTCAGCTGTTTAAGTTTGATTGGTTTCTATGGATTATTGCACTTTGCAAATCATCCCTGCTATTACATTGCCTTAAATAATTCTGTAAATGTGTAAAGCATAAATCACTATTGGATTTCTGTCCCTGGCAAGCAAGCTTTCTAAAATGATAAATTGACCACCGCTTACTGTAAAAACCCTAGGAGCTATTTTTTCAAAAGATCATTTGAGGTTACTTGATTATTTTGTTTTCATTTTAGCTTTTATTTGTAATGACAAGTAACAATTATTTGTGGCTGTTTTGATTTTAGTCTGCTGGTATGCATCTATCAGAACCAAAGATTGCACAGCCAGTGCTTTTAATGAAGATTAAGCCACCAAAGCCAATTACAGGTAATGTGACTTAATTGTTGATCTCTGACATGACACATTGCTTGTCAATTTCACTTTGCAGGACAGAGATCCTAGATTCAGTTCCCATCAGGTCACTGCATGCATGGAGTTTGTATATCCTGTTTACAGTTGCAAAGATGAACATATGGCACATTGGGGTTTATTTACTAAAGGCAAATATACTGTGCAAGGCAAGTGCAGTTGCTACAGAGCTTAGTAAATGAGGTAAAGCGTCACTTTACAAAGAATACCCAATCACATGCAAGGAAAATAAAAAAACAGCATCTTTGCTTGCACATGGTTGGAAGGTAACAAACAGAATACCCTTTTCATACTGTAATCTGGAGTGATGAGACCAAATAGAGCTTTATGGTCAGAACCATACGTGCTGTGTTTAGAGAGGGGTCAACAAGCCCTATAGTGACAAGAATTCTATCCCCACTGTAAAGCATGGTGGTGGTTCACTAATGTTTTGGGAAGGTGGGGGTTGAACTCTAAAGGCATGTATTCAAACATGTATTCTCATGTTTTTGGTCACTAATAGCACCATTGACACTTTATATCTGTAATTGATTTTGAATGATCCATCATTTTCCATTTGCATTAGCACTTTATGTATATGTTTATTTGATATTAGCGCTGCACCCATTTATTATTATCATTTACCTAGGAGGTCTTTTTGGTTACCTTTTTGGTGTCTCAGCAGCTTTTCTTGTAGCGCTTGCTTAGCCCTTTTCTGTTTTTATCCAGGCAGGTGGTGCTGTGGTTGGGATTCGGACCAACGACCCTAGTACTGCCAGGCAGAAGTGCTAACTATTTAGCCACTGTGCTGCCCGATGGGCATTAAAGCAAACTAATTGCTTTGCCTTACATGAAAAGGCACAGGTGGGGTTTGAGCTGTGTTGATCTGCACAGATCAGTGCAGCCTCAATGCATAGGCATTTGTTCAAACCATAACATTGCACTGATAGCTGATGTGCTGAATAAGGATGCAGCATGTCTGCATCTGCATTTTTGAACAGTGAAACACATGGCACTGCATGTCAGCACACTGCCACACGTTGCAATGCTCTGCAGGGCATAGACTTGAATGTAATGTCATTTTGTGACACTTAAAGCAGAAGTGAGGTGTTACTAAAAAAATTAACACACATATCCACCTCTATGCTGCAGCATCTCTGTGATGCTGCAGCCATCCCCCATCAGCTCTAAGCCCTCTGATTGGAGAATGGTGACTGTCAGTCACTCTCTGCTCTGCCCCACTAGCACTCACTGGAGCATCAGGCTGAAGAGGGGGCAGGAGCAGCTGACTCCAGATCGCTCTTACCCAGCTGTCAATCAGGCAGGTGGATGGATCCCAACAAAATATTTGGGATCCTTCCAGTGGTAGTGCGGCTCTTCTCTGTGACCTCAGCCAACAGTAGACGTTATCCCAATGATGACCCATTTTGGGTCGCAGGAGAGAAAATGTAAGCATGGAAAAAGGCTTTGACTGTTTTTCTCTTTTAAGCAAGGCTAAAAAAGTAAACATTGTGATACAGTTGCAAGAAAAAGTATGTGAACCCCTTGGGATTACGTGGAGTTTTGCATGAATTGGGCATAAAATGTGCTCTGAATGTCATCTAAGTCACAACAATAGAAGAACGCAGTCTGCTGAACATAATACTACACAAACATTAGATGTTGCCATGGTTTAATTGCACATAACATGTAAACATTCACAGTGCAGGGAGGAAAAAGTATGTGAACCTTTGGACTTAATAACTGGTTGACCCTCCTTTTGGGAGCAATAACCTCAACCAAACGTTTCCTGTAGTTGCAGATCAGACCTGCACAACGATCTGGAGTCATTTTGGACCACTCCTCTTCACAAAACTGTTTCAGTGTAGCAATATTCTTGGGATGTCTGGTGTGAATCGCTCTCTTAAGGTCATTCCACAGCATTTCAATCGGGTTGAGGTCAGGACTCTGACTGGGCCACTCCAGAAGACGTATTCTGTGCTGTTGCAGCCATTGTTTTGTTGAATTACTTGTATGCTTTGGGTCATTGTCCTGTTGCATCACCCATCCTCTGCGGAGCTTCAGTTGGCGGACAGATGGTCGTACATGCATGTCAACAATTCTTGATCGTAGGTCTTCTGAGAGCTCTTTTCTGCGAGGCATGGTTCACATCAGACAGTGCTTCTTGAAACCAGTAAACCCAAAACAGGTGTGTGTTTTTTAAGGGCAGGACAGCTGTCAGCAACACATCCAATATCATCACACTGATTGGAGTCAAGGTTGGCTCACTCCTGGCTCCAATTAGCTCTGGGAGAAGTCATTAAGCTAGGGCCTCACATACTTTTTCCTCCCTGCACTGTGAATGTTTACATGACGTTCAGAGCACATTTTATGCCCAATTCATGCAAAACTCCACGTAATCCCAAGGGGTTCACATACTTTTTCTTGCAACTGTATGTTTTAACAATGTATAGTACCATCCTTACACAACGTACACCAGCTCACACAGGTTTTAGCATTCTGTCTGGAATGAACAAGCCCTTTAAGTCAAGAAGTCACTAAAATGAAAAAAACAATGCTGTTTGATTACTTACAAATGTCTACTTTGTGTTTGTCACATAGGAAGCACATTTAAATCTGTTCAAGAGGCTGTGCAGAAGAGTGATGACAGCAGTGTGTTTGGTACTGGACAGAATCACAACATCAGTTCTCATCAATGGGAGCAGCAAGAAGCGATATTTATGGACATGTATGAAAAATATTTTAGTATAGATATGCCAAAAATCCCAGAAGGAGAAAAATCAAGGTAAAGGAGGTTACAGCTGTGTAGGAAAATATTGTTATGGCTTTATATGATGGTTTGCAACCCAAATAAATACAGGCAAAACCATTATTGATCGTTTCTACTTTTAGGTGACAATGCAGTTCGCAGCTGTAAATGCAGACATTATGGGGTTTATTTACTAAAGCTGGAGAGTCCAAAATCAGACTCCCTTCTGCATAGAAACCAATCCGCTTCCAGGTTTCATTGCCAAAGCTTCATTGAACAAGCTGATTGGTTTCTATGCAGAAGGGAGTCTGATTTTGGACTCTCCAGCTTTAGTAAATAAACCCCTATCTGTCTCAGAGGACAGTATGATCTTTTAGTATTGATCTATTCCAAAAAAAACTTTATGCTGCCATGTTCAAGACTGCAGCATAAAGCTGTTTTTGGAATAGATCAATACTTAAAGATCATACTGTCCTTTGAAGTAGATAATATCTGCATTTACTGATGCAATCTGTATTGTCACTAATCATACTACATTTATTTAAAAATTTTGTTTAACTGGGAAATTCAAAATAGAATATCTTATTCCTGGGCAAATTCTGCTCCGGTCAGCAGAGGATCAGCTCACAAATGCCCTGCCAATCAGAGTGGGTGGACGACACATCCGTGTCCGCTCAGTTTCTGCAGAGCGGACAAGGAAAGAGCCCGCACTGCTGTATGGCTGGCCAGGAGTAAACAGACGCCGCTGTCCGTTTGCACCCTATTACCTCAATCTGCTCTGCCTAAACGAGAGACGACGGAGCACCGTTTCATTTTTTGTGGATCTGATCGGACCCGGAGGTGGGTGGATGTAATCGGACACAAGTCACCCACACAGACCTATCTATAGCGATGAATAGAACTTCCGATTAGGTCAGCCTAAAATAACTGACAGACTGATCTGATTGGAATGCCTGTGTGAAAGTGACCTTAGAGGCAGGATGCTGTCAAACCTATACAAATTGGACTGTTTAGTTTGCCAATCAAAAATGTGCAAAAACAAAAGTCAATCTTAACCACTTCCTGTCCGGACACTTTTACCCCCTTCCTGTCCAGGGCAATTTTCAGCTTTCAGCGCTATCACACTTTGAATGATAATTGTGCGGTCATGCAATAATGTACCCATATGAATTTTTTACCATTTTTTTGAGACAGATAAAGCTTTATTTTGGTGGTATTTATTCACCGCTGGGATTTTTATTTTTTTTACTATGTAAATGAAAAAGTCCAAAAATTTTGAAAAAGTGTTTTTTTTTTATAATATTTTGCAAATAAATAATATTTCATCATAAATCTTGGCCAAAATTTATTCCGTTATTTTTTTAGTAAAAAATAAAAAATCCAAATTAGTTTATAACCAAAAATTATAATTTTTAAACATTTTTTTTTTTACATTTTTATTTTAATTTTTTTTTTACATACTGTCACCCTAGCAGTACAGTGTCACCATGGTGACACTGTACTACTTGTGGGGGGTGATGAAGATTTTTTTTTTTTTACACTGATTGCTTTTACACCCATATAGGATGTAAAAGCTATCATTTCTCTTTCTCTCTGTCTGCATTCTTGCAGTCATTGAGAAGTATTGAGTGAGCTGTGATTGGTCACAGCTTGTCACATTGTACAAGGCTGTTGTGAATAGCCCTGTACCATGTGACCTCTGTGATCATTTACAGATTTCACACGTAGTAAGCAATGATGTCACAAGTGACATCTTGCTTACTACTTTGCATGTGATCACTGATTGGCCAATCAGTGATCACATGATCGGGACCTCGTACAGAGGTCCCGTCCGACGATCGGTGTTTCACTGTGTCCAGAGGACACAGCGGGCACCGGATCGCGGTGCTGCGCGCTCCCAGGGAGCGCGCACAGCTAGAAAAGGCAGGTGCCGTTTCTGAACGGCAACCCGCCCCTGGACTGCCACCGCCCTGCCGTTTATAAACAGCAGGCGGACGGCAAGTGGTTAAGGAGATCCTCTCTACTCATTCAGGGCAAAGGGAGAGTGTCTTCACATAGACCACCCCTATGCATGTGTGTTTACCAATGACAATTCATCAGACCGTACCACACAGACCTCCATTGTGAAGGGTGGGTGCGTGGCTTTACGGTAGTACCGTACAGAATCCAGCAATGAAGAGAAAACTAGCACACCAAGTAGATTCTGAATCCGGATTTACTGAAGTCCCATGTCAGCAAAATAGTTATTAAAAAAAGAAAACTTTTTTGCTGATATGGCACTTTAGTAAATGTATACTTATGCCTGGTCTGCACATTCATTTTACATTCTTATATGAGAAATCCGACGATAAAATAACACATTTGGAGCAATCATCCAATAATCTATTCATTAGTACAGGAATTAACAGAATAAACAATTTTCGTGTACTTAGTGTAGTATTTGTGAACAAGACCGCGCTTGCTTGGAAACAAAAGAATACATTACAATATAATACAATACATTACATCACTCGTGAAGTTGTGTTCTGTCTTATTAGAATTTTTGTAACTATAGTAACTTGTTCTTTTTTGATATGAGACTAGCATGCAAAAAATAAAAATGGACGATCATTAATCCGATATTCTCATCATGTATGCTAGGCATTACCCAACCACACTTCCTGGCTCCCTCCCTGCACTGCAAGAGCTCTTGCTATCAGAGTGAGGCTTCTCAGATAGGGAAACGTCTAATGTAACAGTGCTTGGACCTGAGCAGCCAATCATGAGGCCAGAACACTGTCATGTGGCGTGCCACGACTTTACCCCCTTGCCCAAGCTTCAACACCAGTTGACACTTAGACAGGTAGGGATACTGCAGCAGAGAGGGGGAATGGCTGGGCAAAGCTGTCCATACACTATTCGAATTTTGGGCAGCTCCTGATGTACTGGGTGAAATTCTCTTAGTGGATTGCCCTGTCAGCCCCCTCCCACTGGCATCTTTCAGTTGATAAATCAGGAAAATTGTTGGCCAAACAGCAGCTGCATCCACCAGCGGCTGTCAGAATACAATAGCCCAGCAGGAGATCTGTTCATCTGTGCTGTATAGTGTGGATGGAGGAATCTTTTTTTTTCTGCAGCCTGTATATTCTGTACATGTTACACAATACCTGCAAATTATACTGTCATTTTGTTATTTCAGGATTTTTCTGATGAAATAAAATGATTATATTATGAAATTAATGATTAAATTCCCATGTATGGCCAGTCTTAATCTACTGCCCTAGACCCATAGGAGTCCTATAGCACATGAATCCCTGCTGCAAGTAGCTGTAAAGCAGAATGAGACCTAAAAGCAAACATTGTATACCAATTCTTGGACGCGATGGCTGCATTAGATTCTTTTTAGACTTACTTTACTTTATTTTTCACTGGTAATCTGGCCAGTAAGTCTATTTTTCAACAGACCATGGTGTCCTGCAGATGTAGCAGTCAAAGGGTTGAGACAAACAATTTACCATGGACAGGGGTTCTTACAATGATCAGCTCTTATTTATCTATGTAAAACCTTTATCTCATAAGAAAAAAATCTTTACTGTAACTGCTTAAAAAATTTTAGCGTTTGTCTTCAATTTGTTAGATGTACTAGCTGATTTAGTTACACTAACACTCCCCTCCCCCTAGACCAGGGGTAGGCAACCTGAGAGCCGCAGGACTACAAGTTCCATCATACCTCTGCAAGTCATAGCTGTAACTGTCCGTTTTGTAATCTTTGCAATGCCTCATGGGAAATGTAGTTCCACAACAGCTAGAGAGCTGCAGGTTGCCTACCCCTGCTCTAGACTAACACTGCTGCTGTCCAAAGGAGTCTCTATTGCTCCTTCATCCAGAGTGGGGGCACTGTATTACTGGCCGGATCACCAAAAAAAGAGAAAACTAATGCAGCCACCACATCTAAGGACTAGTACACTTCAATATATTACATTTTTGGTTTTGGGTTTAATGGAGCTTTAAGAGGTGGAGCAATTTCTCTTGAGCTGATCATACTTTCTTGTGCAGACAGGAGCGTGCGTGCTGTGAATCTCAATTCTAAACATTGCAGAGTGCAAAAATGCCCCTCTGACCTGAGCATGAAGGAGGAAGTGTTCATGGGGCTGGTTTGTAAATCCTATATCAAAGGAGAAATACATCTTCTCATTACAGCCTTGTACAGCCAGTTTTGACTTTCATCCTTTTAAGCTACATCTGGAAGATAAAACACCGCATTTTGCATTGCTCTGACTTTCGGAAATCACATTTTCCCCCAACCTCTGCAAGTTTCTTTAGATGAAAAGTCAGCATTACTAAGGCCTGGCTCACAATTTATTTTTATTTAGTTATTTGTTATCTCATTTTGTAATAAATGGTTTAAAAGGGAAGTATAATATATATCTTCAGCAATTGTATTACAGGATTTAAATTGAATTCATTTTTGATGTGACTTACATTTTTACAAGTTTCCTTGTCCATATTTTTGTAATTATAATGTGCCTAGAAATGTGTATATTTAGCTTTCAGAAAAAACTTTTTAACTTCTGCTTAAAGTGATATTCCAGGATAACACCACTTATGCTTACTAACCTGTGGCTACATTAGCCAGCTACAGGGCAGAGGAGAGAGTGCTTGTCAGCAGCTAGTAAAGCCTGGACTTGTGACGTCATCCATCGGCTTACTGTGGCCCATTCATTGTCTGTGCTCCCTCCTCTCCCCTGCAACAGCTTTGGCTGCCACAGGGGAGAGGGATCACATGTCTAGACCAGAGCGGCCTGAACGTAGGTAAGTATATGCATCTTTTTTACAAAGGTTAAGCTGACCACAGATGGAGTGATTTTCTTTCCTGCAAACAAGGGTTGCCTGTGGAGCCATTGTGTTCTCCCTGTAGGTAGGGGGATGGGAGGTGGGGGATGTCCCACCCCTCTGCTAGCAATAATCACATGTAAAATCAGACAAGCTGGTTGTACCCAAGTTGATGGATGATCAACTTGGGTACATTCAGCCTACCCAAAAACGGTTCAAATTTCTGCTGGTCCCTGCTGAATTGGTGAACTGGTCGACATTTGACATAGCTGGCTTTACTAAGTGAGGTGTTGGGGAAGGGGGGGGGGTTGTTTTTAAGAGTAGTTTGTGTTATCCTGGAATTCTACTTTAACATATACTAAGATAAGGTATCAGTCATACAGATAATGGATTGTATAAAGAGTCAATGTGTATATCCAAAACTTTCCATTTTAGTTTTGGACAGGGTTAGGATGGGTTAAAAAAACCCTTTCAGGTTATTGTTTGCTACATGTGTCCAACTTGGAATTTGCGTTTACTTAAATGATTTTAGAGCAGCTTTTTACCCCAGAAGAATCCATGAAATACCCTCAATCTTTTTACCCCAGAGGAATCCATGACATAATTATTAGGTCTCCAAGAATCCCTGCTCAAACTAATTAAATGGGGGTCAGTGGAAAAAAATACCTCTTGTATAGGTGGTCAGTGGGAAGAATGCCGCTTTACAGTAGTGGTCCGAATGCAGCCCTTACACATAGTTAAAAAGATCATTGCTATCATGCAGCTGGCCTACCCAAGCAGTGTTGGTCCCGGAACTATGCAAGCACCATCAAATGGGAGGTCAATCAGCCACCGCTGAATCAACCCCAAATAACCTCTAGGGGAACCCTGGTTATGAATGGCTTCTCTAGAGCAGTGGTGTTCAAACTGTGGCCCAGGGGCCAGATGTGGCTTTTTGCTTGCCTTTATCAAGCCCTTGGAGCACTATTCCTCCCACTGACGCCAACAATGGAGCACTATTCCTCCCACTGACGCCAACAATGGAGCACTATTCCTCCCACTGACACCGACAGTGGAGCACTATTCCTCCCACTGACGCCAACAATGGAGCACTATTCCACTGACGCCAACAATGGAGCACTATTCCTCCCACTGACACCGACAGTGGAGCACTATTCCTCCCACTGACGCCAACAATGGAGCACTATTCCTCCCACTGACACCGACAGTGGAGCACTATTCCTCCCACTGACACCAACAATGGAGCACTATTCCTCCCACTGACGCCAACAATGGAGCACTATTCCTCCCACTGACACCGACAGTGGAGCACTATTCCTCCCACTGACACAGAGAGTGGAGCACTATTCCTCCCACTGACACCGATAGTGGAGCACCATTCCTCCCACTGACACCGAGAGTGGAGCACTATTCCTCCCACTGGCACCGAGAGTGGAGCACTATTCCTCCCACTGGCACCAAGAGTGGAGCACTATTCCTCCCACTGGCACCGAGAGTGGAGCACTATTCCTCTCACTGACACCGAGAGTGGAGCACTATTCCTCCCACTGGCACCGAGAGTGGAGCACTATTCCTCCCACTGGCACCGAGAGTGGAGCACTATTCCTCCCACTGGCACCGAGAGTGGAGCACTATTCCTCCCACTGACACCGAGAGTGGAGCACTATTCCTCCCACTGACACCGAGAGTGGAGCACTATTCCTCCCACTGACACCGAGAGTGGAGCACTATTCCTCCCACTGACACCGAGAGTGGAGCACTATTCCTCCCACTGACACCGAGAGTGGAGCACTATTCCTCCCACTGACACAGAGAGTGGAGCACTATTCCTCCCACTGACACAGAGAGTGGAGCACTATTCCTCCCACTGACACAGAGAGTGGAGCACTGTTCCTCCCACTGACACCGAGAGTGGAGCACTGTTCCTCCCACTGACACCGAGAGTGGAGCACTATTCCTCCCACTGACACAGAGAGTGGAGCACTATTCCTCCCACTGACACAGAGAGTGGAGCACTGTTCCTCCCACTGACACCGAGAGTGGAGCACTGTTCCTCCCACTGACACCGAGAGTGGATCACTATTCCTCCCATTGACACCAACAATGTTGCTCTACTCCTCTCACTGACACCTACAATAGGGCATTATTCCTTCCACTAATATCAATGATGAATTATTTACTCCCACTGTTGCCAAGTCATTTTTTACTCTCACTGGCCACAGCCCCCCCCCCCCCCCAAAGTTTGAAGGGCAGTAAACTGGATCTTTGTTTAAAAAGTTTGGAGACCCCGAACCTAGGTTGAAGAGCATTCCTCCTTTAGTCTGTTGTTGCTGGGACAGAGTCCCCATTAGAGGATATCACCTCACCTTCTGTTCTGGTCTAATATCCAAAATTTTGGCATTCTCATTCTGACAATGGACACCTGTCAGAGTGTGAAATTCCACAGCGGAGACACAGACAGGAACTCATCCGTGCTCTATCCAAAACTAGGGAAAAAATGTTTGCTTGTACATACAGTTTAAAGCGATTTTTAAAAGGTACATTTTTTTTTTTTTTTTGTGGAAAATAACAAACATGTCTATACTTACCTGCTGTGTGCAATGGTTTTGCACAGAGCAGCCTGGATCCTCCTCCTCTTGGGTCCATCACAGGCTCTCCTGGTTCCTTCTGTCTGTCTGGTACCCCCACAGCAAGCAGCTTGCTATGGGGGGACCCACTGCTCCATGTATTCATTCACACGGAGCCGCGGCTTGGCCTCCCCCCTCCTTATTGGCTGACTGGCTGTGATTGACAGCAGCGGGAGCCATCAGCCAATGAGGAGGCAGAGACCCGGGGCAGCAGAGGCTGTCATTCACACCGCTAGATTGCAGTGAGGCTCAGGTAAGTATTGAGGGGAGTGGGGGGATGCTGCACACAGAAGGTTTTTAACCTTCATACATAGAATGCATGAAGGTAAAAAGACTCGAGCCTTTACAACCACTTTAACACGAATAGGAAAGAATATTTACATCGAGCTGATCTCTTTTACTTGTGTTACTAAAAACGAAATTAAATTCCTGTGTTGATTCCACGTTGATGCACATGTGACTTGTAAATAATCTTTCTGTTTTGTTCAGGCACACCATGTTTCATATACTTCAACCAAATAAAATACTGCACAATGATACAGAAACCATGCAGTCAGGTAAGTGTGTATTTTTACTTTTCTACTCACTAAGGCTGGCCATAGATTATGCATATTACCATGGGTTGAAGGAATGAACCCAGTCAGTATTGAATGGACAATCCCTCCTACTGCATTATTGTATTCTAACAGCGGGAGATTTCCTAGCCATCAGAATACAATGATCATAGCGGGTGGTTATAGTTGCTGGCAGTGATCGTACGAAAAAACACCTAACAGGCTGATTGTACTGAAGGCGATTGATAGACCAGCCTGCCCATAGACCAGGGGTGTCAAAATCAGTTTCATCAGCATTATGGTTGCCCTCAAAGGGCTGGTTGTATCTGTAAGACTAGATGTCTAGAGCACCCCACCCCCCAATATCAGATGTCAAAAGCCCACCCACCATCATAATTCAAGACTCCCTCACCCTCCCTTAAATCACCGTGCACCCCCCTTACCTTGTGCTGCTGGGAAGAAGCTGGCTGGGGAGCTGGGAAGCAGAAAGTGCAGGGTCTGGGGGGAGGATCAGAGGAGGACTGGAGTGAGCTGAATGCTGAGACCAGGATAGGCAGAAACAATGGGGTGCAGAGAAGTGCATGATCTAGTGGAGGAGTTCTGTCCTTCTCTCTGCTGCAGAATGGTGAGGGTGGAGACAAGGGGGGGCTGCAGCTGCAGGAGAGGTACAAAGACCACATGAAATGGCCAGGTGGGCCAGATTTGGCTCGCAGACCTTGTGTTTGATACATATGCCATAGATGATTTGAAATTTGTTCGGTTCCTTCTGCACTGGTCAAATTTCAGCTTAAGGGCTCATTGACATTAGCAGTTGAATGCACAGCTGATGGCGTGGTCTGGGAGGAATAGTGCAGATGTGCCAATCCTGGAGCGTCGCACTGTTAATTTTTCTTTATGTAGAAAATGTATTAAAATATCACAAGTTAAGTTTATCGAACATACTATGTGGTGGTATGAACCGACAGGACAGGAAAAAAGGCTTTTTTCCTTGTCTTGCATTGGCACTGCAGTGTGCAAGACTGTTACAAACTCTGTAAAATTGGATTCTTAAAACGAGTGATAAGGGGAGGAAAACATGGGAATACGAGGCCTAAAGCACCACCTTCTGGCTGAATAGAAGGCTACACAATATTTATATGCAATGTTTCACATTTACCTGCCTAATAAAAGGAAAAATTACTTAACTACGTATAGCCATAATAAATAAATATATTATTTAAATATTTAAAAACAAAAACACTATATGTTTTTTCAAAGAATAGATGCCCACAATATGTAGTTTAACATTTTAGAATCAAAAATTGTGACAGTGTAGTCTTATAACTAGTAACCAAATGCAGCAGAGTCTAAGGCTGGCCATACATTATACAATTATCTGGAGATTTTTGGTTTAGATTTACCAAAAAACATATAATAGGAGGACAAACCTAAACAACACTTTCAGTTGTATCCAATTAGGCAGGCCCTTGCACTACACAGTTGAAGGTAAATCTAAAGGAAATTGGGCAGAAAATTGGAAGATAATTGTATAATGTATGGCCAGCCTAAGACCATGTTGTTCCTGACAGCGTCGGCATGGTTCACGATTATGTGACCACCATGACAGCTGATCATGATGATTACATGGGTTTGTTTACTAACTTGGCCACTTCAGCTGCTGGAAAGAGGCAGATGCCTTAATAAAAAAATGCCATATTTTTATATTTTTTTCAGCTTACAATAAAAAAAAAGCCTTTATCTTCTTTTTTGAAACAATGTAAAAATTAAGTTGGCAAATTTGTCTTGCAATTACTGTGAAGTTTCCTGTTTTGCTGTTTTGTTTCCTGTTTTGTTATTCTTTTTAAAACTTTTTGCTGTCTTAAGGCTCAGTTCACACTAGTGTGACTTTCAACACATAAAGTCGCATGGCCCTCTTATTCCTCCTGTATTATATTGTATTGTAACTTTCCTTGTCTGCCCTCATGTTGTAAATCACTGTGAAAACTGTCAGCGCTATATAAATCCTGTATTATAATAATAATAAGTCAAATCCCATTTATTTTAATGGCACCCATTCCAATCTATGTGACTATAGTCATAGCGTCTTTAAAGAAGGTTCCAGCACTATTTTGATGCAGCTTTGTTGTGACTTGAGTGCCATAGAGTGTAAAAGTCACCTGAAAGTTGCACTATGTATTGTGCGACTTTGGAGTCGCATGTAGTGCGAACCGAGCCTCAAAGACCTAATGTTCTCATGCTGAAAATGTATATATTACTATAATGGTACAGGTTTGTATTGCTGTAAAATGATGAATCATTTATTAGATTTAAGGGTTGTTACCATAAATAATGCTGTAAGTATGTACAGACCTCACAGTGCCCAGTAAATGTGGGAGTCCAATCAAAACTTTTTTTTTATTGTTCAGTGTTTAAAATGTCTGCCAGGTTTTTCTTTTTTTTCGCAGCCTGTGCCCTTTTTTTTTTTCTTACAGTGATGTGTACAGCAGTAAATACAATACATACCTTCTGTGTAGAATTTGGAAGGAGTAGAACCTCTGACAGGTAGACCTCCTTCCAGTGCATAGGATAAATCTCCCATTAGAGGACACAGGCAGCAGTAACTTCCTGACAGCAGTTTTTTGCCATCTTGGTTGGAATTTATACTTTAACTCAGCCATTTTCAACCAGGGTGCCTTCAGGTTTTTTCAGGAGTGCCTTAGTAAAAATGCCTAAAAGTGGCCCAAAAATTGTATACAAATCAGCAGGTGGATCAAACCTGCCTTTTAGTTGTATAAAGCCACAGGTTTCCATTGTGCACAGGGGCGGACTGACCATTTGGAAACTCTGGCACTGCCTGAGGGCCCGGGGTCAGTAGGGGGCCCCATGAGATGCCCCTGGTACCTTTTTTCATAGGCTTTTTTGAGTTTGGGCAAGGACACAGGGGTCCCATGATCCCCTATTGCCCAGGGGCCCCATGAGTTGTCAGTCCGCCCCTGATTGTGCACCATTACAATGACATCATTGGTTGATGAGGAGGACGTCCGGTGCCTGCTCAGAATCCTTGTTTGCCCCTCTCCGTCAGCACTGGGGTCACATTAGCAGAGTGAGGGAGAGAAACTGAGGGAGAAAAGAAACATTGGATTAGTAGTCAGTACCAGTATGCAAAGGTGTGTTTGCTTGGAAGAATAAATCATCTCTAATGTTGTGTGTCCTATATGTGTGGATGTTGCTGCATTCAGTAAAACTATTCGTTAAATTTTTTTTTTTACATATTAGAATGGGTTATGCATAAATTTAAAGGGTTCCTTAAAGTAGAAGTATAGGCAAAACATGTTTTTGTTTGTTTTTTTTTTTTTCATTTTGGATAGCGTAAGGGAGGATTATAACCCCTGTTAGTTTATATTTTGCCATCCGTGTCCCATTGGAGATATTTACCTTCACTTCCTGTCTCATAGCCAAAACAGGAAGTTAGAAAATCTCTGCAAATTAAAGGAATTCCTTGGGGACCCCCAGGTCACAAGAACTAGTGTCCCCATTTGGAGATTTCCCTCTATTACTTTTCTGGAGACAAGCTCAAATTTGGGGTTTCTTATACTTTCACTTTTGATGATAATGGTAAACATGACAAATTTTCCCCTGGCACAGACTGCAAAAAAAAAAAAAAAAAAAAAAACCTGAGGGGTGTACTTTAGTTACACTTGTGAAATGGTGCTGTACCTATGGTTTTTGACCACTAGATGGCGCTACCAGCTACATTCTCTATTCATTTTTGTTTGAATACACAATATAAACATAAAATATACCGATTATAACATTCTGTTTAAAACCCATTTATTTCTCTTTCTGTAGCTTTACCTAATGCCATAAGTGTGCACTGGAGTGGATGCCACAATTTCTTCATCTACCCGCTGGCCAAATCTCTTAAGGATAAGGCAGGTAAATACTTTTAAATACCTATAACAATTTGCTGGGTTAGAAAAAGAATAAAATATAAAAACAATATTATATAAAAGTATTACTGCTAAACCTCCTAAAAGATGAGTTTTGTGAATTTGTGTTCCTTTAAGGATTTTTTTCAGAATTCGGTTAATTGAAGCTACTAATATAATGTTTACATATATATTACATAATTTTTTTTTTTTAAAAGGTGTTTATTTATTTTGCATTTATAAAACACAAACAATACCAAAAAAAAAAAAGAAACAAATGATAACAGGAACCCCAAACTAAAACCTTAGAGCAAGGGTACACAGAAAGGGATCAGAAACAAATAACAAATTATTGCCAGGCCATGAGCCCTTTACAGAGAACAGTAAGAGTTACAAAACAAAAAACAACAACATAACAGATCAACCATCAAAAAACAGTCAAACACACACAGCAGACACAAACAGCCACAAACACCCACACCATCAATTATACAGTTACATAATTAGTCTGGTTGAAAAAAATACATCCATCCAGCTCAACCCACAGATGAAAACAAAAACAAACAAATACACAAATAGAAAACCTGCAAATACACAATCCTATACCTACAGTTGATCCAGTGGAAAGCAAAAAACCCCAAGAAAGCATGATCCAATTTGCTCCAGCAGGAGGAACAAAATTTCCTTCCTGATCCCCCAAGAGGCAATTGGATATTCCCTGTATCAACTTTACATATACAGTGCCTTGAAAAAGTATTCATACTCTTTAAAATTTTCCACATCTTGTCATGTTACAAGCAAAAACGTAAATCTATAACCTAACCCTGCTTTAAACTTCTCCACAACTTTATCCCTGACGTGTCTGGTGTGTTCCTTGGCCTTCATGATGCTGTTTGTTCCCTAATGTTCTCTAACAAACTTCTGAGGGCTTCACAGAAAGCTGTATATATACTGAGATTAAAGTACACACAGGTGGACTCTATTTACTAACTAGGTGACTTCTGAAGGCAGCTGGTTCCACTAGATTTTAGTTAGGGGTATCCGAGAAAAGGGTCTGAATATAAATGCACGCCACACTTTTCAGATATTTATTTGTAAACAATTTTGAAAAATATTTATCATTTTCCTTCCACCTTATAATTATGTGCCACTTTTGTGTTGGTCTATCACATAAAATCCCAATAAAATACATTTACGGTTTTTGTTGTAACATGACAAAATGTGGAAAATTTCAAGGGGTATGAATACTTTTAATGAGTAGGCCACAACCAGTTCTTCAGGGAGTTTATTCCACATTTCACCGCTCTTACTGTGAAGAGGCCTTTCTGTATTTGGAGGTTAAATCTCTTTTCCTTCAGACATAAAGAGTGCTTCCTCGTCCTCTGTGATGCCCTTATCATCACATCATATCCCCCCTTATGTATTATACACGGAGATCATATCCCCCCTTATGTATTATACACGGAGATCATATCCCCCCCTTATGTATTATACATGGAGATCATATCCCCCCTTATGTATTATACATGGAGATCATATCCCCCTTATGTATTATACATGGAGATCATATCCCCCCTTATGTATTATACATGGAGATCATATCCCCTTTATGTATTATACATGGAGATCATATCCCCCTTATGTATTATACATGGAGATCATATCCCCCCTTATGTATTATACATGGAGATCATATCCCCCCTTATGTATTATACATGGAGATCATATCCCCCCTTATGTATTATACAAGGTGATCATATCCCCCCTTATGTATTATACATGGAGATCATATCCCCCCTTATGTATTATACATGGTGATCATATCTCCCCCCCCCCCCCCTTATGTATTATACATGAAGATCATATCCCCCCTTATGTATTATACAAGGTGATCATATCCCCCCTTATGTATTATACATGGAGATCATATCCCCCCTTATGTATTATACATGGAGATCATATCCCCCTTATGTATTATACATGGAGATCATATCCCCTTATGTATTATACATGGAGATCATATCCCCCCTTATGTATTATACATGGAGATCATATCCCCCCTTATGTATTGTACATGGTGATCATATCCCCCCCCCTTATGTATTATACATGGAGATCATATCCCCCTTATGTATTATACATGGAGATCATATCCCCCTTATGTATTATACATGGAGATCATATCCCCCCTTATGTATTATACATGGAGATCATATCCCCCCTTATGTATTATACATGGAGATCATATCCCCCCTTATGTATTGTACATGGTGATCATATCCCCCTTAATCTCCTCTTCTCAAGAGAAAGGTGGTGGGCGGAGGCAGTGGAGGGCGAAGTGGAGAGTTGAAGGTAGAGAAGAGTTGATGGGGACTGGATGATGAGGTGTTAATGAGAGTGATAAAATAGGTTTACTTGGCAGCGTGGAGGCAGGAGTAGTATTTTTGAAGGGCAGATCTATATTGGTTGAAATCTTTCTGAAACCTAGTCTTGCACTACAGGCGCTCAAGAGCACGGCTAAGTTTTTTCAGACTTCTGGTGTTCTCTTTTTGGCAAGATGCATTGTTTATCAAAAAATAATTCCTGCCTGAAGAAGAGTAAACTCTGCAGATGGATGCAACTCCATGGGTACATAAGGTACCATATTTTTTGCTCCATAAGACGCATCTGACCATAAGATGCACCTAGGTTTTAGAGGAGGAAAACAAGAAAAAAAATATTCTGAACCAATGGACTGCAGACATAGTACAGGAGATGACCAGAGACTTTGGACATAGTACAGGAGATGACCAGAGACTGCGGACACAGTACAGGAGATGACCAGAGACTGCATACACAGCACAGGAGGTGACCAAAGACTGTGGACGTAGTAGAGGAGATGACCAGAGACTGCGGACACGGTACACGGGATGTCCAGAGACTGCGGACACGGTACACGGGATGTCCAGAGACTGCGGACACGGTACACGGGATGTCCAGAGACTGCGGACACGGTACAGGGGATGTCCAGAGACTGCGGACACGGTACAGGGGATGACCAGAGACTGCGGACACGGTACAGGAGATGACCAGAGACTGCGGACACGGTACAGGAGATGACCAGAGACTGCGGACACGGTACAGGGGATGACCAGAGACTGCGGACACGGTACAGGAGATGACCAGAGACTGCGGACACGGTACAGGAGATGACCAGAGACTGCGGACACGGTACAGGAGATGACCAGAGACTGCGGACACGGTACAGGAGATGACCAGAGACTACTACAGATGACCAGAGACTGTGGACCTTTGGGGAGGGGGGGGGGGGGAGCGGGTAGCCGAATTTGACAGGTACCCGCTCCCACTTTCACAGAGTTGAAAACTCTGGCCTGCGTCAGCTAAGCAAGTATCGCACCCTCAGGGTCTCCAGGTACCAGGGGGAAAGCAATCCTCTCACCAGCAGGGGGAGCCTGTCTCACCATACATGCAGTGGCCACCAGGTCATCCTTATATGCCTTGAAAAGGGGGGGGGGGCTCGGGAGTAACGAGCCAGAACACAGAAGAATCTGATAGTGTAGTACTTTAATGGAAACCACGGGGGTATAATATACAAGCATAAACTCACATGCAGTAGTTGAAAGGCTGGCAAGGAGAAATCAAAATGGCCGCCGTCCGTCCACACGAGGGCCGTGCGGTGCTACGTCACAGGATTTAGGGCACCTCGCTAACGCGTTTCGTGCTCTTGCACGTTCTCAAAGGGAGAGATTCATGTAATATCCACCGTATATACTTTATTACTCCAGAAATGTGCCTCCACTATTCCACACATCATTACCACACAGGAGCCCAATCTGAACCTGAAGGAATCAAACTGGAAAAAGTAATTTACACTGACACACACACTATCTGTGCCATACAGTTCCCAAGAATTGCAGTGTATAAACCTGATGGTACAGATGCTCATCAGATAATTTGATCTGCAGACACCTCCTACAATGGGTGTACCAGTTAAACTTAGTATATAAAATGGAAGAGCTAATCTTCTGGGAGAAAGCTGTTCAGAGTTGGATCCCACAAACCTTGATCCACTGGGTACTGTTCTAGTCTTCAAGCAACTGTTAATTTTCTTAGCCGGTATAGTACTAGCATCACAAGTTACCATGGCTTTTCTGATCTTAAAGTATAACTAAAGGCAAAACATTTTTTTTTAGTTTTGGACAGACTGAAGATTAGAACACCTGCTAGGTTTTATTGCTGTCTGCGTACCCATTAGGGAGATTTATCCTCTCTATTTGCCCTGTTTACCCTTATCACTGAAAGCGAAAGTAAAAGTAAATCCCAAATTTTAGGTTGTCTCCAGAAAAGTAATAGAGGGGAAATCTTCCACTTGGGATGCTAGTTCTGTTGACCTGGGGGGCCCCAAAGGATTTCCCAAATTAGTAGGGATTTCCTCTTACATCCTGTTTTGGCTATGGGACAGGAAGTGAAGGGTGAAGGCAAATTTCCTTAATTGGACACAGATGCAAGATACAAGAAAAAAATTGACAGGGGTCATAACCCTGTCTTTTTTTTTTTTTTTTTGTGAAGTGCCGTCAACTTGGGTCTGAGTCCTGGTGACTTAAATAAGAGTTTAAAAAGAAGTCGGTTTTGTGCTAGTTTGAGATCTTGCGATGTCATCTCCACAGCTGTATTCAAAGTGTCCAACCATCTAGTTGTTGGTCTCTCTCTTTGCTTTGTGCATTTGATCTTCCCAAACATGATATCCCTCCTCAGTGATTCTCTCTCTCTCTAACAATGTGACCAAAATAGGACAGTCGTAACTTCATCATGTGGGCTTTTAGTAACATAGCAGCCCAAATGATGAAGTTATGACTGTCCTATTGTGGTCACATTGTTACAGAGAGATCACTAAAGAGGGAAATGATGTTTGGGAAGACAAAAGGCACCAGGCAAAGAAGGAGACCAACTACTAGATGGTTGGAAACATTGAATGCAGCTGTAGGGATGACTCTGGAAGATCTCACCAGACCAGCACAAAACCAACTTCTTTTTAGAACTCTCATTCATTAAGTTGCTAGGACTCTGATTTGAATTGACGGCAAACACTCCCTTACTGTATACCAGTGCTTCTCAAATAGTGGGGCGCGTACAGGGATGGGCAGAGGGCTGCTGTCTCTTACCTGGCTCCCACGATGATCCATCCAGGAAGTACTGCTCCTTCCGTCACTCTGGCCACTCCCTCACTCCTGCCGCTCGGCTCCGCCTCCTCACCGGTGATTGGCCGTCAGAACTGTAGCTCAGGAAAGGTACACAGGCGGCCAATCACGGGCGAGGAGGCGGAGCCGAGCGGACCCGCGAAAATTGAGTGAGGGAAAAGCCGGTAAGTGTGCAGTGCAGAGGTGCTGCTGCAACCACATATGCTGGCTGCAGCAGCACCATACTGCAACAGGGGTCAGCAAGTGTCATTGGTGTCAGTGGGAGGAATAGTGCCGCATCATTGGTGTCACTGATACTAATGATGGGGCATTATTCCTCCCACTGACACCAACAATGGGGCACTATACCTCCCACTGACACCAATGATGGGGCACTATTCCTCCCACTGATACTAATGATGGGGCATTATTCCTCCCACTGACACCAACGATGGGGCACTATTCCTCCCAGTGATACCAATGATGGGGCACTATTCTTCCCACTGACACCAATGATGGGGCACTATTCCTCCCACTGACACCAATGATGGGGCACTATTCATCCCACTGATACCAATGATGGGGCACTATTCCTCCCACTGACACCAATGATGGGGCACTATTCCTCCCACTGATACCAATGATGGGGCACTATTCCTCCCACTGACACCAATGATGGGGCACTATTCCTCCCACTGATACCAATGATGGGGCACTATTCCTCCCACTGACACCAATGATGGGGCACTATTCCTCCCACTGATACTAGTGATGGGGCACTATTCCTCCCACTGACACCAATGATGGGGCACTATTCCTCCCACTGATACTAGTGATGGGGCACTATTCCTCCCACTGACACCAATGATGGGGCACTATTCCTACTTATAACAATTTTATAGACAAATGATACTATTTACAGTCGCGCGGGGGGGCGCAAAATGTTTTCTTCTTCCTAGGGGGGGCATGACAGAAAATAATTGAGAAGCACTGCTGTATACAAAATTTAGAAAAAACTATTTCCTATAGATCTACTGGGATATTACCTGCCTTTTTTCCTTTTTTGTTCCCTTTTCATTCCCTCCCTTTCATTCCATCACTTCCCGCTTTTCACTGTTCACATGGTTCTCATCACTAGCCCCTTATTTCTTCTCTTTTCTACAACCAAGAATGGCCAATGCATATAGAAATATTTGTAATATAAAAGTAACCACATCAATATCTTTTCTGTAATAGAACTTTTTTATAGTTCAGTAGGGTTCACCATTTTACTGTTACCAAAATATTTCCTATATAATACAAGATCCATGAAAACTAGACTACGAGTTATGGATTATACTGATGTGTTAAACCATATTGCACTCTGTTCCCAATGATATGTTCAATGTAAAATGTCATACTTCTTCTTTCTAATTGTAAACTATTAAAACTGACAAAGCAGTATATGTGTAATATGCTGGAAGCAGACATGCCAAGATAAATGCAGACGGTACCTATAGCTTGAGTTATACATTCATTTTTAGATATAGATTTGTTTATATGTTTATTCTTGTTAGGTCCATGTTTTAGTCAGAATGTACTATTAAGATTATTAGACTCCCACATTTGTCTGATGTTCTTGTATATTAGTTGTTTGTTCAACATTACATGATTTATGGATTGTTATACATCCAATAGTATTGGATATGTGGTTTTGAACTATGACCCCAACCCGGGGATACTGTATTGATATGGAGATGTCCCTGTTGTTTTTACATAGCTCTGATGAAGGGGCAGTTTTGGCTACTCTTTCATTTGTCCCTCTTAGACACGTACGATTAATTTTGTTATGAATCGAAATTCAGACATTTTCATTATTCAGAGATTTGAATGTTTCTGAATTTCCAAAGCACAATAGTAACAAATTTCAGTGAATCCAAAAGAAATTATATTGAAATGAAGTATTTGAATTTGAAAATGAATTTGAGAATAAATTTAAATTCGAAAATGGGTTTCAATTCGGAATGGAAATAAATACAGTAAGGTATAAATCTGAAATAAGATGAAGATTCCTTCTTAGGCTGCTGAATAGCATAGAATAAAACAGAACAGAATAAAATAGAATAGAAAACAAAGGAATACAATGGAAAAGAATAGAATATTAAAGAAATAGAATAGAATAAAATAGAATAGCCATTTGACCTCCAAGCCTTTTTCTGACACTTTTTGTTTACATGCAGAAATCAATATTTTTTGCTAGAAAATTAGTTAGAAGTTAGAACCGCCCAAACATTATATATTTTTTAAAGCAGAGACCCTACAGCATAAAATGGTGGGTTTTGCAAATTTTTATGTCATATGGTATTTGCCCAGTGATTTTTCAAACACAATTTTTTTGGGAAAAAATACACTTTTTTGAATGAAAAAGAAAAACCATAACCCAATTTTTCGTAAAAATCTAAAAGATGATGTGATGAGTAAATAGATACCAAACGTGTTATGCTTTAAAATTGTGCACGGCTGTGCAATGGCAATAAAGGTTGTAAATTGTACTATCCATAGATGACGCTTTGAAAGCCTTTACAGGTTACCACTTTACACAGGAGTGCTAGAATTACTGCCCATGATCTGACATTCACGGTGATTCCTCACATGTGGGATGATCACTGTTTGCATGCGTGTGGGACCAACGCGTGGAATGGGAGCACTTTACTTTTTTTTTTTAAATTTAATTACTAATTATTTTTTTTATATTTTTACATTGTTAATTTAATTTTTTTTTTAATAACTTTTATTGCTGTCACAAGGAATATAAACATCCTTGTGACAGCAATAGGCAGCTGACAGGTACACTTTACAGAGGGATCTGGGGTCAATATGACCTCATATCCTTTTTCTGCACTTAAAAGCATTCAAAACACCAAGATCAGTGTTTTTGAATGCTTGCAATTATCTTAAAAATGGCACTGTTTAGTGCCATGTAAACTGGTAGCGATGTCAAGTCATTGCTTCCGGGTTACTGTAGCGGATAGCATATCAAAGCCGATATTGGCTTTGTTCAGCAGTCTGGCTAGTGGTAGATGTAGTGGCTGGTAGCTCGGATCTCCCCATGTGACGGGAGAGCCCAAGAAAGGGGGGGAGGGGGAGTCCCCTCCTGCTACTTGTAAAAGCAATCGAACAGTTTTTAGCTGCTCCAGTTGCTTTTACAAGAGAGTCAACTGCGGGCTCTAAAAAACGGTAGGTGCAGGCATCATCCCAGTATAATTGCTTAAAGTTGGTCTTCAAGTGAAGAGAATAGAAAATAAAAGAATATTGTAGAAAAGATTCTAATAAAATAAATTAAAACAGAATAGAATGGAAAACAAAAGAATATTATTATTATTATACAGTATTTATAAAGCGCCAATGGTTCGCTCAGCGCTGTACATTACAAAGGGGGACAGAACATGTGACAGAACAATACCAATACAATGCAAAACATGAGGGGATCGAGGGCCCTGCTCTTTGGAGCTTACAATCTAGGAGGGAGGGGATGGTGGTACAGGAGGAGATAGCTGTGGGGGATGGAGTGGTAGGAAGAGTGGAGGAGGTCGGCAAGTTAGCAGGGGGTGGGGTAGGCTTCCCTGAAGAGATGGGTTTTCAGGGTGCGCCTAAAGGAGAGGAGAGTAGGTGATAATCTGATGGGTTGGGGCAGGGAGTTCCAGAGGAAGGGTGACACCCTGGAGAAGTCCTGGAGGCGGGCATGGGAGGAGGAGACCAGGGAACTAGAGAGAAGGAGGTCTTGTGAGGAGCGGAGTGTGCGTGTTGGGTGGTACTTGGATATTAGGTCAGTGATGTAGTTCGGGGCAGTATGGTGGACGGCTTTGTACGTCAGCGTTAGGATTTTGAATTTGATCCGTTGCGCAATCGAAAGCCAGTGGAGGGATTGGCAGAGGGGGGTGGCGAAAACGGAGCGGTTGGTAAGGTGAATGAGTCTGGCAGCCGTATTCAGGATCGACTGAAGCGGGGATAGCCAGCGGCGAGGCAGGCCAGTGAGGAGGGAATAGAAAAGAATAAAACAGAAGAGAATAGAAAACAAAAGAATAGAAATTAGTAGAATAGAATAGAAAAGAAAAAAAAAATTGAAAAAAATAAAATAGAATAAAATGGAATATAGCCGTCTGTGGAAATTTGAGTTTCAAATTTTGAATTTCAAATCGATTTGAAAATAAAGACTATATGAAACTAACCCGAATAGACAAAAACTGATTCTGAAAATGAGAAATTCTAACATTAGCACTATTAATAATTACATTCTGCAGCATGCCTGTCTACTGGAGTTTGATAGGACATGAGTTACTCTCCTACCTGACCTCTCCAGAGCCAACCATTCTATATGT
This sequence comes from Staurois parvus, assembly GCF_062004578.1. NCBI lineage: Eukaryota > Metazoa > Chordata > Amphibia > Anura > Ranidae > Staurois > Staurois parvus. Next base: position 7,624,489 of record NW_028318494.1, on the reverse strand, counting down.
ACAGCAGTGAAACCCCAGCTCAACCTCATCTGAGATCATGGGGTGCTTTACAAGTGGGGTCACACTTTTCATATCCTGGTATGTAGGGATGGGGACACTTTTCCACGGCACTCTCCGGATCAGCTTCCCGGCCTCTTTGGCTTTCTAGGTGCAGAGTCCATTGATGTACCAAACTGGCTGGATCTCTCTGAAGAAGACAGTCCTTGCCCATCATCAGCTGCTCTACCGCAGCGGTGGAGGAGATCCAGATCTCAACACCCTTTGCTCTCCTTTGCCTGCAGAGCATGAACTGTTTCATACTGTACAGACTGAGGGCTAGTGTATTTGTTCTGCACAGCTGGACAGCAAATGTGAGTACCTGCTGTTTGCTTTGTATTCTCTTTCTGGAGACTGCTTTCAGACAAGAATCCATTGCCACACCCCTTGCACTCCTATCCCAGGGTGATACATTCTATTCTGCTGTGGACTGTTTTGGTGGGACTGTTTTCATGCTGTGTGAAGGAGTTCCCTCTCTTTACACCTGAGCTTTGCCTGGACTAGACATTGGACTGAGTGCCTTCATCCCCACCTGCATGGACCGAGCACTCTTCATGCTGTATGTCCCTATCCTTCCCATTTTGCTCGCCTAGTGTGAATGGCTATGACTTGAACTCTTACAGTGTGTGATCTATGGTTTTTGTTTTTTATGCTATGTAAGCTCCTCCATGTTTTACTGTTGTTGATTTTCCTATGTCTCTCTAGGTTACTGTATATAGATCTCAGGTGCCTATCACCATTGCTCCAGAGTGCTATAGCTCTGTTTGAAATGTTCTCTGTGCGTTTAACCTCCCAGATGTGTACTTGTACTTGTGCCACCTGTGTTTTTCCCAAGTTAATTTCTGGGGGCAGACCATTACATTGCTATCATTGCCACAAGCCTCATCTCATCTCAACTTGGCTCTCTTTAGGCTTGGCACAGTGTCAATTTTGCCTGAGCGCTAAGGCTAACCTAGAGGCAACGAACATTTTTAGGCAGGATCCTCTATGGCTGTTTGTTGATTTCCCTAATTATGTGACCAGTTTATTGAATCATACACCAAGTACAGCCTGTTAAACTTCACTCTACCATTCTTACTCAGTTATTAATATGTGTTCATATTTTGTTTGCTCAATTGTTTCTGTATTGGCTTGCTGGGAGGATCACTCTTCCTAATTTGGTTGTCACCCCTTGAATTTCCCTTCCTCCTCCCTGTTGTCTCTATTGTTTACCTATAGTATACTGTATGTCTCATGTTTACCATGCACGATGGCAATATTGCAGTCCTCCCACCTGGATCTTCTGTTCTCATACCTTCTCCTCATATAATAATATTATTTTTATATAATATATTAATTTATTATTAATATTATATTACAGAATTTATATAGTGGCAACAGTTGTGCAGTGCTTTACAACAAGAGGGCAAACAGTACAGTTACAATACAATTCAATACAGGAGACATCAGAGGGCCCTGCTCATTAGAGCTTACAATCTAAAAGGGAAGGGTCAACTGATACAAAAGTTAATAACTGTGGGGGATGAGCTGATGGAAAAATAAAAAGTACAGTTGTTAGGTGGAGACAGGATTTCCTTCTCCTTAAGAGAAGTTTTTTTCATAGGAATTCCATAGAATGGGAGAGGCTCAGGAGAAGTCCAGCCCTCCCAAATTGGAGGATTTCAGGTTTCCCCATTCGTACCGTAGCTACTCCAACAGTTCTAAATCCATTGTCCTAGCCAGGTCCCTGTCTTGAATGTTTGAAGATGTGATGGCAGATGCACAGGGCAGGTATCTTTTTCTGATGGGCAGGATCTATGGACAATTTGTTACTTTGGCATATGTTTACTTACCTAATACATCACAACTCACATTTTTGGAATCATGTTTGTCGAACCTTTCCAGTATTGCAGCAGGAAGATCATTTTAGGCGGGGACTTCAATGTAGCTCTTGATCCCCTAATAGATTCCTCTAGAATCCTCACATTTCTTTTATCCCTACTTAAAGAAATGTAAATTGTGTCTCCATGAGGCATTCTTCGTCGATGCCTGGCATTCTTGGCACCACAACTCTCAGGACTATACCTTTTTCTCCTCAACGCATTTATCCTACTCCAGGGTAAATTACTTTTTTGTGTCTCATGCCCTTCTGGACAACATCTCTGAATCCACTATTGAACTAATGCTCATCTTTGATCTTGCTCCAATCCTGATAATCGTTTATCTCACATCCTAACCATCTCAGAACTCCTGATGGCGTCTTAATGAGAAAATCCTTCAAGATGAGCAGCTGAAGGCTGAACTGCAGACAGATTTCTTTTTCTTTTTTGCTTTAAACAGTACCCCTGATGTGAGGCTGCTCTTTACCTGGAAAGGGTATAAATGCTTAATCAGAGGTTCTATCATTAAGTAAGGTGCTAGGCATAAAAAGGAACGCTTTGAGAAACTGAACTCTTTGATTTTGCAGCCCTTGATTACCTCCCTTGAAGCCCAACATAAAAAAACACATGATTAGATTGCCGACCAAACTGAAAGTCCTGCGGGAGCAAGTTAACTCCCTGCTTCTAAGGTAGAAGTGAAAATGTTATATAGTAGGCATATGTTTTACAAATTTGGTAATAAGTCTAGAAGGCTCTTTGCTTGGTCCCTTAGAAACCCTTCCACATAGGTCTTTGTTCAGTTACTTTCTCCTCAAGGCCATAAACTTACCAAATCCTCCAAAATTGCAGACTGTTTAAGGATTTTTACTCATTTGTATATAATCATTCTGATGCCGTAATGCATCTGCCTCCAGAAAATAGGGACATTTTCATCACCCATTATCTCTCGGAATCCTCTCTCCCCAAACTCTCTGGAGCAGAACACAAAGCCATTATTGGCCCAATTATGGACAAGGAATTCCTTTTTACTGTGAGATCCATGCCCTTTTGAAAGGTGCTCAGTCCAGATAATCTCACAAAGGTTTCCTACAAAACATTTCAACAATCTTAAGCTCATCTTCACAAAAGCATTTAATTCCATACTACAATGTCACCCTTCAGTCTTATCCAGTTTTGCTACTCCATTTTCTTACGAATGCTTTGGCTCTCTATGGACATTGAAAGGGTGTTCGAGTTAGCTGGCGGTTCATGAAACTTACCATCCAATAAATTGGGATTGGAACCGATATGTTGAAATGGATTAACCCTGATTTTGCCTTGGCCTATTCATTTTAGCCCTAGTGCTCTTAATACATCATATCAGTGTGAACCTGGATACTAAGGGAATGCAGGAACACAGGACGCAACGCAAAGTGGCTGCATACACTGATGACTTACTCTTTGTCTTTCTCTTGTCTACTGACCTGACATAACAGTTTCTAACCTGATAGAAGAAATGGACTCTTACTGTTAACTCTAATTACAAAATTAATTTCTTCAAATTAGCAGGGCTAAGTGTAAAAGTCTCCCTAGGCAGGCTTGTAAAGTTAAAATCAAACTTTCCATTTAAACAGATGGCCGGGAAACGTTTCTCATTCAGACCCCAACAACCACATTGCAGGAATATTTTCACCAGTTACTCTCAGCCATTCATAAAGATCTTCTGAATTGGCACGTATTCTCTCACACATGGTTCAGGAGGAACAGCATTTTAAAAATGAATGTGCTTCCCTGTTTAATGTACCTTTTCCAGACCCTCCCAGTAGCCATCCACCCAAACTTTCTACGCCAGATCAAAAGAGAATTCATGCAGTTTGTTTGGGCAGACTGCCCCCCCAGAAAAGAAATGGATACCCTTTGTTTGGGGGCTATGCGTTTCCCTGATCTGGTATGATACTATCAAGCTATCTTTTTGGCCAGAGTGTTGGACTGGTGCAAACATGCCAAACCATGAATTGGGTGACTCTGGAACAGGTCATGTCCCCTGTTCTTCTGGGAGCGTTCTCTTGGTTACAGTGTTCTTGTCTGGTGTCTGTGCAAGACCACTGTATGCTGGGTACTACACATAAAATCGTTCTCAAGGCTGAGCCAAAAACAATTGGCTCAACAATAAACTCCCCAACAATATGTACCCTGTGATTGGAAATCCAGATTTCCCGCCTGAGCTCCATGATGTCAGGTTCCATCCGTTCTTGCTGCCAAACAAATTTAGATTACAAGACTTTTGGGATAACAGGAGATGGAAATCTGTCTCAGCTATTACACTACTGATATGGCAGGCCTATCCAATTAGACACTATGTTCTTTCCATCCTGCTCCGACGAGCTACTCTTTTGATTCTTACTTCCTTTGAAAAAAGGTTATGCTAACACTCTACCCCTTAGGTGCAGTCTTTCAATTGTCCATGTTAATTGCTCCCCCCTGAAGACCATGTTCCCTTTTTTCTTTTTGCTCAAGAGAAGGATTTGCTCCAACTGACTCCTGACCAAAGAGATTTTATCCTCTTCTTTTTTTTTTTTTTTTTTTTACACACAAATCCTCTATTTCTTCTAGACTGAAGGATTTTGGCTACAAGTTACTCAGCACATGGTGTCAACATCCAGAAATATACGGTATCATTTTTATGGAACTCTATACCAAGTGTTGGAGATGAGGAGTATCCAGGAGTACAATACCACAAAGTTTTTGGACTTGTCTGCGGATCTGTCCATTTTGGTAAACTATTTGTACCCTGACCCAGGATCTCCGGGGTCTTAATCTTGATCAAGGCCAAGCGGCCTGCCTATTGCATCTCAGCTTGCTATCCAAGCTACTAGGGCTTGTGTCCTTGTTCAATGGAAATTCACCACGCGTCCCACAACAAGTCAGCGGATCTCGTCTGTAAACAATATTATGCACATGTAAGAACTCACTTCTTCTCTGAAGAAACAAGAAACCTGTTTTCGCAAGACATGGTTTAATTCACCTTTTCAAGTAAGTACAAAGAACTCCATGGCGTTGATTTACTAAAACTGGAGAGTGCAAAATCTGGTGCAGCTGTGCATGGCAGCGAATCAGCTTCCAGGGCTATTTTGTCAAAGCTTAATTGAACGAGCTGAAGTTAGAAACTGATAGGTTACCATGCAGAGCTGAACCAGATTTTGCACTCTCCAGCTTTTAGTAAATCAACCCCCTTGAGTCTACCCTTGCATAGACAGAGATGTACTGGATCAGAGAAGGGTAACCTCCTTAACATTTTCCTCCCAAAGCCCTTTTCCTCCCAAAGCCTTCTCTCGCTCCCTCTTTGCTCCCTTTTTCTCTTTTTTTTTCTTTTCTTCTTCCTTTTTCTACTTACTCAGGAAAACACTTTTTTTTTTTTTTCGGGTGTCCTTGACTTTCCCTCAGATTTGCGGCTTATGTCCTTAACAGCCTTTCTATCCCTCACAGTTGTTTAACCGTTTCCATACCGGGCACTTTTACCCCCTTCCTGCCCAGGCCATTTTTAGGTTTCAGCGCTCTCACACTTTGAATGACAATTGCACGGTCATACAACATTGTACCCAAACTAAAATTTTATCATTTTCTTCACACAACTAGAGCTTTCTTTTGGTGGTATTTAATCACCGCTGGGGTTTTTATTTTTTGCTAAATTAACAAAAAAAGACTGAAAATTTTGAACAAAAATACACGTTTTTCTTTGTTTCTGTTATAAACGTTTGCAAATACATAATTGTTCTTCATAAATTTAGGCCAAAATGTATTCTAGCACATATCTTTGGTGAAAATAACCCAAATTAGGATGTATTTTTTAGTTTGTAGGAAATGTATAGAGTTCACAAACTATGGTATAGATCTGAATATTGATCAATCCTGAAGTACTGACAGCCAATCTAATTTCTTGAGGTCCAAGAATGTCAGAATAGTACAGATATCCCCAAATGACCCCTTTTTGCAGAGTAGACAGTCCGACGTACTTCATAAGAGGAATGGCGAGTTTTTTGAAGTATTTTTTTTTTGTCATACTTTTTTGGAAAATGAAAAAATTATTTTCACTATTTTTTTTTTTTACATACTGTCACCAGTGCAGTACAGCATCATCATATAACTGGCATGGCGGTGATCAGGGACACTGACTGGTGACAATGTGAAAAAAAAATATATATAATTTTTTTTAATTTTTAATTTTTTATTACTTTTTTTTTCTTTTTTTAAGATTTTTTTTTCATATTTCACTATGTCCAAAGTAGTACAATGTTACCATAGTAACATTGTACTACTTTGGGGAAGTGATCAGTATTTTGTTTTTACACAATTTGCTTATAGCAAAGAATTACTTTGCTATAAGCAAGCATTTACCTGAATGACATCGATTCATTCAGGGTTTTTTTTCTTTTGTGCTTAGCTGTGATTTGGCCACAGCTAATCACATGACACAGCTGGGCTGTGATTAGCCCAGCTTGTGCATGTGATCGCTGTGACCAATCACAGCTACACACACTAGTATACAATGGATGGCATGAATGAAGCCATCCATTGTAAACAACTGTCATGTGACCTGCTGTGATTGGTCACAGCAGGTCACATGGTATAGGCAACGGGGCCGGTACTCAGATCTGCGCATGTACGGGAGGACGCCATATGGCGTCTACCCAGAACGCTAATGGATTTTGCACGCGGCCATTTGGCTATTGGCCAGGCGACTAATGGTTAAGTAGTCCTATTACTTGAGGCCTAGCCCTGGACAAATTTTACCAGACCAGATTGTGATACTTAGACTATTTAGCTCTACTCCTCACATTGTTAGTTATTCCCTGTAATATGCTGATATTGCAGCATCAGGGTCAGCATTGATGGTCAAATGATTGAATTTTGGAATGTTTGTTCATATTGATGCTATAAATAAATAATTTATATAAGAAAAAATAAAAGATGTCGTGAGCCAGGAGGGAGAATATTTATTTATGTTATGATCAAACCTGCATTTATCCTTTAACAATTGGTTTATATTGCATCCTGATTTCTGCAATAGTGAGCTGGGAGTAATCATTTTGGAGTTTCCTCAACTGTCTGGGCGGTATTGTTTGCTGTATGTGGTAAATTAAATATAAAGTGTACCCATTTAAATTTGTTGAGGACAACACTGGAAACCGATCCCTAGCAGTTGCACAGCCATTGCGAATATTCCTCGTAATGCATTTAATACGTTTTTTTTTCTATGATTGTCAGCTCCATCTAATTGCAATAATCAGAAAAATACGGCATTATGGCCTCTAGATAAATCTGATTATTAGCACAACCACCTTCTTTTTTATAAATGAACCTCAACTCTTATAAATAGTTGTAGAAATGAAGGAATGAATGAATGTCACACATTTTGTGCAGGTCAGACAAATGTTCCCCATACTTTCTGTAATAGATTAATTCCTGTGATCATCAGCTCTATCTAGTAATCAAAATGTCACTAGTTTTCCAAAATACCTCAATGGGAAAATATACCGCATTGGAATTAATCTATTTCAGAAAATATGGTGAAAATCCTTTCAATTTACACAACTGTGTGTGACATTCGTCCAAAGGATGTTTTATAAATAGATCCCTATGTGTATACAACATTTTCCCGATTAAATATGCTTGGTCTTGTGCTCTTCTGTTGCTTTCAAAGTGGTAGCCCAGGAAGTTTGGAGAAGGGTCAGAAGTCACTTCACCTATGGAGAAGGGTCAGAAGTCACTTCACCTATGATACAACATTGAAGGATAACAAATGATTGAAAAAATGGTTGTAGCTGGCATATAAACCGCTATCTGTGTTCCCACACTGTAGAAAATAAATAGCGTGTGAATCAAAGCTTGGAGGGTGAAGGACTAGTCCGTGTGCTCTAAAAATGGCAGCAGAAATACATTTGAGAGAAGTCATCGGCTGTTACCATGTGAGCGTAATTCACTTATAAATAAAATAGCTGTCTATTAGCAATGGTCCTATCTTTCATGTGTCACTTGGATATTTCAGTCTTTCCTGCATTGATTTCTACTCCCTAAGGTCCCGGCCTTTATTTTGCAACAACATCTCCAAGGCAGAATGGGATTTATTACTCTGGATACAATCTCAAGATTTCTTTTCTCTATTTTTTTTTCTTACATATTTTGTAGAAACTGCAGATACAGAAACTGTTAGAATGCTGCTGAATGAGACACATCTCTTTCTTAGGCTATTTTCCTGCCCATGGCACAGCATCACTTTCATTTTGGGACTGTTTACATCAAAAATCAGGCTGAAGATAAAATTGGCCTCCTAGCATGTTGGGTCACTGCTTTTCAAGACCAACACCTCCAAAATCAGTTTAGTGGAAGGGGTTGGAGTTTGTTCATCAAATTCCACTCATCTTTGTCCCCTTGTTCCATCAGTTTAAAGTCCCTCTGTGTAACAGTGGGCTACAGAGCCCCCTGCCTTTTGTAAAAGCTGAACTTCAGTCCTACCTTCAGCACCGTAGAGGGGAGAAGGGACGCAGTAGGTGAGAACATCACTGGACTCTGGGACAGGTAAGGCTTCGGCTGATCATAGGGAGCAGGTCCATCGTGCCTTTTGGCTAGATGGACCTGAGTATGACTTATCCTTGTCAGGAGCCTGACTTTTAATAAACACAAAAATGGCTGGAACTCCACTTTAATCACGGAGGCTTAGCATCAAACATGGGCAGTACCCAGGGCAGTCTTCAAGCAAATGCAACCTGCCTAGGAATGCCAACTCTTACAGACTGACATCCACCCACCGAGGCATTTTAATATTTGCATCACTCTTTCAAAGAGCTAGCCTGCTGCTTCCTTCAGGGCTGGGGGCTCTTGAAAGGAGTACTGAGGCAAGGCGCTGTGATGTTTTCAGGAAATTATGTGCAGGAACCTGATGGTCCCTCCCACCAGCTATGATCTGCCCACATTACATAGAGAAATACAAAGACCCAGTGATGACATCACTGGGTCTGAAAAAAGTTTGTAAGGTTTTATATAGGAATGGCATTAGCATGTTGATGAATAACATCATCGCTTCTTGGCCTTTTGGCTAAGATCAAGTGTAGTATCTGTTGTTAGCAGTGTCCAGTAGGGGTGCTCTGCCATCATTCTGGCTTTTTGGCTGGGGTGGCTGGCTATATGGTATCCCTGCTGGCATGATCTGGATCCTGAGGGATCTCCCCTGTGGGAAGCAAACCAAAATTAGAGTGTAGCAAGTAGGGTGTGGGTCGGCAGTACTTCCCTAGTCTGGGAGATTCTAAGGGGCCCAGTGCCTCCTGATTTGAGCAGTGCTACCTGGTCTAGCCAGGGATGGGAGGGCAGGGAGCCTGCGAGTGCCTCCCCACCCCATGTTGAGAAAGGGCACTCAGACACAAAACCACAACTTTTATCTGCACAATGTCTCATGGGCTAGGTCTTTTGGTTGAGACCAGGGTAATTTTTGTTACCAGGTTGCAGTGCCTAGTCATTGTCTTGCACATTGGCACTTTTTATTTATATCTCTCCACAAGTCTGTCACTTCACTTTTTTGCGTGTCCCCTTTTCACTAAAGATTGTAGGATGTGGGTCTTTGGGCCTACTCAGAAGTCCAGGTGGAGGATGTATGGCCATCTGGTTCGTTCCTCCTCTGCCTTGGGGGGTCTCTCTTTAAAAGAGCCTCTCACCCAGTACTCGTTCATAGGCTTCGGCTGATCATAGGGAGCAGGTCCATCGTGCCTTTTGGCTAGATGGACCTGAGTATGACTTATCCCTGTCAGGAGCCTTTTCCACCAGCAGGGTCAGGGAGGGGTATTTCCTTTTTGGAAGGGGACCTTTTGAAACACCCTAGTGCACTTTTTGTGTGTTCACATGCACTTTTTGGTTCACTTTGATGTTTTTTCGGGGGGTTTTGTGTAGCACACTGAGGGCTCGAAAAAGAAAACAATTAACATCTTGAGGGAAGGAGGTACCAGGGTAGGCAAAATGGAAAAATATTAGCAGATCAAACTTCAGCTTTAAGTAGGAGAGGATTAGAAATTTGTGGGAAGTTCAAACACTCAGACAGATGGAACTGTAAAAAAAGAATGGAACACCAATGTACTTGGCTTGCCATTTCAAAGATTTGGTTTAGGCAAAAGTGATATTTCATATGGACCAACACAAACCGAATGAATCCACCACCAGCTATATATATCTGTAATTTCATAACCTATATCCATGTGGGTGAGATCTGAATCTTTCACCATGCCTGCCCATCATGGCTTTGATCTCTGTACTTGTTCCCCAACAAGAAAAGTGAGGTTCAAAGGCAGAAACAGGAACTATGAAGGAGATTTCAACAGGGTCGTTATAAGGTAAAAGAAACCAATGGGTGATTCAAGCAACCAACATTCTTTCATATCTGAAATGTAATTTCTGTGTTTTATACTTCCACAATGACTGTACAAATGTGAGCACTATTTCTTCTAACCATCTCAGTGGAATTATTAAGAGGAACTTCATTTCTCCCTCCACCATTATTTTTTTTTGTCTTCTGTAACCAAACGAAGGGCACTGCATGTTTGGGCCTACGCTGCCATCTTTACTTACAAAATCAAAGGGCTGGCTGTTTTGTCGAGATTCTAGCTGCTGGACCCCTGTGGCCCCCATCACTGCACATGCACAGTGTGTTAAGAGATTGCTCCAAAGCTTCCTGGGATGCAAAACATGAGAAAGCCAGGAGCCTTCAGGCAATCTAGAAGGTTCTTTCTCACCTTGGTGAGAAAGGTGGAAATGTGGACTGCACTCACGAAAAAAGGTATTCACCCACCCAAAAAAATTTGGAATTGGCAATTTTTTAAAAGGAGGGAACATGAAACAATATTAGTTAATGCCCAACTCCAGTAAACCTTTAAAGGGCTAATTGCTAGTTTAGGTCAGAGAAAACATAAGAAACTATTTACTTAGTTTATCCTCCACTCCTCTGTGCTGCCAGACCGGTAGCCACAGCTTTTTCTTCCCCATGCTCCTGTAGTCTAAGATTCTGACACCATCAAGACCAACACAGTGTCCATAGTCTTGCAGTGGACATGATGATGGTGAGGGACATTCCACTGCTGGAGACTTGGAGAGTACTGTCTGCCAGGGGAACAGAGCCTCAAGTTAGTAAAAATGCTTCTCTTTGCTAGATAAAATGAGCAGTTAATCCTTGCAGTGCGGCGCAGCTTCATTGCAAGGGATAGTTTCAAATTTTAGAGTTCAGCTTTAGGGAAGAAAAAGGGAGTGATGGTCCTCTTTATAAAATGGTTTTGCCAACAAGCTTAAAAATAAATTCCCTGGCATTTTTTAGGACTACAATTTAGTTGAGCATTTCTGGTGTAGCTCCAGAACGATCCTCCTAGAGGGACAGTCATTAAAGATGCTAAGAGAATTTTAACCATCAAGTCTTGGTTCAAACAAGCAGGAGCTCTACCTTAAAGAACACCTGTGTAGATAAACTCTGGAATCTATACTGGAAAGTAAGCCTGGAAAGTCCACAGAGAAAAGTAATTTCATTCCTGTACACTTACACAATCAAGAAGAGAAAGACATTAGTTTACTAGGAAACTACGGTTTTTATCCAGACATTGAATTGTAGACATTATCAACCAGTTGAAATCAAGTTCAATTTCTCTGCCTACTTAAAGCTGTATACCTTTGCTTAATTCATTTAAATTTATGCAGTCCCCTTCATCCCATGAACCCAATAAGTTATTCAATATGCCAAATGTGAAGTCTTTCTTATATCAACGTCCATATATACTAATATAAAAAAGATCTTCCACAATCCAGTAGATTCTTGTAGTGTAATGAAAACACCAAGTGCCACCACCTTAATTAAATGCACATTTACCAGACCATAAGCTGTAATAAGTGCAGCAGACACGGCATGTTTCTTGGGCACAAATCTTCCCCAGGTGTATGCACTTCCACTCAGGAATCATTCCTCTTAGGGCTCGTTCACGCTTGACTTTTTTTCCAACTCTTGCCAAACGCCCCTAAAGCGTTTGACAAGCGTTGGTCTGGCGTTTGCGGAGCGTTTTTAACGCTCCGCACATGCTTCAAAAACACCGCTTGCGCGGTTTAGCGGCGGTTGCTAGGCGTTTGCCAAGCATTAAAAACGCCCCACAAACGCCTATAATGAAGTTTGAATGGTGTTAACGCTCCACAAACGTCTTGCAACCACGTCACAATTGCACCGCAAACGCCGGCCGGGCTTTGCGGAGCGACACCATAGACTTGAATAGGAAGCTTCAACTCCTCCTGACTCGAACCAGAGGCATCCATTTTTCCACGACGCAACGCTAACGCTCCCCTTTGAACAGCACTATGTGCTGCAATGTGCAGAATTTTTTCGAGATGTTCGGAAAACTGTAAAAACGCTTCCCAAACGCCAGACTGCCGCTTGCTAACAAGGCTAGTGTGAACATAGCCTTCGACAGCAAAAGGCAACTCTCACTGGAATGGACAGAGCTCACCAAGGAGCCAACAGAAAGCAGTGATAGTGTAGTAGTTTAACTACTTGCTGACCGCAGATAGCCGAATGACAGCTACACTGCGTTCTGGGAGGGCATCATATGACGTCCTCCCAGAACGCGCTCTCCTGCACGCCCCTGGGGGCGCGAACCCGGTGATTTCCGTGATCGCTGTATCCTACGGACACAGCTGATCATGTGATGTGGTAAAAGGCCAATCACAGCGGCCTTTTACCACGTGATCAGCCGTGTCCAATGACACGCTGATCACCGGGAAATGCAATTGCCGGTTCTCGGCTGCTCTTTCCTCATGCTGTCAGAGTGTGAGGCAAGTACTGCCGAGAACCGGCAGTTGTCAGAGCAGGGATCGGCACCGATCATCAGGGCACTGATGATCATTACCCTGATGATCGGTGCCCAGCAGTGCCGCCCACCTGTGCCACCCAGTAGTGCCACCCACCTGTGCCCAGCAGTGCCACCTACCTGTGCCCACCAGTGCCACCTACCTGTGCCCACCAGTGCCACCCACCTGTGCCCACCAGTGCAGCCCAGCAGTGCTGCCAGTCAGTGCCACCAGTCAGTGCCCAGCGGTTGTGCCAGTCAGTGCCCAGCAGTTGTGCTAGTCAATGCCTAGCAGTGCCGCCAGTCAGTGCCCATCAGTGATGCCAGTCAGTGCCACCTATCAGTGCTGTCTATCAGTGCCACCTATCAGTGCTGTCTATCAGTGCCGCCTATCCGTGACACCTCATTAGTGCTGCCTATCAGTGCCGCCTATCTGTGCCACCTCATTAGTGCTGCCTATCAGTGCCGCCTATCCGTGCCACCTCAGTGCTGCCTATCAGTGCCCCCTATCAGTGCCCATCAGTGCTGCTGAAAAATTTTATAATAGAAACAAAGAAACTTTTTTTTTTTTTTCTAAATTTTTACACTTTTTTTGTTTATAGCACAAAAAGTAAAGCGCCCAGCGGCTATTAAATACCACCAAAAGAAATCTCTATTTGTGAGGAAAAAAATGATAAAAATTTCATATGGGTACAATCTTGCATGACCGTGCAATTGTCAATGAAAGTGCGACAGCGCTGAAAGCTGAAAATTGGCCCGGTAGAGAAGGGGGTATAAGTGCCCGGTAGGCAAGTGGTTAAGTGTTTATTGTAGAACAGAGACAGTCATTCATTTAAAACAATGTGACAATGAAAAAACGTAAAAACTCACTTAGCTGCTGATGACGGAATCATACAGTGGCGTAACAGCTTAGTGCTGTACAATTCCAGGTCATCATCAGCTCCCTATATGAGTTTTTACAATTTTTTTTGTTGTCGCGTTGTTTTATGTGGATGACTGCCTCTGTTCTACAATAAACTTTTATTTAAACTACTACACAATCACTGGCTTTCCGTTGCCTCCTTCTCTTTCAGTGAGAGTTGACTTTTACTGTGGTTGAGGGGGAGTGATTCCTGAATGGAAATGCATATATCTGGGGAGGATTTGTGCCTGAGAAACATGCTGTGTGCTGTACTTATTACAGCTTGTGGTCTAACGAGTGTGCATTTGATTAAGGTACTCTGTTTTCATTACACTACAAGGATCTACAGCAGTGGTTCTCAACCTGTGGGTCGCGACCCCTTTGGGGGTCGAACAACCCTTTCACAGGGGTCACCTAAGACCATCGGAAAACACATATTTCCAATGTGTAAGAGCAGCTACTGTGTAGAAAGCAGCTGCTGTGTTGAAAGCAGCTACTCTGTTAAAAGCAGCTACTGTGTAGAAAGCAGCAGTATTGGAGGTAAAACGACACTTCATGAATTATAATTACTGAGTAAATAATTTTATGGTTGAAGGAAGGGGCGGACTGACCATTTGGAAACTCGGGCACTGCCCGAGGGCCCAGGGTCAGTGGGGGGCCCCATGAGATGCCCCTGGTACCTTTTTCATAGGCTTTTTTGAGTTTGGGCAAGGACACAGGGGCCCCATGATCCCCTATTGCCCCCTGGTTGGGGGTCACCACAACATGAGGAACTGTATTAAAGGGTCGCGGCATTAGGAAGGTTGAGAACCACTGATCTACAGGATGGTGGAAGGTGGACTTTGATTTAAGAGCGACTTCACGTTTGGCCCATTGAACAGTGTTTTATTTTTTATATGATTTTGTTACATTCACTGGAGCTGCATCCTTTCTGAAATTGTACGTCATTAGATTTGGGTATATCAAACTTTCTTTTGCCACCTGCCAAACGTGTTATCACAGCACAGATTCCTTACAATACACTTATTAGTCATATTTGCTAACAATTACCTTTTTCCTTTTAGATGTTGACCCAAAAGCTGATATCGTGTGGCCATGTGCTGCTCCTATTAAATTCTCAGCAGTCAGCTCTTGCACCTCATACCTAGCGCTTTCCCTTGAAAATGAAACACTTGCAGTATGGGACATGAAGTACTCTGGTAAGAGTTATACTTATAGTTTCAAAGTTGGTTGCATCAACTTGGTTGCATTAACTGATTTACTTGTAGACTAATACTGAAAATTCTTGTTTCCCAGGTTTTCTATTGGCTGTTGTTGCTCTCCCAGAGGGACGGCATATAGGTAGCCTTTATTTTTTAGAACACAATGCTTCCAGTAAAGAACCTCCTGCTGTCTCTAGAGCCCAGATCTTGGTGTGGTGTACTGATAAATCTCTATACCTCGTCACTGCGGCAGGGGGCAGGGAACACAGCACGGTTCTGCTTCGAGAAAGGTGAGGCCTCTGTATGATCTATATATTTTTCCAGGTGTCCATCAGTTTTTCCCATCTGACCTGCCATTGCTTACAATCCAGATTGGGGTCTTTTGCAGGATCCATATAAAACTGACCTTTTTCATGCTGACCTCCTGTCTTCAATTCACTGTATAAAACAAGTTTAGAAGATTTTGCTGCATGCTTGATCCTAGTCAGTGACACGGTTAGTATTGACAACGTAGATCAGCCCACATTTTTCTCAGTATTAGTTTCATCAAATACGTTCACCATAACATGGTCTTTAATGTGGTTGCAAACCACAGACATGAAATATGGAGAAAGCATATCCCTCTATAGTGTCTACTTGTCTCAATCCAGAACATTAAGTGTCCTTTCTGTCTGCTGCCTCATTCCTCTTATCTGTTTGAGTTGCTTCTGACAAGTTTTCCTGACACCAAGAGAAAATAGGTGATGGGGAGGGATCTCTAGCACACAGCCTGTGATGGACAGCCTCCACTCTGTTTTTGTGAGCTGTGTGAAAGGGAAGGGGAGGGAGGGTGTCCCTTCTCTTTAAACAGCTATCAGAGCTCTTCTCACTGAGATCTGCAGAGTGTAACTTCAGCTCCCTACCCCCTGCTTTTTGAAGGCTCAGACAAATAGTAAAAAATACTGTACTTTGAATTTCTGTAGAGAAAATATGTCTGCAGATAAACAGGTACAACTTATGTAGGATGATTTGTTTTATCTTTGTGTAGCACCTGAGGCCAGTCACTTCACTGGGTATATGAGAATGTTTGCAACGAGTTTAAGGCCGCATGCCCACAGGCACATTAAGTGCATACAACATAAAATTCTGTATGTTTTCTGTGTCGTAGAACCCAGGTGTCGTGTACATTTTGCCCATAGACATGAACGGCTATGTGCGGGTAAATGCTGGTACTCACACACACAAGCGTATAGTGTACAGATGTATTCCCCAAGCACAGACTTTCTGCGTTTGGAGAATACATTCGTACACTATACACAAATTTATGGGAGTACTGGAATATACCCTCACACAGCCGGTCTATTCAATAGGCAGCTGTACACAACACTTGGGTTTCCTAGGTGCGGGAAAAGACAAAATATTGCATTGTACGCTTGCAACGCATCCATGTACATGAGACCTTAGTATGTCAAGTGTCCTTTAGTGCTGGTACCATGGTATATTAGAGAGAGTTTGTGTCAGGGCAGGATCTGTGGAACGGACAGGCAGGCGTAGTGGCAGGGTCACGCATTGACGACAACCACCACCCACAGACCGGAGTCCCTCGGGGCGGGGAGTCTAAGTCCCAGGCTGCCCTTCCTCCTGGGATGCGGATCTCCAATGTCTTCCATGTATCCCTGTTGAAGCCTCTGGTCTGCAATCGCTTCACTACCTCTCTGCCTCGGCCCCCTCCCATCCAGGTTGAAGGTCATGAGGAGTATGACGTGAGCCGGATCCTGGACTCTCGATTGGTGCGCGTTCGGGTGCAGTTCCTGGTTCATTGGCGCTGTTATGGTCCCGAGGAGCGTTCCTGGGTTCCTTCTGCGGATGTTCATGCTCCTGCCCTCCTCTGCGCTTTTCATGCTCGCTTTCTTCAGAAGCCTTTTGTTGAGCCGCAGAAGGGGAGGGGCCCTTGAGGAGGAATCACTGTCAAGGTCCTACCTTTTCCCAGAGGTTATGCTGCTCCATGTGCTGGCATCCATCTTGGGTTTCTGCAAAGAACACGGTGGGAGTCTTTTTATGCCTTCAGGCCTCTGCGGTCCATCCCCCAGAGGGGTTGATCACATATAAGCCTGTTGTCCGCACTTGCTCTTTGCATTCGTGTCTTGTGTGTTAGTGTTGCAACAGCTCTGTTTATACTCTCGTGACTCTCCTGGAATCTGACTCGACTTTTGACTAGACCATTCTCTGCGTTTTCCTTTGATCTGACCTCCCGTTGCTGAACCCGGCCTGTGACCTGTTATTCTTGTCTACTGTTCTGTACCGTTTGTCCCGTTGTTGTCGACCCGGCCTGCCTGACTACGCTATTGTCTGATCTGGTTCCTACCAGCTACACGCCATTGGCGGCGGCCATTACCGCAGCTGGGTGTCTCGGGGGCCGCGACCTGGTTCCTGGCTGCGTCAAGTCCATCCCCACCATCAGGGGCCCTGGTGAAGGGCAGCCTGGGACTTAAACTCCGCGCCCTGAGGGATTCCTGTCTGTGGGTGGTGGTTGTTGTCAGTCAGTGCGTGACCCTGCCACTAGGCCTGCCTGTCCGTTCCACAGCTCCTGCCCTGACAGTTTTTGCTTATTTAACCACTTCCCGTCCGGCTCACGTATGTAAACGACCAGTGCAGGAACAGGTGGCTGTTTATAAATGTCCTCCCGCTTCCCTGCCTGTGCGAACTCCCTAGGAGCTTGCGGCACCGCGATCCAGTGCCCACTGTGTCCTCCGGACACAGCGGAACACCGATCGCTGTACAGGACCTCTGTGTGAGGTCCCGATCATGTGATCACTGATTGGCCAATCAGTAACAACATGAATAGTAGTAAGCAAGATGTCACTTCTGACATCATTGCTTACTTCTAGTGAAATCTGTGAATGAGGTCACATGGTACAAGACTATTCACAACAGCCTTGTACCATGTGACAAGCTGTGCCCAATCACAGCTCTCACAATATTTCTTAATGGCTGCAAGAATGCAGACAGAGAGAAGGAGAAATGATTGCTTTTAGAGCCTATAAAAAAGCAATGTAAAAAAGAAAAAAATCTTCATCATCCCCCACAAGTAGTACATTGTCACTATGATGACACTGTACTGCTAGGGTGACAGTATGTTAACAACAACAAAAAAACATAAATAATAATATAAAAAAATAAAAATGTTAAATTTTTGAAAAATTATAATTTTTGGTTATAAACTAATTTGGGTTATTTTTTTTTTTTTACTACTAAAACAATAGATGAATACATTTTGGCCAAGATTTATGAAGAAAGATTATTTATTTGCTAAATTTTATAAGAAAAACACTTTTTTTTTCAAAATGTTTGGACTTTTTCATTTATATAGGCAAAAAATAAAAATCCCAGTGGTGAATAAATACCACCAAAATAAAGTTTTTTATCTGTCTCAAAAAAATGCTAAAAATTTATATGGGTACAGTGTTGCATGACTGCGCAATTGTCATTAAAAGCGTGATAGCACTAAAAGCTGAAAATTGGCCTGGACAGGGAGGGGGTGAAAGTGTCAACACTTGAAGTGGGTAATCAGTGGACAGGAAGTCCATAGACTTTGCCTGGCCCTGCTTTTACTTCTTATGGCAGTGTAAATGATTATCACCAGGTGGTAATCAACCCACACTTTATATTACAATATATCTAAAAGCAAAACTTCTCTATTCCTGATCAAGTTTCAAATGAAGAATGTTATATTTCTCAGTAGAGACACAGTCTCGTCTAGCTCTCTCCCTCCTGTCCTGACTGTCACTGGCCTGCCCCTTTCATTCATTAAATTTCAGTGTTGCAATCATGGAGGGCGGAGGCTCAAAACCACATGAGGGCATTACCCAGGCAGGCATGTACAGTTTGCTTATCCATGCCAACCCATCAAGGCATTTTGACATTTGACACCTCCCAAGAGCCAGTCCATTGCTTGCATCAGGGCTTTGGGCTTTTGAGAAAAGTACAAGGCAGTGTGCTGTGATGTTTGCAGGAAGCTATGTACAGCGCTCTGCTGGCCCCTCCTACCAGCCAAGACCTGCTTGCATTGCATGAAAAAGTACAGATACCCAGTGATTATGTTATTGAATCTAAAATAAGGTATGTGATGAAAAGGAAAGGTTTTATTTAAAAATGTCTTTGACATGTTGATGACGGAAAGAGAGGAACCAGGAAGGTCAAAATAAAAGTATATTAACCAATACACGCCTGGCCAATAGCCAAAAGGCAGCTGGAAAAATGTATTGCATTTCCGAGTTGGACGCCAAATGGCATCCTCCCACACGTGCGCACTTTTCGCGCTTGCAGAGCCGCGCAGCGGCGCGATCGGTCACCGGCCGTGTACCTCAGACACGGCCGATGACAGATCTGAGTATCGGCCCCGTTGCCGGTACCATGTGACCTGCTGTGGCCAATCACAGCAGGTCACATGACAGTTGTATACAATGGATGGCTTCATTCATGCCATCCATTGTATACTACTGCCTAGCTGTGAATGGTCACAGCTAATCACATGCACATGTCATGTGATTAGCCGTGGCCAAATCACAGCTAAGCACAAAAACAATCCTGAATGAATCAATGTCATTCAGGTAAATGCTTGCTTATGGCAAAGTAATTCTTTGCTATAAGCAAATTGTGTAAAAAAAAAAAAAAAAAAATACTGATCACTTCCCCAAAGTAGTACAATGTTACTATGGTAACAATGTACTACTTTGGACATAGTGAAATATGAAAAAAAAATATTTTTTTTTTCATACTGTCACCAGTCAGTGTCCCTGATCACTGCCATGCCAGTTATATGATGACGTTGTTCTGCACTGGTGACAGTATGTAAAAAAAAAAATAGTGAAAATCATTTTTTGCATTTTTTCATTTTCCGAAAAATTATGACAAAAAAAATACAACTTCCAAAACTCGCCATGCCTCTTATGAAGTACGTCGGACTGTCTACTCTGCAAAAAGGGGTCATTTGGGGGATATCTGTACTGTTCTGACATTCTTGGACCTCAAGAAATTAGATTGGCTGTCAGTACTTCAGGATTGATCAATATTCAGATCTATACCATAGTTTGTGAACTCTATAACTTTCCTACAAAATAAAAAATACATCCTAATTTTGGTTATTTTCACCAAAGACATGTAGCAGAATACATCTCGGCCTAAATTTATGAAGAACAATTATTTATTTGTAAACTTTTATAACAGAAACAAAGAAAAATGTGTTTTTTTTTCAAAATGTTCGGTCTTTTTTTGATAATTTAGCAAAAAATTAAATCCCCGGTGGTGATTAAATACCACCAAAAGAAAGCTCTAGTTGTGTGAAGAAAATGATAAAATTTTAGTTTGGGTACAATGTTGTATGACTGCGCAATTGTCATTCAAAGTGTGAGAGCGCTGAAACCTGGAAAATGGCCTGGGCAGGAAGGTGTAAAATTGCCCGGTATTCAAATGGTTAAACCTCAGATTTAAAGTATAACTTTTCTTTTGTTGTTTTTTTTTTAAGTTTTGGATAGAGTGCAGAAAAATTACGCTTGGCAGGTTTTTATTGCTGTTTGCGCCCTGTTAAGGAGAGTCACCCTTTCTATTTCTCATGTTTGCCTTTATCATTAAAAGTAAAAGTAAAAAAATCCCAAATTTTGTGTTCTTCACGGAAAAGTAAAAGAGGGGAAATCATCCAATGGGGACATTAGTTCTGGTGACCTGGGGGTCCCCAAGGAATTTCCTTAATTCGCAGGGATTTTCTCTCACTTCCTGTTTGGCTATGGGACAGGACGTGAAGGCAACTCTCCTAAATGAGACACAGACGGCAAAAAAAAAAAAATTCTAACGGATTATAACCCTCTCTTGCGCTATCCAAAATGGGAACAAAAAGTTTTGCCTATAGTTCTACTTTTAAGGCAATGAAAGGCACTTCCCAGCAACTACATCCACTGTAGATACTGAGGATGGAAATCTTTATTGAAATCTGTCCAGAAAAACAGAGCACTAATTGTACGTATTAAATCGGTAGTGTACAACATTTTTTATAAAGTAATACCAGATTCTGTGTGTGCATATATTTTATATAAGGCTGATCTTTACAAAATATTGATTTTCCACTGCTGATTAATTCATGACAGCATCATAAATGTAGACGGGAAGATATTGACTACAAGTCATGTATGAACAGGGACTGTGAGGACAGCACACAAACACACAATCATTAGCGGGTTCAGTAATACACAATGAGGGAGAGGTACAGTGGATATAAAAAGTCTACACACTCCTGTTAAAATTTTCTGTGATGTAAAAAATTAGACAAAGATAAATCATCTCAGAACTTTTTCCACCTTCAATGTGACCTATAAACTGTACAACTCAGTTGAAAAACAAACCTAAATCTTTTTTTTTTTTTTGGGGGGGGGGGGGGAGTAAACATAAAAATCTAAAATAATGTGGTTGCATACGTGTGCACACCCTCTTTTATAACTGGGGATGTAGCTGTGTTCATAATTAAGTAATCACATTCAAAATCATGTTAAATAGGAGTCAGTACACACCAACCATCATTTAAAGTGCCTCTGATTAACCCCAAATAAAGTTCAGCTGTTCTAGTAGGTCTTTCCTGACATTTTTTTAGTTGCATCCTACAGCAAAAGCCATGGTCCACAGAGAGCTTCAAGTATCAGAGGGACCTCACTGTTTAAAAGGTATCAGTCAGGAGAAGAGTACAAAAGAATGTCCAAGGCATTAGATATACCATGGAACACAGTGAAGACAGTTATCATCAAGTGGAGAAAATATGGCCAACAGTGACATTACCAAGAACTGGACGTCCCTCCAAAATTGATGAAAAGACAAGAAGAAAACTGGTCTGGGATGTTGCCAAGAGGCCTACAGCAACATTAAAGGAGCTGCAAGAATATCTGGCAAGTCCTGGCTGTGTGGTCCATGTGACAACAATCTCCCGTATTCTTCATATGTCTGGGCTATGGGGTAGAGGGGCAAGATGGAAGCCTTTTCTTACGAAGGAAAACATCCAAGCCTGGCTAAATTTTGTAAAAACACATCTGAAGTCTCCCAAAAGCATGTGGGAAAATGTGTTATGGTCTGATGAAACCAAGGTTGAACTTTCTGGCCATAATTCCAAAAGATATGTTTGTCGAAAAAACAACACTGCACTTCACCAAAAGAACACCATACCAGTGAAGCATAGTGGTGGCAGCATCATGCTTTGGGGCTGTTTTTCTTCAGCTGGAACTGGGGCCTTAGTCAACATAGAGGGAATTATGAACAGTTCCAAATACCAGTCAATATTGGTACAAAACCTTCAGGCTTCTGCTAGAAAGCTGAACATGAAGAGGAACTTCCATCTTTCAGCATGACAACGACCCAAAGTATACATCCAAGTCAACAAAGGAGTGGCTTCACCAAAAGAAGATGAAAGTTTTGGAATGGCTCAGCCAGAGCCCAGACCTGAATCCGATCGAAAATATGTGGGGTGATCTGAAGAGGGCTGTACACAGGAGATGTCCTCGCAATCTGACAGATTTGGAGTGTTTTTGCAAGTAAGAGTGGACAAATATTGTTAAGTCAAGATGTGCCATGCTGATACTCATACCCAAAAAGACTGAGTCTGGAATCACATCAAAAGGGGCTGCAGCAAAGTATTAGTTTAAGGGTGTGCACACTTATGCAACCATATTATTTTAGGTTTTTACTTCCCTCCACCTAACAGATTTCAGTTTGTTGTTCAACTGAGTTGTACAGTTTATAGGTCACATTAAAGGTGGAAAAAGTTCTGAAATTATTTATCGTTGTCTCATTTTTTTTTTACATCCCAGAAACCTGACATTTAAACAGGGGTGTGTAGACTTTTTATATCCACTGTAGATGCCAATGTCTGCAGGATTCAGCCACTAATCAAATATGATTTTTAGTTGTATGGCTTGTTTGATAAGCACCAAATCTCCCATGTATTGTAGGCCTAAAAGTGGAATGTCAAGCTATTATAAAGGCCAGATTTACAGATAATAGGATTCCTTTCCATCTACTGGCAGATTAACACACTTTTTATCTCTAATATTGTTTTTCCAAAGTTCTGACTCCTCTGATAACCAGATCAGTGCAGTATCTCCCATCCACTCCCTTCCAAGTATGGTAAGATTTTATATACATTCAGTCAAGTTAGTATTCTTAAGAAATGTTTTTGTCTCTTTCCATATGTCTGTGCTTTCCTTGCTTGTCCTGACATTGTTTTTTTTTTTTTTTGTGTGAGGTTCTGTGACATTTAACTTTTGTTATAAATACGTATGCATTGGCCTTGGAAACTAGTGTTATTCTAGCTGTGTTTTTTAGTGCACATTGGATTGGACTTTAAAAGCGGAACAAAAGTCAAGGATACTCACCTATTTTCCAACAGTCCAACAGTTCCGTGCAGGAGTACAATCTTCCCGACATGAACAGTATGCCAGAATGTAAACTGAGCTGTGCATGCGCAGTTCTGTGTACTTTTTGCAGAGGATTGTGAACAGGCAGGTAAGTGTACTTTATTACAGAAGAAACATTACATGTCTCTTCTGCAATAGGGAACCTGTCTGTTTACAGTTTTTTTTTAGCCTTTTGTGTGTGTAAAGCCAAAATTTCTTCCTTTTTTTTTTTTGCGTTAAGCTGTCCATACACCGATTGTGTTTTTTCTCACCAAAAAGTGCAGTGAAACATTTGCCAACCACCTAAAGGGGAAGTTCCACTTTAAGGTCTCTTCCCCCACTCCTCATCAACTAGTGGCCTTTATTGGGGGGGGGGGGGAATACCTGGATTTGACAGGTACCTGCTTCCACTTCAGCTCAGATTGCCTAGGCCTCTCCTCCTGTGAAGACTGTGGGACCATTCACAATGTGCAGCGGGCACCTGGCTGTGAAGCTGCAAGCTGTAACATTCGGTAAGTCCCTCTTTAAATCCCATCAATGTGACTCTTACAAATATCTCTAGTAAATCATATCCTTTACCTTCTATATGTATATATGCTTTATATAAAAAAATACAAGATTATGCTGTATATTAAAAAACAACATTAAAGTGTCATCACCAAATAATATCTTGTGTATTATGCACACCAGTATTCCATGAGATGACATGCACTAAAAGTCATCAAAAAAAGTCCTTAAAAATATAAAAATTATATTTGCTGTATCTTCTTTTGCTCCTCATACAATTTCTCCAAGTATGTTCCACCACCATTCCCATCGTGCGCTCACCTCATTGTATTGACCTATTATATAATTATACATCATCATGTGCATTCCCCTTCAAGGGGTCTCATACACCTCCTCGGGATGCCTCCTGGTCACCTCTTCGGCTCTTACCAATAGGGTCAACAGTATACTTAATTCATCCACTGTCTACTCCACTCAAAGGGAATAAAAATTTACATAGTGTTTAACTTCATAAAAAATATAGGAAGTTTATTAAAATGAATAAAAATACCATTCACATAATCGAGCACTGGAATCATCAGTTCACCACCATAAAGTTCAAAAAACATGTAGGTGCATTGTCTCCTTTAAATTAGAGACCTCAGCATCGCCTCAACAAGAAATCTAGCGGCTACGTCCATATCACGTACCTGGTGATGGAGGCCAATGGAGAGAGGGCTTCCCTTGCGGCTAAGTTCCTGACTCCCCTGAGAGTGGGACAGCGGGAGTCAGGCCCAAAGTTGCATAGGTCGCCTGTAGGAGTACTGGTTGGTGGTCCGTTCAGAAGCACAGCTGGTGCACGGAGATTGGTCTGCAGACAGGAGGCGCCTGTGCGTGGTATGCAATCCCTGCCGGGATTTAGATTTTTACTTGGTAGTCGGTTCAAGCCAAGGTCAGGTACCAGGTGGGAATCAGAGCAGACGTAGTCAGATGGGATAGCCGAGGTCATACACAGAAGTGTGAGAGAGAGAGAGTATCTGTAAGCCAGGCCGAGGTCAGATCAGGGGTACGGCAGAGTCGGTAACAGGAAATCACGGGTCAAAGTCACAGGAAACAGAAATAGGGCACGGAGAGCTAGAGATCATCCAGCAACTTGAGGAAGTGATGAGCCTCCTTACAAAGGCCATCTGGCACCAGACTGAGGCTGATGTGTCCTTCCGTGGCCATGCAGAGTACTGGCAGAAATGCCAGATCTTCCAGAACCTCTGCCGTGGACAGGACCCTGACAGTCCAGGTAACGTGATAACATCACTAGACTCCATCCTGGCATGTTTCATCACCACCCCACATGACTTCCTCAAGGGTTAAGTTTTTTTTTTTTTTTCCAGTTCAGGCTGAATAAAAAAAACTAATAGAGCCCTACATCCTTGCTATACAACGCAGAACAATGAACAATGAATTTCATACTGTGGCTATTGTATTTTTACAGCCAGCACTGCTGGCTGTCAAAGTACCTGAGCAGCATCTACATGTGATTGAATGCAACCCCGTTTTGGCTGACAATTTCCTTCCACCTCATAAAACTTTAGTGACCTGTTCATTAGTAGCAAGGTCAAAGGAGGAAAGTGTTGAGGGAGGTT
Source organism: Staurois parvus (assembly GCF_062004578.1). Taxonomy (NCBI): domain Eukaryota; kingdom Metazoa; phylum Chordata; class Amphibia; order Anura; family Ranidae; genus Staurois; species Staurois parvus. The sequence goes on along the minus strand of NW_028318494.1, from coordinate 7,599,122 downwards.
CAGTATAAGGTATGCTAAGTGGGATGGATGTCTGTGCAGTAGAGATGCCCCTACGAATTGCATCAGTTGTGTTTTTGAAATGATTTGCAATCTCGTGAGCAGTGAGTGAGGTGCTGGGTGAAGGTGAAGGTGGAGAAAGTAGAGAGTTAAAAGAAGAGAAGAGACGTCAAGGACTGGATGACAAGCTATTGATGAGATTGACAAAGTAGGCTTGTTTGGCAGCATGGAGGGAGGAATTGTATGTTAAGAAAGCAGATTTATATTGGGTGAAAGCTTGGTGAGATTTGGTTTTACGCCACAATCGCTCCAGCACACGACTATGTTATTTAAGATTTCTGGTGTTGTCAGTCTGCCAAGGTTGTAATGGTCGGGGCCTGATGCTTCGTGCGGTTAGAGGAGCAAGTGAGTCTAATGTGGATGAAAGCAGTGGTCAGGTCAAGGCAGGACAGGGGAGAGATTCTGTCATAGAGGTGGTCAGTTGCAGAGTAGAAAAGAGAAGGGTTAAAGTTGTGAAGGTTTCTGCAGGTAATTGTTTGCCACTTGGAGGGATAGGTGTTTGAAGACGAGGAGACTGTGAAGGTGATGAGCTTGAGATCAGAGAGGGGAAAGGGGGTGTTTGTGAGGTTGTAGGGAGTGCAAAGACGGGAGAAAACAAGGTCTAATGTATTCCCATCAGAGTGAGTGGAGGACTGTGTCCATTGCGTTAAGGCATCTGATCATCAGCTTGGCCCTCAGCTAATAATGGAATCTTCTACTCCTCCTACCAGTTCATCCCTTACAGTTACTACCTTTTGTACCACTAGCCCCTCCTTCCTAGATTGTAAGCTCCCAGGATCAGGGCTCTCCTAACCCTCTTGTATTGAACTGTATTGTTGCTGTATAGTCTCCCGTTATATTATAAAGCACTGAGCAAACTGTTAGAGCTATATAAATCCTGTATAATAATAATATCTATGTAAGGGCCCGCCTAATTGGATACAATTGAAAGTGTTGTTTAGGTTTGACCTCATATTATATGGTTTTTGGTAAATCTAAAGCAACATTCTCAAGAAAATTGTATAATGTATGGCCAGCCTAAGTCCAATTTTAGAGGTGAGGGAAAATCTACTAATAGGGATCGTTGTAGAGGTGACAGCTGTTTAAATTAAAAGGGTGATTTCCCTTCATTTTTGGAGAAATTTTCTCTTACTTCCGGTTGTGTGTTTAGGACAGGAAGCAAATGAAGATCTCCCCAATGGAACATAAATGAGAATAAAAAAACCTTTACCTTCTCTATTCAAAAGGGGGAAAAAAAGATTTGAATTTAGATATACTGTACTGTAAACATTTAATTGTTAGCTGTGAATAACTAATACGTTTTTAAGCATTAATGTAGTTATTTATTATACTAGATATCAATTTCCCTTGGATTAATAAATCTGCAAGCAAAATTCAGAGTAGACCTAGTTTATGTGTATGTTAATTCTGAATGTCTGTATATAATGTGAGTAGCATTGAAGACATAATGGAGGTTATTTATTAAAGAGAGTGCAAAATCTGGTGCAGCGCTGCATAACAACCAATCCGCTTCCAGGTTTTATTGCCAAAGCTTAACTGAACAAGCTGAAGTTAGAAGCTGATTGGCTACCATGCATAGGAGTTCCAGATTCTGAGTGCACTAGTCTTAGTAAATCTCCCCCAATATGTGGCCGTGCTTGCTGACACGTGTTAACGTTACTGTATTATAGGTGCTCTTACATTATTGGAACAGTACAGTGGAGCTTTTCGATGTTGCCAGATGTGAACCAGTTTGTCAGTTTGGTCTGCCATCAACTCATATGCTTACAAGCCCTTGGCAGCCAGTTTGTGCTCTTGATACGGATAATCTCAGCCTTTTTCTTAAAGGTAAATAATAGAGTGCACATGTGTATAGCATACATATTGATGTTGAATCATCTTGTGTTTTTTTTAATGTATATGTAAACCTAGTCACTAAAATCTCATATAATTTTTTTTTTGTTTTTTAATTCTTTGTATTTAAATTTAAAAGGTGTTGAAGTATACAAAACAGAGCCTATAGGGCATACCCAGGCTCAGCACCACAAGGGTACAAGCTTATTAACAAAGAAAAACAACAATAAAAGTAACAAGTTAACTGTATGCTCAATAAAGTTCAAGACAGTCCTAGACACCAAAAAAAAAAAATATACCTTCTAGGAAGCGAACACAGATCACAACTCCAGGGCCCTTATACCAGTGTTAATAACATAACCTCAGAGATCTCCATGAGATCACTAAGGGATATCACTTACATTTTTCCAAGCTAAATGGAAGAATTTTGCTCCTCATTCGTGTCTGGCGAGTCTACCCAAATATCCCAAACCTTGTGGGATTTATGAGGACATCCCCTTGACAGATAGGTGGCCTCATACAATGAAATTGTAGAGTTAGTTATCCTCTTCCAGGAATTAGAGGTGGGGGCATTTGGAGACTTGCGCTTCAACACGATGGCTTTTCTAGCATAAAACAATAACGTTCTGGAAGCCCTACTGTGTGTCAGAGAGTCAACTAGCCCCAATAGACATGCATGCACTGATAATGGTACTTGAATGGTGGTAACCGAGAAAATACAGGCCTCCACTGATCTCCAGAAAAGCTGAATATGTAGACACTGCCAAAAAATATGAATGAAATCAGCTGGGGAAGCCCCACATCTCCAGCTTTTAGCTGGAACTGAGGAATATATTCTAAGGAGACTTATAGGGGTGAGATAAATACGGTGTAGAATTTGAAACTGTATTAGCTTGTCTTTAATGGAGACCAGATGTTGAAAGGAACATTCCCATACATCTTCCCAATCTTCATCATCCAGGTTCGGAAAATCAACTAGCCACTTAGTTTTAAGTGCCTCAAGTCCCTTATGGACTGAGGGAAGCAATTCCTTGTATATATTGGATAGTGGTTTGCCCAAAGTGTCATCTCTGAGCAAACTCTCCAGATCCACAAAAAACAACAGGTGTTATTGGAAATTTAGTACGAAAAGCGTGTCTAAGTTGTAAGTATCTAAACAAATAAGTATTTGGGAGACCATATTGTTGTTTTAGGCTGTCAAATGTGCATAATTCCCCTCCAGAACAGATTTGGTCAATGTACTTAATGCCCTTCACTGGCCAGACATGAGGGTCAGGGATCATAGCAAATTCAAGCAACCTTGGGTTACACCATAGTGTGGTATGTTGAGATAAAATTCCCGTAGGAACCCACTGATCTGTATAGACCATGCTCATAAAACTGTTTTCATTGCCCCGGTTAATAGAAGAGGAGTCATTGGGCCCCAGTAACTCATATAATCTTTACCATGTGAATTTCATTTCAAAAAGCATTTTTTTAATCTGCAGATTTCACCAAAATGAATACCTAGTGATCCTGCCATCAAGGCACTTGTTATGCTGTAGGGTGACAACACTTTATCGCTATCTCCAGTTTGTGCCTCTATGCTGTCACCATATCACACAGTGGCTATTTCAAAACACATTATGCAGGCACTGTCCACAGTCATACCCATCAGGAAAACCTACCTTAAGAAAAAAAAGACAGGAATTGACTGTAAAGAAGCTTCAGGATAAAAGAACCAGATATGACAAAAGATATAAAAGGTGAAAGCAGTAATTGTGTGAAGCACAGTGATAAGTGATCTCTGTATCATTTAGTTTACAGGGTTTATGTACTTTAGGATATCAAAATTTCAGCTATTTATTGCTAAAGCTGGCCATAGATGGATCGAAATTCAGCCGGTTCAGCAGGGACCATCTGAATTTCAATTTGTGTGTAGCCGCTCTTATTTGACAGAAATTGATCATTAGAACGGGAATGTTGGAAAACTTTTGATGCCCGGTGGCTGCAGCCACTGATTAATGTATTTTTACAGTGGAGATTCCTGTTGCCAGAATACAAACATTACATATAAATACAATACATTACATATAAAATCAGGCAGCTAGGTATGCAGACTGCTTCTAAAAAAATTTGTGAAAGAATAGGTTGCTCTCGGGAGCTGAATTCAAGCGTGGTCCCGTGATAGGTTGCCACCTGTGCAATAAGTCCATCCGTAACATTTCCTTGCTACTAAATATTCCACAGTCATCTGTTAGTGGGATTATAACAAAGTGGAAGCAACTGGGAACAACAGCAAGTGGTAGGCCACGTAAAATGACAGAGCGGGGTCAGCATATGCTGAAGCGCACAGTGTGCAGAAGTCGGAAACTGCAGTCAATAGCTAAAGACCTCCAAACTTCATGTGGCCTTCAGATTAGCACAACAACAGTGCGTAGAGAGCTTCATGGAATGGGTTTCCATGGCCGAGCAGCTGCATCCAAGCCTTCCATGCAAAGTGTCGGATGCAGTGATGTAAAGCACGCCGCCACTGGACTCTAGAGCAGTGGAGACATGTTCTCTGGAGTGACGAATCACACTTCTCTGTCTGACAATCTGATGGACGTGTCTGGGTTTGGCGGTTGCCAGAAGAACGGAACTTGCCTGACTGCATTGTGCCAAGTGTAAAGTCTGGTGGAGGGGGGATTATGGTGTGGGGTTGTTTTTCAGTGGTTAGGTTTGGCCCCTTAGTTCTAGTAAAGGGATCTCTTAAGGCAGCAGCATACCAAGACATTTTGGGCAATTTCATGCTCCCAACTTTGTGGGAACAGTTTGGGGATGGCCCCTTCCTGTTCCAACATGACTGTGCACCAGTACACAAAGCAAGGTCCATAAAGACATAGATGAGCGAGTTTGGGGTGGAGTTACATGACTAGTCTGCAGAGTCCTGACCTCAACCCCATAGAACACCTTTGGGACGAATTAGAGTGGAGACTGTGAACCAGACCTTCTCCCCCGACATCAGTGCCTGATCTCACGAATGTGCTTCTGCAAGAATGGTCAAACCTTCCCATAGACACCCTCCTAAACCTTGTGGAAGGCCTTCCCAGAAGAGTTGAAACTGTTATAGCTGCAAAGTATGGGCCAACTCAATATTGAAACCTACGGACTAAGACTGGGTGCCATTAAAGTTCATTTGCAAGTAAAAGCAGGCATCCCAATACTTTTGTCAATATAGTATATGTGTATGTTTGTTAGTTGTTGTTTGTATGCGTAGTATGGCACAGATACAATAGTGCACATTTTGCTTTTTTTTTATCCTACCTAAAACATACTGACACTGATACTAATTTAAAAAATGCTTTTTAAAAAAAAATGTACCCCAAACATACTGTGACCTTTGACCATCAACTTAGACCCTAACACTAACCCTGGCACTGACCTGGATGAAATCTTGATCTAGCTGTTTTTATCTTTCTTTCCTCTTTTTTTTTTTTTTTTTTTTTTTTTAAACACACTTTTGTTTGTTTATATCTTCCTCTGCTGCAAGAAGAGAAAGATATAATGTATCTCTCTCTTTATTCAGAAGAGGAAGTAAACACAGGGGTGACTGATCATTGTGATGGCCAATCAGAGGCTACCATAGCGATCAGGTGACCCAGAACAGGGAGTCCCAGGTCCTGATCATTAGTACGAGACCTGGGGCTGTTACTGAGAGCCTGATCTCTGTGGTGGAAGCGCAATGTGCGGTGCCCTCCCAGCACAAAGAGAGATACGCATATATGCAGCCTCACAGATAAAGACCCACTTCCATGAGGTTGCATATATGCGTATGGTCAATGGAAAGGGTTAAGATTGCACCACAGTTGATTGCCTTGGTGTACATGCAAACTCTCATGCCCATGTATGGTTGTTTTTTTTTTTTTTTAATTCAGCCAGCCAATGAAAACAGAACTGATTCCCCTTTCACACATTTGGTGTGGATGCGGGAATCCTCCCCACTGTTGTCATTGTGTTCTGACAGTGGGGAGAGTCCCCCACCTCCCCTCTGATCAGAGCTACAATGTTGATCTGTGTATTCTGATAAACTGAAAATTTTCAGCAGTCGCGTTCGTGAGAAGTCGATCTATAGATTGACTTTTCATGAACTGGAACACAGCCCTCCATGGATTGAAATTTGCCTGGTTCCTGCTGAAACAGCTTATTTTGATCTGTGTATGGCCAGCTTAACTGTATATCTGTAAAAAAAAAATACCTTGCTCAGATTAAGTAATAAATATTGGTATTTATATTTTTCTTACATTTAGGGTTAAGTAATCATTTATTTAGTTCCCTTTAGTTATCCCTTAAAAAAATAAAGAGTGAATGAAAATCCCACATTTGTGGTTTCCCCTGAATAGGAATAGAGGAACAAATTTCCAGTGGGGACACTAGTTCCGGTAACTAGGGATTCCTTTGCTTTGGAGGGATTTCCTCTAACTACCTGTTTTGGCTATGGGACAGGAAGTGAAGGAAAATCTCCACGATTAGACAAAGATGGCAAAAATCTGACAGGGGTTCTAACCCTCCCCTACTCTATCCAAAATAGAAAAAAAAAAGTTTTGCCTTTTTCTACTTTAACCCCTTCACGCCAGCGCCTCCCAACCCTTTAAGAGTTTCAGAAGCAGCAGGGTTTAGGGCCATGTGACCACCATGACTCGTCATCACGGCGGTCACATGATCAGGAAAGGTCCCGATTGAAAGAGGAGATCGGGACCTTTCCATGAGTACCGGACATGTGTGCTGGGACCGCGCTCTCGGCACATATGTCCTTTTTTAATAGAACGCAAATGTGCGGCCGCTCGGCATCTAGGCCCAGACACCGGGAGGCCGCACATTTGCGTTCAGCCGACGTGAAGAGGTTAACCACTCGCCCTCCTGAGGATTTACCCCCCTTCCTGAGCAGGCAATTTGTTGTGATACGGCACTGCGTTATTTTAACTGACAATTGCGTGGTCATGCAACACTGCACCCAAATTAAATGTATGTCCTTTTTTTTTCCCCACAAATGGATTTTTCTTTTGGTGATATTTGATCGCCTCTGTGTATTTTTTTATTTTTTATGCTATAAGCAAAAAAAGACCGACAATTTTGAGAAAAAAAATATTTTTTGCTTTTTGCTATTAAACATAAAATCAAATTTCATCATAAATTTAGGCCAAAATGTATTTTGCTCCATGTCTTTGCTAAAAAAAAAAATACAAATATGTGGAAATTAATTGGTTTACATGAAAGTAGCATCTACAGATGGTGGTATATATTTGCTCTGCTATGCAGAGCCATACAAAGCAGTGTGCTGGAGCTGACAGGGAAGAGATCTGTATTGTTTACATACAGACCTCTCCCCCATCAGTGATACTCGGCAATCGCTGGGTGCTGGCGGGGAATCACCGGCCAGGACCCGGTGATCGACAGCTGAAGCCGCCAATGGCAGAAATGCGAAATCACATGCGTGTATTTATACACATGATTTTGTGCAGCCCTGCCACCCTGTAGCAGTATTTCTGCTATAGGGCAGCGGGCAAGCGGTTAATCGGGTAAATGTAAAATATTGTGCATAAACGAATCATCGTTTTATTTACATTAAGCCAGTGTAGCTTTTAGCATGATTTCACATATTTATCTTTATTACTGAAATCCTAGCTCAAGCTAAAATTTATATAGGCAACTGAATGGGTCAGAGGAGTGAATCTTCTCCCTTCTCGCCTGCCCTTTGCTGGTGATCCCCTAGAATTTAAAACTGATAGAAAAGCAAGGAGTTTATGCAGTACTGTTTCCTTTGTAAACCCCCAATACTCTGTGACATCAGTGTCAAGGGTAAATCTTGGGGGTAATTTACTAAAACTGGAGAGTGCAAAATCTGGTGCAGCTCTGCATAGAAACCAATCAGCTTCCAGGCTTTATTGCCAAAGCTGAATTCAACAAGCTGAAGTTAGAAGCTGATTGGCTACCATGCACAGCTGCACCAGATTCTGAGCGCTCCAGTTTTAGTAAATCTACCCCATAGGAGAACATGGAGGTGAGTTTACAGACAAAAAAAAAAAGCATGGAAAGCAGTGTTTTTTAACCTCCCTAGCGGTCTGATTATGTCCGTATTTCTGTGCTGAAAACGGTAAATTTTTTTGCATGGAAATATGTATTTTTTTATTGTAGGCCTGTAATTTTTAGGAATAACTCACTGAAATCTGTCCGAACAAGAGTCTAGTAAACATCCCGGGTATGATAAAATTTGAAGCACTAAATCATAAATTTTAATTTAATAAATAATCATAAAAAATAATAATATAATAATAATAATAATACATTTAATTCAATAATATAATCAAACCAAAAACACTGAAATTTGAAATATAGCGCCAAGTTTGCACATCGCTGAGCAAAGTCGCAAAATCGTTTTCAGTGTCTGATGACGAATTTCCCCCATGAATCATTATCACTCAATTCTGCAATTGGTTCTGATTTACTATTGCTGTTCTCTAGCCGGTCGCTTACAGGGGACAGAACCCAGATGACAGATGCCGACATCCGCCGGATTACATTGCCGGGGACACTGCAGGAGGGACATCGCGGGAGCGCAGGACAAGGTAAGTGAAGAACAGCTGCCAGAGCAGCGCCGCATGGTAAGCCCGAGTGTAGCTCGGGGTTACCGCTTTTGGTACTGAAACTATACCCCGAGCTACACTTGGGAATACCGTCATGGAGGCTACGCCCAGTCTGTATATATTAGCCTGAAGATGAACTTTTAGCAGCATTAGGGCTGATATCCATGGGCATCCTTTTCAAAAGATATGTTTTCCATTTGAATGCAAATGCATGGTAGCCAATCAGCTTCTATCTTCTGCTTGTTCAATTAAGCTTTGGCAATAAAACCTGGAAGCTGATTGGTTTCTATGCAGAGCTGCACCAGATTTTGCACCCTCCAGTTTTAGTAAATATCCCCCTATTTGTCCATACACACACAAAGGCTTTTACAGGCATATTAGAAAAACAGTGTTTACAGGCTGAAAAAAAAAAATCACCAGAGTGTTCAGAAGAGGAGCTTTTGGGCAGAAAAATGTTAACCAGGGGCGGACTGACCATTTGGCTCGGGCACTGCCTGAGGGCCCGGGGTCAGTAGGGGGCCCCATGAGATGCCCCTGGTACCTTTTTTCATAGGCTTTTTTGAGTTTGGGCAAGGACACAGGGGCCCCATGATCCCCTATTGCCCGGGGGCCCCATGAGTTGTCAGTCCGCCCCTGATGTTAACCCGCCTAAACAACATGTGCAAACATACCTAAACGCTAGGCACGTTTTAGCGCTGGAGTGTTCACTCTTTCAAATGGTCAGAATAAATTGATATTCTGGCCAGTGGAATGACTGAACGCTCAAACACTTGATGTGCCTAAATGCATGTGCAAAATTCCGCTTTTCTCCTGCCAAGAGAAAATGTGTTCAGGGAAGTTGAGCAAATGCTCATTGTGCACTAGCCCTTTAGGCTCCATGTACACTGCAGCTGATAAACTCACGTTTAGGAGCTTTTCTGCGGTTTTTTTTCCAGCATCCCCTGAACTCTCCGTAATGTTTTCCTATGTGTCCATGTACACATCATCGTTTACAGGCAGTTGAGTTTACAGTAGTTTTTTGAACGCACCAAACTTGCATTCAGGAGTAGATTTTAGCAGCGTTTCAAACGCCAAACGCTTGTAGACGTGGCTAACCATGTTTATAAGGGTTTGCGTTTAGGAAATTTTTTAACTCTTCCATTTCCAGATGCTGCCCAGAGCCTTTTTTCATCATGAAAAATGCATGCAAAGCATTTTCCCGGTACTCAAATGGACCCGGCACACCATACGTTGAGGTTTCGCATGAAAGAAAATATGTTAGACGCTGCTACCATAATTTCTACACAGAAATGAGCCGGAACACATCCAAACACCACAACAAAAAAAAAAGACAGCTAATCTCAACAAATACTGCTCTCTCTGCTTCTGCTCTCTCTATTTCTCTCAAAATGTCTGAAATAGTAAATTTTTTACTGTTTTTCAGTGCGTTCTGGGCATTTGGGAAGGTCTCCTGAGGTTAATTTTTAAAAATGTTTCTAAACGCAAATACTCATAAACGTGGTATGCAAACGCAGCTAAACATACGTTTTGTAACCTAAGTTTTCCAGCAGTCAGTTTCCATCATTCAGAAGTGTTTTCCAAACATCCCGTGTACATGGAGCCTTAAAGAGTAACTCCACTTTTGTTGAGAAAAAATAAAAACCTTCCCCTCTGGGTGATCTATGTACATAGCAGGGATTTTAATAAACATTGTTGCAAATTCCTCCCTTTTGTTATTCAGAAGAAATAGCTGTTTCTTCTTGTGCAGAGTGAATCTGTATGGGAGAGGTTTTACAAATATCAATCAGCTGCTGAACCTGTAGGGTCCTAATGAGGAACATTGCAGGGTCTGCATCCCTTTAGATGTGATTTCCCTTTGGGAGTATCTTACCATAAATGAAAATTTTGTTGCAGGGGATGCCAAAAAGCAAACTTGTATCTTAGTGCAGACTTCAGGGAAAATCAGTGAGGCAAGCAGGAATTGACACCATCTGTGTACAGATCACCTGTAGCCAATATTGCACTTTACAAAAAATCACAGCGCTGCAGATTGAAAAGGAAAAGTCATTTTTAATACTATTCAATCACAATATGACTTGAGTCGCAATTGTATGTGCCATATTTTTTTTTTTTTTTTTTTATTTGCTAATTTTTTTTCCCATGAAAGTGGAGTTACCCTTTAGGTTTTATTCGCCTGCGTGGCATTAGCATCCCCCTATATTCCTCAAACACAATGCAGGAGGCTATTCTCTCAAGATTTGGGGTCTTAAGCTTGTTAGATTATGAGGTTTATAAGGGCTCATGTACTCTGCAGCTGATAAACTGACATTCAGGAGCTTTTCTGCATTTTTTTTCAGCAGCCCCTGAACTCTCCCTAATGTTTCCCTATGGGTCCGTTTACACATCATCGTTTACAGGCAGTTGAGTTTACAGTTGTTTTTTTGAACGCACCAAACTTGCGTTCAGGAGTAGATTTTATCAGCGTTTCAAACGCTTGTAAACGCGGCTAACTGCGATTATAAGCGTTTGCGTTTAGAAGTGTTTTTTAACTGTTCCATGTCCAGATGCTGTCCAGAGTCTTTTTTTCCTCATCAGAAATGCATACAAAGCGTTTTCCATGTATTCAAATGGACCCGGTACACCAGCGCAGTCAGTTCCAGGTTTTGTGTGAAGGAAACAATGGTAGAACGTTCCGCATTATGCTCATGATGGGATCCATAGTGAATACAACCAGAAAAGACAGGTCATCTCAACACATACTGCTCTCTGCTTTTGCTCTCTCTATTTCTCTCAAAATGTCTGAAATAGTTATGTTTTTCAGTGCATTTTGGGCATTTTGGAATGTCTCCTGATGTTATCTTTAAAAAACGCTTCTAAACATAAACGCGGTATACAAACGCGGCTAAACAGATTTTTTTTTTAATCACTTGCCGTCCGCCTGCTGTTTATAAACGGCAGGGCGGTGGCAGTGCAGGGGTGGGTTGACGTTCATAAACGGCACCTGCCTTTTCTAGCTGTGTGCGCTCTGCGATCCGGTGCCCGCTGTGTCCTCCGGACACGGTGAAACACTGATCGTTGGACGGGACCTCTGTACGAGGTCCCGATCATGTGATCACTGATTGGCCAATCAGTGATCACATGCAAAGTAGTAAGCAAGATGTCACTTGTGACATCATTGCTTACTACGTGTGAAATCTGTGAATGATCACAGAGGTCACATGGTACAAGGCTATTCACAACAGCCTTGTACCATGTGACAAGCTGTGACCAATCACAGCTCACTCAGTACTTCTCAATGACTGCAAGAATGCAGACAGAGAGAAAGAGAAATGATTGCTTTTACATCCTATATGGGTGTAAAAGCAATCAGTGTAAAAAAAAAAAATCTTCATCACCCCCCACAAGTAGTAGTGTCACGATGGTGACACTGTACTGCTAGGGTGACAGTATGTAAAAAAAATAAATACAAATAAAAAATAATAATATAAAAAATAAAATAAAAATGTAAAAATTATAATTTTTGGTTATAAACTAATTTGGATTTTTTTTTTTTACTAAAAAAATAACGGAATAAATTTTGGCCAAGATTTATGATGAAATATTATTTATTTGCAAAATTTTATTAAAAAAAACACTTTTTCAAAATTTTTGGATGTTTTCATTTACACAGCAAAAAAAATTAAAAATCTCAGCGGAGAATAAATACCACCAAAATAAAGCTTTATCTGTCTAAAAAAAATGGTAAAAAATTCATATGGGTACAGTATTGCATGACCGCGCAATTGTCATTCAAAGTGTGATAGTGCTGAAAGCTGAAAATTGCCCTGGACAGGAAGGGGGTAAAAGTGTCCGGACATTAAGTGGTTAACCTGTGTTTTCCAGCAGTCAGTTTCCATCGTTCAGAAGTGTTTTCCAAATGTCCCGTGTACGAGCCCTAAATCTGCAAGAATACATTTATGACATGTCACAATATACAGCAACACTATATACCGTGTGTGTAATATATATATATATATATATATATAAAATATACATTTTTAAGCCATTTTGTACCCATTATACTCATTATATAAGTTGCTGTGACTGTGCCTGAGAGGAGCTTTTCAGACGACTGATGTAATCTCTCTGCCATGCCATGGGCTGAGGAAGCATTTCCTCAGTCTCCTCGCACCTAATAATCAAACGTAAAGACTGTAATTTTTGTAACAAGTTAGTGACCAGTTAAGTGAGAGGCAGCATCTGAGAAATGATGTAAAGGATATGACTGTCATCACTAAGGCTTCATCTCAGTCTAGGAAGCAGATGCTGACCTATGTGGAGTGACAATAACCAAATGCAAGCAGAAGTTCCTTTTGCTCCCCAGAAATTTCCGAGTTGAAGTAAAAAAAATAGTGTCTGCCTATAGTGCTGTTACAAACAAAGTACAGGAAGATCACTTGCACCCATATTTTTTCCCTACATAGCTTCCTGCTGCACAATAGTGGCACTCAGATCCTGCCTCTCGTAATGCAAGTCTATGAATAAAACAACAAACTCCCACCAGAACATACCCATCCTATCATTTATGGTCCTCTGACCCTCATGCCAAGGGTGTGATCTCAGAACTTTATAGATGCCTATTGTCAGGTCTAACCACCAATTTATAACACTTATGTTAGTGACTTATGTCACTTGCTGGGCAGCGGAATAATCCATAAACCTGATACTGGAGGAATGGTCTGACATTTGGGTGTCTACTCCTAAAGCTTTGCAAAATATAGCAGCACAGGAAACTAACTATAAGGTGTTGTCTAGATCCGTGGTCTCCAAACTGTGGCCCAGAGCCCTGATGCAGCCCTTTGCTTGCCTTTATCTGGCCCTTTGGCACTATTCCTCCCACTGTCATTAACAATGGGGCATAATTCCTGCCACTGACACCAACAATTAGGCACTGTTCCTCCCATTGACACCAACAAGGGAGCACTATTTTGCCCACTTACACCAACAGGGGGGCACTATTCCTCCCACTGACACCAACAAGGGAGCCTTATTTTGGCCACTGACACCAAAAATGGGGCACTATTCTCACTGACACCAATGATGGGGCACTGTGCCTCTCAGCGAACTCCAATAATGGGGCACTATTCCTCTCATTGACTCCAAAAATAGGCATTATTCCTCTCACTGACACCAACAATGTGGCAGTATTTCTCTCACTGGCACCAATGATGGGGGACTATTCCTCCTACTGACATCAATGATGGGACACTATTCCTCACACTGATACAAATGAATGGGCACTATTCTTCTCACTGACACCAATGATGGGACAGTAATCTTTCTAGTGACACCAATGATAGGACAGTAATCTTTCTAGTAACACCAATGATGGGGCATTATTACTCCCACTGAGACCAATGATGGGGCAATATTCTTTCCAATGATACCAATGATGGGGCACTATTACTCCCACTGACACCAAAGAAGGGGCACTATTCTCCCACTGATACCAATGATGGGGCACTATTCCTCCCACTGATACCAATGATGGGGCACAATTCCTCCCACTGACACCAATGATGGGGCACTATTCCTCTCACTGATAACAATAATGGGACACTATTCTTTTTATTGATACCAATGATAGGACACTATTCTTTTTATTGATATCAATGATTGGGGCACTATTCTTTTTTATTGATACCAATGATGGGGCACTATTCTTTTTATTGATACCAATGATGGGGCACTATTCTTTTTATTGATACCAATGATTGGGGCACTATTCTTTTTTTATTGATACCAATGATGGGGCACTATTCTATTTATGGATACCAATGATGGGGCACTATTCTATTTATGGATACCAATGATGGGGCACTATTCTATTTATGGATACCAATGATGGGGCACTATTCTATTTATGGATACCAGTGATGGGGCACTATTCTTTTTTTATTGATACCAATGATGGGGCACTATTCTATTTATGGATACCAATGATGGGGCACTATTCTATTTATGGATACCAATGATGGGTACTATTTCTCTCACTAACAACAATGATGGGGCACTATTCCTCTCATGGACACAAACAATGGGGGACAATTGTTAGCAATGCTTGAACATTTTGTACTCCTACTGGCCACAGTCCAGCCCCTCTAAACTCTGAAGGAGACCCCCTGGTCTAGATAGTACCTTGTCCACTTGACAATAGCAAAATACATCCTGGGTACTCCACCCTTTGTTTTAGAGGCTGTGGTGAAACAGGAACATACCTGTATGTTTGGTGCACTTGCCTCTTGGTGGGCTCTTTTTGGTTGGAGATTTTTGAATCATCAACTTATTTGGTACAGCCCTGCAACCCGACCCTCTGATTGCTCTACTGAACCATAATGTCCCAAACTTGACCAAAGCCCAGTTTACAATTTTGATGCAAATTACAAAGCGAAGCAAACAATAGGAAAATCCTGGAAACCGTCTGCCCTCTGTGTTTTAGCTGTAAAGGATAGAGTCACCCAAGCAATCAACCATGCCAAAATTGAAGCCACTCTGCAGGACAGAATCCGCACATACTTGAAGACTCGGAACCCTGGGTAGACAACTTTCTTTACCCCGACTTCGATACGAACCTATTGGAGTCTTGACCCTCAATGTTGCTCAATCCTTACATCAGAATGTTGGGCCACTTATCGGGATAACCTAAGGATACCCTTCCCCCTTTTTCTTACTCTCTATCCTGGATCTACTTGATGACTAAATGTCTCAAACCAATCTCGAGCTATGGCTGGGATGGAACATTTCGCAAACACTCAGTTTGCAATGTCTTTGATGTTATCCCTGTGTGGAGTTTGGCTCGGCTCTATATTGGCCATACATGTGTTCAATGTATACATGATTTTACGTCAATAAATTTGAACCAGAAAACAACAAACTCCTATATGGTAGATATCTTATCTCCGCCATTTGCTAAGAATGGAGGCAGAGTGTTTGCAGCAGATTGAGTGTTTGCTTCCTCTAGTAGCCAGTCATGAAATCTTTTCATTTAATACAATAAAAAAGGAAAGAAATCGCAAGTAAAAATGTGAAAGTCACATCATAAATCATTTTTAATTAAACAATACATTAATAACTTAAAGGACAACGCCACTTTCATGGGGAACAAAATATAAAATTAAAAAGAAAATAATAACGTATACAATTGCTACACAAGTCATATTGCGATTGGATGTTATTAAAATTACCTTTCCTGTTCAATCTGCAGGGCTATAATTTTCTGTAAAATGCAATATGGCTACCTGGAGGCATTCTGTACAATGGTGGTAAACGGAACACCCCCCGGAAATGTAATTCCTGCTTGTGTGATTGGCTTACTGATTTTCTCAGAAGTCTGCACTAAGATACAAGTTAGATTTTTTGGCATCCCCTGCAACAAAAATGTGATTTTTGGTAAGATACTCCCAAACGGAAATCACACCTAAAGGGATGCAGACCCTGCAACTTTCCTCATTAGGATCCCACAGGTTCGGCAGCTGATTGATATTTGTAAAACCTCTCCCATACAGATTCACACTGCACATAGACACAAACAGCTATTTCTTCTGAATAACAAAAGGTAGGAATTTGCAACAAAGTTTGTTAAAATACCTGCAATGTACAAAGATCACCCAGAGAGGAATGTTTTTTTACAAGTCAGATTTTTGGCATCCCCTTCAACAAAAATGTAATTTTGGTGAGGCATTCCCAAAGGGAAATCATGTCTAAAGGGATGCAGACCCTGCCACTTTCCTCATTAGAACCCTGCAGGAGCTGCAGCTGATTGATATTTATAAAAACTCTCCCATTCTCCTTCACTCTGCACAATAGCTGTTTCTTGGTTATAACACAAGGTAGGAATCTGCAACAAAGTTTGTTAAAATCCCTGCAATGTACATAAATGATCTAGAGTGGACTGTTTGTTTTTCCTCAACAAAAGTGGAGTTACACTTCAGATAGGTGTTCAGTGACGGTACACTACATTTTATTTTTAACAAACAGCTGGATGGGCTTTCATAATCCAGAGGGTATTTCATGCTGTTAGATGTAATGTTTTTTTTATTTTACAGGTAATGAGAAAGTGACACCTGGAGAGGCTTTATCTGCAAAAAATGACAGTTGCACAATCTTCGTCTTCAGTCTGAACATGCTAGTAAAAACACAAAAACCTGTTGGGGTCTCGTCCCAAAATTTACCATGGGAACAGAAGTGCAAACTACTTTTACAGTCAAGGTGAAATAATATAAATATATAAAATAAAGAAATGACAGTTCATGGAAATATAAAAGTAGAATGACATTCTGGTGAAAGAACCCAATACTGATTATATATACAGTGGGGATCGAAAGTTTGGGCACCCCAGCTAAACATTTGTATTAATGTGCATAAAGAAGCCAAGGAAAGATGGAAAAATCTCCAAAAGGCATCAAATTACAGATTAGACATTCTTATAATATGTCAACAAAAGTTAGATTTTATTTCCATCATTTACACTTTCAAAATAACAGAAAACAAAAAAATGGCGTCTGCAAAAGTTTGGGCACCCTGCAGAGTTAATATCTTGTACTGCCCCCTTTGGCAAGTATCACAGCTTGTAAACGCTTTTTGTAGCCAGCCAAGAGTCTTTCAATTCTTGTTTGAGGTATCTTTGCCCATTCTTCCTTACAAAAGTCTTCCAGTTCTTTGAGATTTCTGGGCTGTCTGTCACGCACTGCTCTTTTAAGGTCTATCCATAGATTTTCAATTATGTTGAGGTCAGGAGATTGTGAAGGCCATGGCAAAACCTTCAGTTTACGACTCTTGATGTAATCCCCTGTGGATTTCGAGGTGTGTTTAGGATCATTATCCATTTGTAGAAGCCATCCTCTCTTTAACTTCAGCTTTTTCACAGATGGCATCAAGTTACCATCCAAAATTTGCTGAAATTTTATTGAATCAATTTTTCCTTCTACTCGTGAGATGTTCCCTGTGCCACTGGCTGCAACACAACTCCAAAGCATGATTGATCCAACCCCATGCTTAACAGTTGGACAGAGGTTCTTTTCATTAAATTCTGTGCCCCTTCTTCTCCAAACGTACCTTTGCTCATTCCGGCCAAAAAGTTCAATTTTAACCTCATCGGTCCACAGAACTTGTTTCCAAAATGCATCAGCCTTGTCTATATGTTCATTTGCAAAGTTCAAACTATGATTTTTGTGGTGAGGACGTAGAAGAGGTTTTCTTCTGATGACTCTTCCATGAAGACCATATTTGTACAAGTATCTCTTTATAGTGGAATAGTGTACCACAACTCCAGTGTCTGCCAGATCTTTCTGGAGGGATCGTGCAGTCAAACGTGGGTTTTGAATTGTTTTTCTCACAATCCTGCGAGCTGTTCTGTCTGATATTTTTCTTGGTCTTCCAGATCTTGCTTTAACTTCCACTGTTCCTGATGACTGCCATTTCTTAATTACATTCCGAACAGAGGATATTGACATCTGAAAACGCTTTGCTATCTTCTTATAGCCTTCTCCAGCTTTGTGAGCGTCAACTATTTTCAGTTTCAGTTTTCTAGACAACTGCTTAGAAGAACCCATGGTGCTGATTGTTGGGGCAAGGTCAGATGAGTCTGGGCATTTAAAACCTTTGAGATTGACATCACCTGGTCTTCCCAGACAATGATTGAGAACAATCCATGACACTGGCAGGTCTCAGCTTTGCAAAGGGGGCAGTGCATGCTATAAATTCTGCAGGGTGCCCAAACTTTTGCAGACGCCATTTCTTTGTTTTCTGTTATTTTGAAAGTGTAAATGATGGAAATAAAATCTAACTTTTGTTGACATATTATAAGAATGTCTAATCTGTAATTTGATGCCTTTTGGAGATTTTTCCATCTTTCCTTGGCTTCTTTATGCACATTAATACAAATTTTTAGCTGGGGTGCCCAAACTTTCGATTCCCACTGTGTGTGTGTATATATATATATATATATATATATATATATATATACACTAAATCTGTACTATTCATTCTATTATAAACCAGAGCAGTGTTTCTCATCCTGAGGCACCCTTATGGCGAACCTGATCCAGGGATGATGCACACAACCACCTTGATGAAATTAAAGTGGTATTAAACCCCCAAAACTTGCATTATAATGCAGCTTATCAATCATTTGATGTGGTGGCTGAATTCGTTTTTTTTTTTTAGGTTTCTTTCCCTCTGTTTACACCTGATCTGGCCAGTAGCACACCTCCTGTATTAGAGTGCCTCCACTCTGGGTGAAGGCGCACAGGGGGCACATTAGGATAACAGCATTGTCAGTCTGGGGGGGGGGGAGGGTTAGATGTACTAGCAGATTTACATACACAAGCATACTGAAACCAAATTTCAGTGAATGCTTTATAAGCAGGCTGTTTATTTTTATTATTTGTGTAAAACCTTTATCCCAAATGCAAAAAAAAAAAATGATCACTGTAAGCACCCATAACCAGGAAATCTTGCGAGCAACCACACAGAATATTACAAAACAATAATTCAATGGAGAAGCAGCTCACATCTACACATACCCGTATCACTGTGCCAAAATATAAAATAAAAATAATAACGCCACGCTTCTCAAACCTCATGTACTTTACATATACATTAATAAATACAAACACAATACATAACGGTGATTCAAAGTTCATGAGTCCTCAATATTGTGATTGAGATATAATAAATGTTGTGAAATCCTCTTCTGAAACCTATATCCGTATTCCTACGAAAACATGCAAATCTTCATATTACAATATGAGTTCTCCTAAATCAAACACTACAACTGCGCCCTCACCTGAATATTTTGATCTCACATGTAATGCTTGATCATAATACGCTTGTGTCCCTTTAATGGACTGGGGTGGTGATGAACCATGAGGAGGAATCTTCTTTCTAAATAAACAGATCACCTTCTTCACACACCTCTTACTACTCCTTTTCTCCTCCAATTGACATAAAATACGAAAGACTGATAATGTCTTATCTTACTAAAACATCGGTTTTATAAAACTTAAAATGGTCACTCACATAAAAAGGTGCTGAAAGACACTACATATATTTAGCATAATATGCACAATATGGATCCATATATCTCACTCACCTTGTGTTCCTCTATTCTCCAATGACCGCAAGTGTGACGTCACAAGCCCCTCCCCTATGCGTTGTGCCACAGGGTGACGTGGCTTCGCCAGGCGGATATTATGACAACAAGCTGTGCAGTGGAATAACGTCCTTACAGGATGTCTCCAACTTACAAGCCGACCTCAATGCTCTGTGTAATTGGGCAACTATGTGGCAAATGAGGATTAATGTTGATAAATGTAAGTTTCTGCACTTGGGGGCTAAGAATATGCATGCATCATACATACTAGGAGGGGTGCAACTGAGGGAATCAATGGTGGAGAAGGATCTGGGGGTTCTGGTGGATCACAAGCTTAATAATGGCAGCAATGCCAAGCTGTGGCTTCTAAAGCGAGCAAAATCCTCTCTTGTATTAAAATAAGTATAGACTCCAGAGAGAGAGATATCATTTCCCCCGGTACAAATCATTAGTAAAACCTCATCTGGAATATGCAGTTCAGTTTTGGGCACCAATTCACAAAAAGAACATTGGGTAACTGGAGAAAGTACAGAGAAGGGCAACCAAACTGATAAGAGGCATGGAGGAGCTCAGCTATGAGGAAAGATTAGAGGAACTGAATTTATTCTCTCTTGAGAAGAGGAGATTAAGGGGGGATATGATCAACATGTATAATACATAAGGGGGGATATGATCTCCATGTATAATACATAAGGGGGATATGATCTCCATGTATAATACATAAGGGGGGATATGATCTCCATGTATAATACATAAGGGGGAATATGATCTCCATGTATAATACATAAGGGGGGGATTTGATCACCATGTATAATACATAAGGGGGGATATGATCTCCATGTATAATACATAAGGGGGGATATGATCTCCATGTATAATACATAAGGGGGGATATGATCACCATGTATAATACATAAGGGGGGATATGATCACCATGTATAATACATAAGGGGGGATATGATCTCCATGTATAATACATAAGGGGGAATATGATCTCCATGTATAATACATAAGGGGGATATGATCTCCATGTATAATACATAAGGGGGGGGATATGATCACCATGTATAATACATAAGGGGGAATATGATCTCCATGTATAATACATAAGGGGGGATATGATCACCATGTATAATACATAAGGGGGGATATGATCACCGTGTATAATACATAAGGGGGATATGATCTCCATGTATAATACATAAGGGGGATATGATCTCCATGTATAATACATAAGGGGGGATATGATCACCGTGTATAATACATAAGGGGGGATATGATCACCGTGTATAATACATAACGGGGGATATGATCGCCATGTATAATACATAAGGGGGGGGGGGGATATGATCGCCATGTATAATACATAAGGGGGGATATGATCACAATGTATAATACATAACGGGGGATATGATCACCGTGTATAATACATAAGGGGGGATATGATCTCCATGTATAATACATAAGGGGGGATATGATCGCCATGTATAATACATAAGGGGGGATATGATCTCCATGTATAATACATAAGGGGGGATATGATCTCCATGTATAATACATAAGGGGGGGATATGATCTCCATGTATAATACATAAGGGGGGATATGATCTCCATGTATAATACATAAGGGGGATATGATCTCCATATATAATACATAAGGGGGGATATGATCACAATGTATAATACATAACGGGGGATATGATCACCGTGTATAATACATAAGGGGGGATATGATCTCCATGTATAATACATAAGGGGGGATATGATCACCATGTATAATACATAAGGGGGGATATGATCTCCATGTATAATACATAACGGGGGATATGATCGCCATGTATAATACATAAGGGGGGATATGATCTCCATGTATAATACATAAGGGGGGATATGATCACCATGTATAATACATAAGGGGGGGATATGATCTCCATGTATAATACATAAGGGGGATATGATCTCCATGTATAATACATAACGGGGGATATGATCTCCATGTATAATACATAAGGGGGGATATGATCTCCATGTATAATACATAAGGGGGGATATGATCTCCATGTATAATACATAAGGGGGGATATGATCTCCATGTATAATACATAACGGGGGATATGATCTCCATGTATAATACATAAGGGGGGATATGATCTCCATGTATAATACATAAGGGGGATATGATCTCCATGTATAATACATAAGGGGGGATATGATCTCCATGTATAATACATTAGGAGGGATATGATCACCATGTATAATACATAAGGGGGGGATATGATCACCATGTATAATACATAAGGGGGGATATGATCTCCATGTATAATACATAAGGGGGATATGATCTCCATGTATAATACATCAGTGGTTCATATAGTGAACTCGGTGTAGAGTTATTCCCCCTGAGGTCATCACAGAGGACAAGGGGGCGCTCTTTACGTCTGGAGGAAAATACATTTAATCTCCAAACACGGAAAGGTTTATTCACAGTAAGAGCTGTGAAAATGTGGAATAGACTCCCTCAAGAGTTGGTTCTGGCCAGCTCAGTGGATTGCTTTAAAAAATTCCTGGATTCTTAGATACACAGAATATAACTGGATACTAACATTTATAGGTAAAGTTGATTCAGGGAATATCTGATTGCCTCTCGGGGGATCAGGAAGGAATTTTTTCCCCAGCAAATTGGATCATGGTTTGCTGGGTTTTTTGCCTTCCTCTGGATCAACTGTGGGTATAGGATTATAACTTTTTTTTATGTGGTTGAATTGGATGGACTTTTGTCTTTTTTTCAGCCAGACTAACTATGTAACACTTATGTATTGTGTTGTTGTTTGTATTTATTAAAGTATATGTAAGGTACATGGGTTTTGGGAAGCGCAACATTATTATTTTTACTGTAAGCACCCATGCCAGTGTGAAATGGTTTGTCTCATCTCTCTAACTGATAGATTTCCTGGAGAGCTTGTTCTCTTGAAAAACAGGCCTACCGGCCAGGTCACAAGATGAAATTAGAAGAAATAATGCCTAAAAAAAAAATGAATGCAGCCATCACATCTAAGCTGTGATTTAATAAATATTTGCCTTGGGGTTTAATAGCACTTTAAAGTGGAACTTCACTCTCTCAATGAACATTGAATATTGTTGATCCCTATGATGCTAGCATTAGTTAATAGATAGGAAAGTTTATCATATTTACATGTTTTAGACTTTTTGTTTTACATTTCTTCCTGGTTTCGAAGCCCAGGCAAATGTCATACATCACAGGAGTCGTCCTCAGGAGGGAAAGTGGGAAGGAGGGGTGTTCTTAGCTAAGCACACCCTCCTGTATGCATGCCTGAGCGAAGGGCTACATAAAGTAAATGCTATGTTAAAAATCTGCCCTTACTCAAGATGGCCACAGCCAGAAATGCTAGGAGAATAGTTTACAAAGTGATTTATCAGCGCAGGAAGTCATGGAGAAATGGATGCATGGGTGAGTTTGCGTTGAATAATAAAAATGAATTAAGTAGCGTTTTTGCTTTGTGGTGCTCAGACACAGTGTAGTTCCATTTTAACTTCACATCAGAAGCCCCCCTTCACATCAGAGGTACCCCCAGCACATCAGTGCCCAACTTTAACATCATTGGGTTAGGGACCTTAGATTGTACGCCCCTTGAGGGTTAGGGACTGATGTGAATGTACAATATATATGTAAAGCGCTGGGTAAATTAATGGCGCTATAGAAGTACCTGAAATAAAATAAAATAAATTGGCTCCATCATATTAAAGTCCAGCCCATATATTAGAGGCCTCCCCTCCCCATTACTACAGAGGCAGAAGCCCCCCATCACATCAGATTACCTCCCCCACACACACACACACACAGACACATATGTGAGCCACCCATCATGGTTCCTCCGTGACAGAGTGAGTCTACCCATCACATCAGAAACCTCCATCAGCACAAAGTTCCTTACATCACAGAGTCCTCTTATCCATCTATGATCCAGGCCAAGCTGGGTCTTGTGCTTGCGGCATCCCAGAGGAACCCAAATGGCACCCTGGATACCACGGCACCCCAATTGAGAAGTATTGAACTACAGCCTGTTCCAAATTATTGTGCAAATTCTATTTAAGTGTCACAAAGATTAAATATTTTGTATTTCAGTTTAACTCATGGATGGCATTGTGTGTCAGGGCTCTTTTGATCACTGAAAACAATCTCGGACACCTGTGATAATTGGATTGGCAGATGAGCTCAATTTAAGGAAAAACTACTAAAGGACGGTGTTCCACATTATTAAGCAGAGCACCATTTTCAAGCAATATGGGGAAGAAAAAGGATATCTCTGCTGCTGAAAAGAGTGAAATAGTTCAATGCCTTGGACGAGGTATGAAAACATTAGATATTTCATGAAAACTTAAGCGTGATCATCGCATTATTAAGAGATTTGTGGCTGATTCAGAGCACAGACGGGTTCGTGCAGATAAAGGCACATTGAGGAAGATTTCTGCCAGATCCATGCATCGGATCAAGAGAGCAGCTGCTAAAATACCATTACAAAGCAGCAAACAGATATTTGAAGCTGCTGGTGCCTCTGGAGTCCCACGGACATCAAGGTGTAGAGTCCTCCAGAGTCTTGCAACTGTGCATAAACCTTCTATTTGGCCACCACTAACCAATACTCACAAGCAGAAACGGCTGAATTGGGCAGAAAAATACATGAAGACTAATTTTCAAACAGTCCTGTTCACTGAGGGGTGCCGTGCAACCCTGGATGGTCCAGATAAATAGAGTAGTGGATGGTTGGTGGACGGCCACCCTGTTCCAACAAGGCTGCGACGTCAGCAAGGCGGTGGTGGAGTCATGTTTTGGGCTGGAATCATGGGAACAGAGCTGGTCAGCCCCTTTAGGGTCCCCGAAGGTGTAAAGATGACCCTTGCAAATTATGTGAAGTTTATGACTGACCACTTTCTTCCCTGGTACAGAAGGAAGAACTATGCTTTCCGTAATAAAATCATCTTCATGCATGACAATGCACCATCTCATGCTGCAAAGAATACCTCTGCATCAATGGCTGCTATGGGGATAAAAGGAGAGAAAGTCATGGTGTGGCCTCCATCCTCCCCTGACCTCAATCCTATTGAGAGCCTTTGGAGCATCCTCAAGCAAAAGATCTATGAGGGTGGGAGGAAGTTTACATCCAAACAGCAGCTCTGGGAGGCTATTCTGACATCTTGCAAACAAATTCAATCAGAAACTGTCCAAAAACTCACAAGTTCAATGGATGCAAGACTTGTGAAGCTGCTATCAAATAAGGGGTCCTATGTTACAATGTAACGTGACCTGTTAAAATGTTTAATAAGTTAAAATGCTGTTAAAAGTTTGATTGAAATAGCTTTTGATTTCAGTAAAAATGCTGCAAACACAACAAATGACAATTTTCAGTTCTTTACAACCTATAAAGTGTTTTGAAACTTACTGTGCGGAATAATTTGGAACAGTCATTGGAAGTGTTTTATGTTTAACAAAAATCCTGTTATCATTAGGAGGTTTGTTCAATAAAATGTGAATTAACTTCCGGTTCCGGCGCTGATGCTGTGAGGAGGTGAGACCCGCGGCTCCCGGGTTCCCCGCATATAAAGCCGGCATTCTGCGCAGGGGACTCCTGTCAGCTGCTTCAGGAGCTCCCCACTGGCCCCCCCCGCACGATCCTCGGTCCCTTCGGCATGGAGCGATTCCTCCTGCCGAATCCACAGGGCTCAGGTCCCACCACGAGGGGAGAGGGATGCGGCTCTCCCCCTCCTGCAGCCAAGATGGCCGCCGCCCATAATATCTCAATGGACACAGGCACAGAGGCTGTTACACACGCTGGTGCAGATGTACACACCCTCCCTGCACACAGTGATAATACTATACCAGCCCTGACCTCTACTCCTGGCACCTGTAGTTCCACAGAAATATATGACCAGATTGCACAAGCAGTTGCTGCCATTCTACTGCCCACAATCACACAAGCCGTGGATCATGCAGTAGCCACAGGCATTGAACAGATCAGAAAAGACATAGGTGATCATAGTAAACGTTTAACTGAAGTGGAACAGCGTCTGTCAGATTTGGAGGACGATGTTCACTCGCTGCGCTCAGGTGCACTTCAAACCAATCGTACGCACCAATCCATCCTAAACAAGCTGGATGATTTAGAAAATCGCTCACGCAGAAATAATCTGCGCATAGTGGGCCTTCCAGAATCATTTTCAACCGGGGTGCTTCCAGAATTATGCTCCACACGTATACCCTCAGCTCTAGGTCTAACCACTTTGTGTCAGGTCGAGAGAGCTCATCGCCTGGGGCCGCCTTCGAATGACCGCCGTACACCGCGATCGGTGATAGTCAAGTATCTCAACTACGCTGATCGAGTGGCTATTCTTAATTCTTTCCGCAATTCTCGATCCCTACAAGTAGACGGTCACAAATTACTCCTATTTGCCGATTACTCGCAAGAAGTATCCCGCAAACGTAAGGCCTTTCAGGAAATATGTGCCACGCTCCACCAAAGGGGCTACAAATTCACCCTGGCTTATCTGGCTACTCTCCGCTTTACTACACCTTCGGGTGATACAAAGTCTTTCATCCACCCTGAAGAAGCTGCTCAATATCTACAAGATTCTTTGATGGCTACGGATGGTGTGCCGTCTCCTCACCCTCGCAACTCGGGCCCTAGAGATCAGCGAAGCCCTCGCAAAGATCCACCGAAACGCCCACGTACTAACTTTGCTCCCTCTAAATCTCGCCAATCCTGAGCTGGCGCACTCTCTCAGGCGCTATACGGTTTACCCCACGAATTGGACCACCTGCCTTGTTTAACTGAATTTAAGTTTCTTGTGCCTTTAGCTATCATCTTCAGTCCACAGATAGCTATACCAGTTGTTAGAAAGCAATAATTTAGTTGGTCCTGTGGTACTTTCCTCTCATTTTGCTTGATAGCATATACATATACTGACTGTGTCATCCCTTCTCTGTGCCTTGCCTCGACCACAGTTCCGCTCTGGTCATTCGATTTGTTGAGCCTCTTCTCCCTTTGGCGATGCCATTTAGGCAAGGGGGTCATGCTCCCCTGCCCTCTCAACAACTCCAATGAGTCACTGCTGCAGATCACTACTCTGCTATTTCCCGGACACGTTGGTCGCAGTACAGGGACAGCATGCAGATTTATGTGAAGTCCAATACACTGTTATGGTTTTTTGTTTGTTTTGCTCTTCTGATAGGCCCCAGTTGGGCCACCATGTTCCACTCTCTCTCTCCCTTCTTCTGCTCTCCTTCCTTACATTTTTCTGGAGAATCACCCCTTCCTTGGGAGTTGACCATACTTCTTCAGAGATTGGGCGGTAATGGGCGGATAGCTGGCTCCACCCTACAAAACTGTAAGTCCACTACCTTTGTATTCACCTCATATCATGTGACCTAATGATTCATATTTATTCTTGGAATGTCAAGGGCTTAAGATCACCTCATAAACGAATGGCTATTCTCCGCCATCTCCGCCGACTTAGAGCAGATGTAGCACTACTCCAAGAAACACATTTAGGCCAATCTGACTTTGTTCGTATGAAGAAACTTTGGGTAGGACACGTTATAGGTTCTCCCTCACTCAATAATAAAGCAGGTGTGCTCATTCTGATTCACAAAAAGCTCGCACCTGACATAATCTCGGTAAACACTGATGAGGCAGGCAGATTCCTAGCGGTACACCTCAAAGTAGGCTCTCAATCATTGGTCCTCACCAATATTTATGCTCCAAACTCGCCGTCAAAACAGTTTTTTCAGGACCTGTCCTCAAAGCTGTCCGCCTACATACATCTACCTTTAGTAGTCGGAGGGGACTTCAACTCACTTATGAATGCCTATGAAGATAAGTCAAAATCACTAGAACACAATCACCGCCCACTTGCGGAGTCCCAATCAACACTCACACTACTGTCTACATTTGCGGAAGCAATGCAACTAACAGACATTTGGCGTTTAGCCCACCCAGATGGGAAGGAATTCACTTTCTTTTCTCCGGTACACCATTCGCTTTCCAGAATAGACTATTTTTTTTGCAATTCTATTGCTTTGCAATACGAATCTTCCTCAGATATACATGACATAGTTATTTCGGATCATTCTCCCATATCCATAACCCTCAACTATCTCCACAACACACAATCTCACAAAACGTGGCGCTTTCCTTCTTTCTTAGCAAATAACCAGGAGGTGTTACGTCAACTCCAAGATACTTGGGCAGACTTCCAGATCACCAATGCAGCTCACTTATCCAATCCTAACCTATTTTGGGAAACAGGAAAGGCGGTTTTACGTGGTAAAATCATCGCCTTTACATCTGCATATAAGAAAAAGGTCGCTCTAAAATACACAGAAGCTAGTAACCGACTCCGACAGACGCAAAAAAATTTGGCTGACTCCAACACACATGAACACAGGAAAGCTTGGCTAGAGGCAAAACACCAATTCGAAACATGGGCAACAGCACAAGAATCCATGCACCAATCACATCTTGACTTACAGTATCATAAATTTGGCAACAAGCCGGGCAGACTCCTGGCTCGCTTGTGCCGTAAACCGTTTACTCCTACACAATTTACCTCCCTCAAAGACTCTCAGGGTATATTGAAACACTCCCCTGAAGAAATTGTTTCCATATTGGAAAGTTTCTACACTAAACTATATGGCCCCGACCCTATTGACCAATCAAAGGCTTTGTCTTTTCTAGACGGCATTGCTCTTCCTCAAATCGATCTCGTAGCACTCCAATCTCTTAATGCTCCTATATCTCAATCCGATATTCAATCCGCTATAAAAACTCTAGCTAATGGTAAAGCCCCTGGCCCAGACGGATACACTTCTGAGTTCTATAAACTCATGGCTACAACCCTTTCTCCTACCCTGCAATCAGTTTACTGCTCTATTCAAGAAGGGGGTGTCTATCTTCCATCTGCCTTTCAGGCACATATAAAATTGATAGCAAAGAAAGACAAAGATCCGTCTGACCCAGGTTCCTATAGGCCGATCTCCCTTCTAAATTTAGATGCCAAAATTCTATCGAAAATTATCGCAAATCGTTTAGCTATTGTTTTACCTTCCATCATTCATCCCTCTCAAGCGGGCTTCATACAAGGACGTTCTGCTGCCTCAAACATCCGCAAAGTACTAGCAGTGTTAAATCATGCTAAAATCAATCCTCACCTAGATCTAGCGATAATCTCTCTTGATGCTGAAAAGGCCTTCGATAATGTTAACTTTCAGTGGCTGCAGATGGTTTTACATAGATTTGGCTTCTCAGGCCCTTTCACTCATGTAGTCCAAGCTATGTACTCAGCTCCTACAGCACAGGTGGTTGCTGCAGGACACACATCTACCCCTATTAAACTGCATAAAGGAACAAGACAAGGGTGCCCCTTATCCCCCTTGCTCTTCAATTTGGCCCTAGAACCTTTAGCCCGCTTCCTTCTGTTCCACTCACAGCTGCACGGAGTCCAAATAGCTCAACAAGATCTACGTTTAGCCTTGTTTGCCGATGACATTTTAATTTTCACTGCCAACCCAACTCACGACTTGCCTTATATACAGGATATTTTCACAGCCTTCAGGCACTGTTCGGGTCTTCGTATTAACTTCACGAAAAGCGAAGTCCTTCCCTTATTCCGTGCACGCACTCCCTCATGGGCTCATAATTCTCATTTCAAAATTGCTCCTCATCATATTACATACTTAGGAATCAAAATTGGAAAACTTGCCTCTTCTCTCTACTCGCTCAATTTTTCACCAACAATTCAAAAAATTATAGGCGAACTAGAGGTATGGAAAGAGTTACCACTGTCACTTGTAGGGAGAGCCCACCTCTTCAAGATGGTGAGCTTCCCGAAATTGTTATACCCTCTTCAGACCATCCCTCTACTACTTAAGCATACGGACATTCTTAGACTAAACAAAGCGCTCTCTACATTTATTTGGAAAGGACATCGGTCACGCATTGCCCTGCATAAGCTATATCTGCCTAGATGTGAGGGGGGAATTGGTCTTCCAAATATCAGAGTATATAATCTCTCATGCATCTTACGGGTGTGTATAGATTGGCTGACCAAATCCTCCAACTATTCTAATCTGCAAATAGAATCTGCCATGGCCCATCCTTTCGATCTTGCAGCCCTTTTACATTCAAACCCTAACTCCCTCCCTCCACACTTAAAATATAATCCACTCATCCGTGATACCCTTATCACATGGAGGGAGATCAGACGTAAATTAGGCGTATCCCCATGGGTTTCCCGTTTCCTCCCCATACATCATAATCCTGCTTTTTCTGTCCCTCAACAACACGCAGCTTATGATCTATGGTTGGAAAGGGACCTCAAACTAGTTAGCCAATTATACGATACGGCCTCTGGCTTTCCTTTATCTTTTTCTCAGATTTCAACTTCTTTCAATCTACCACCTCATCATTTTCTGTATGTTTTGCAAGTTTGTAATTATGTGAACAAGATAACATTGGTTAAATCTAGTTGCTTCCTTTCCTCGTTCATAGATATCTTAGTTAGAAATCGGAAATACAAGATATCCCATATTTATGGACCATTAAACCTACACTATGTACACCCTCTAGAGGCCTCCACTCCTACTTCTCCTTGGATCAGAGACTTTGACGATACACTCTCAATGGATCAAATCCTCACTGGTTTCAACAATACCTGTGCCTTCAACTCCAATGAGTTCTGGCGGGAGCAACAATTATAGTTAATGCACCATGCCTATATGCCATGCCTATATGTCCGTGGGAATCCCTCGGTCTCTACTTGCACTTTGTGTGGGCACTATAAACCTTCGCTAAAACACAGATTTTGGGATTGCCAACTAATATCTACTTTTTGGTCCCAACTACTCAGCTATATCGCCTTCATCACTTCTCTACAACTACCAAGGGACCCTTTACCTCTTCTCTTCGGCAACTTGGAATCAGTCTCCACAGGGGCTCATCCACTTCAGCTTGCCATTCTCCGAGCCACAAAACCGTGGCTGTCCTCTTGCCTGATGGTCGCGAGGAGAGCCATATTGAAAAAGTGGGTCTCCAACAGTCCTCCTAATATCTCGGATGTCAAGTCAGCTCTTAATGCACTTCTTCGTCTGGACCAGCTTAACTTCCTCACCTCATCCCTCCAGCACAGTGAGGATCAATATAATCGAAAATGGAGACTCTATGTTCAAAAATCCTTTCCAACCACAGAGCTTCAGTTTTTCCTTCATGGCTCTTCTGTGATGCCCCAATCTGGAAACATGATCCAGTAAACCCGGACTTATTGTTTTGATTTATGAGGATTTAAGGTGTGCATGACTATATCTAAAACATTTACAATACTCGTTTGTTGCTGCTCTCACACCGCTTCTAGCCAACCTAGGCAACCAAGCCACATTTCCTTTCATCTATTTCCTTTACCATTTTCTTTATACTTCATCTTCATCGCACATTCTTTTATAACTTCTCCCCCCACTCTTAATCAGCGAGGACTCACAACACGTATATCACTTTTTGTTACAGGGAGTCGCCTCTAGCTCTATTTTTCTCTCAAACCACAGCGCTTGGCTCATTACCAAATATTCTTAACGACTTCTTGGGAGGGGATCCTCTGGCCCGTTCCAACATCATTTTCCCACCTCTTTCTTTCTTTTTTTTTTCTTTTTCTCCATCTTTTTCTCCATCTTTTCTCCATACTAGCTTCCTTCTCAACTTTTTTCTTTTTTCTCCTTCTGAATAGATCTACCTATCTCCCTGATCCTTCTTCTTTGATTATCTCCTCTACATACGCTTCTTTCCTACTTCAACATTCATGTCTTACGCATGACAACTGACATACTCTAAGCACCCCAGTTCTCATTCAAAGTTCAGTGGTATGTCCTGACCTTCTTATCTTTGGATATATATCATAGCTTACCATTACACATTCCCTACACTCTATACTGACTTACAATGCCTCCCATCTTTTGTCTCATTTGCCTTCAGAGTTTCTGTTCAGAGGTTCTAACTGCTGACATATCGTGAATCTTTCTGATCAGTTTTCTATGCAAAATTTTGTATTGCTCATATTGGTCAATCTATCAGTACTGTTAAAAAAAAAAAAAAAAAGGTTACTTTGTTGCCAAGAAGCATCTTTGGAGTGTTTCATCCGCTGAGTTTATGTAAATTGAAAAATTCAAATAAAGCTTTGTTTAAAAAAAAAAAAAAAATGTGAATTAATAGTTGATAACATGAGAATTATGCTGACTGTTATTTACATCAATTATTTAGGTAAATGAGAAAAATATCATTTGCATAATAATTTGGAACACGGTGTAGAGACAGAGGATTTATTATGCTGCAAATGTCTAGTGAACTATTTGCAGCTCTGATCACATCTTTCCAACTTGCAATACGAGCAGCTGAGCTTCCTCTATTAGTCCAGGTCTATCTTGAAGAGACACTGACACATTCATTTATAACTATTTCTCTCTGCATACATACGTATGTGTGTGACAGATCACATCAACAATCTTTCCTCTGTATAGAAAGGGAGAGCGATAATATAGAAGCCAAAGTGGGAAACCCAGATATGAAAACCTCATCCAAATTTGATGTTTTTGGTATTGCTTGGAAAAATAATTACAATTCAGTCCCCTGCCAGATAGCAGTCTTTTGTCAACCACTCTGTACTTTCTTTTCCATGAAAAATTTACTTTGGTCAATGTCCATATTTGGTTATGGGGACAAATCTAGCCAAAACTGGGCAGGGATGATGTCCTCCTCATTGCCCCAGAAAGCTCAAAAGACATTATCGAGGATAGAAAGCTGTTCCACTTCTTCCACAGCAAAGAAATTAACCCAGAACTACCCTGCATCTGAGCATTACAAACCAAAAATGCTATTTCATTACTTTTTAACCTCCCTAGCAGTCTGATTATGTCCATATTTCTGTGCTGAAAGCGGTACATTTTTTTGCATGGAAATATATATTTTTTTACTGTAGGCCTGTAATTTTTAGGAATAACTTACTGAAAACTGCCCGAACAAGAGTCTAGTAAACATCCCGGGTATGATAAAATTTGAAACACGAAATCATAAATTATAATTTAATAAATAATCCTAAAAAATAATAATATAATAATAAATTTAATTCAATAATATAATCAAACCAAAAACACTGAAATTTGAAATATAGCGCCAAGTTCGCACATCACTGAGCAAAGTCGCAAAATCGTTTTCAGTGTCTGATGATGAATTTCCCCCACAAATCATTATCACTCAATTCTGCAAGTGGTTCTGATTTACTATCGCTGTTCTCTAGCCGGTCTAAAATCGCTTTTCACCTAAAGGGACGCTTTTTGGACGCCATGGACGTTTCTCAGTTTCCAGGCAGAAAGAACAGTAAAAATGCAGGCAGGGCGCCGGACAAAGCACTCGGGACAAAATGTATGTGAAATGGTTTGATACAGGAATGTTATACTATGTGATTTTAGTGTATTTAATGAATGTCACTTTTTGTCATTTTCAAATTTCCCGCCAGTTCCGTCCCCCGTATGTCCCGACGTTCGCAGGGGACGGAACCCAGAAGACAGATGCCGGCATCCACCGGATTACATTGCCGGGGACACTGCAGGAGGGACATTGCGGGAGCGCAGGAGAAGGTAAGTGATCGAGGGATCCCGGAGCAGCACCTCATGGTATTCCCGAGTGTAGCTCAGGGTTACCGCTTTTGGTACTGAAACTTTACCCCGAGCTACACTTGGGAATACCGCCAGGGAGGTTAATAAATAAATATATATAGGCTGCATAAGCAACCTATATCTCCGCTCTTAAATGGAAAGAATAAAAAAGCTCTCAATTAATCAAATGAAATAATCTCTAGCAGAGCAGCTAGATAAAATAAAATAAAACAAATTATTATTCAGTATTTATATAGCGCCAAAAGGTTTGCTCAGCGCTGTACATTATAGTGGGGGACAGTACATGAGACAATACAGTAACAATACAATACACGAGGGGTTCGAGGGCCCTGCTCTTTCGAGTTTACAATCTTTGAATGAATGAATATTAGGACTGTCCTCATAAACAGCGCTCAATTTTTCAAAAACTAGATATACAAATATCGCCTAAGAAAAGTATAGCAAAATAATGTAAAAACTTCCACCAAAGTGCACAGATGTGAAGAAAGTTCAGCTCATTTGAATTGTTTAGATATTCCCTTCAAATAATTTCATCCACCATCATAGTGATCTTGCTGTGATTAAGGCTAGATTCACATCTGTGCAGGTGGTGCTGCTGTGGATCCGCACGAAAATCTGTGCAGCCGCACCACCCACACCGAGAATTGCAGACCTGTGGGCGGATGCCATTAATTCTAATGGTACGCCGCCTGCACTGGAAAACGTACTGGGAACCGAGGTTCCAGTGTGGGCTGCGTTTTCCAAAGAAGTGCAGGGACTTCTTCCCTGTGTGTCACGGGCACGGGGGTCCATTCAAATGATTGGGCTCTCATGCCCGAGCAAAACGCGGCCCACATGGCTGCATAGGTGTGAACCGGGGCTAACACTCCATTAGAATGTACACTCACCAGATGCTGGTGATTAACCAGCAGTGGAAAATCAACCTCCTTGATGTTAAATGATTGGAATCAAACCAGGAATAACAAAGACCAAGAAGCCATTTTTCTCCAATGGATATTGATCAATCTGCCTCCAGCTTCATCACCATCACACTAGATTATAAGTAATTCAACTCCATATGTGTGCAAAGTGAAAGACAACCACACAGTGTGATTCCGTATAACACATTTATTAGCCCAAACCCCCCTTAAAAGCAACACACATTGGGTCAGACAAACAAGCACATTTTATGGGTATAAACTTCAAAGCGCTCCAAATAGCCGCTTGAACAATAGTTGAGAATCTCACCACAGGCTTGTGTATGAGGAATCTCGCAGCGGCGGTCATGTGATCCCACCACATGATCCCAATGTGCGTGCTGACATCACAGATGGTCACGCCCTAAACTGAACCCCCCTGGCGGTATTCCTGAGTGTAGCTCGGGGTAAAGTTTTAGTACCACAAGCGGTGACCCCGAGCTACACTCGGGAATAACATGCAGCGCTGCTCCGGGATCTGTTCTTCACTTACCTTGTTCTGCGCTCCCGCGATGTCTCCCC
Source organism: Staurois parvus (assembly GCF_062004578.1). Classification (NCBI taxonomy): domain Eukaryota; kingdom Metazoa; phylum Chordata; class Amphibia; order Anura; family Ranidae; genus Staurois; species Staurois parvus. Next base: position 7,564,313 of record NW_028318494.1, on the reverse strand, counting down.
TGCAGTGTCCCCTGTAATGTCCTCCGGCCGATGCCGGCATCTGTCTTCTGGGTTCCATTCCCTGCGACGTCGGGACGTTTGGGGGACGGAACGGCGGGAAATTTGAAAGTTGTAAAAGTGACATTCACTAAATACACTACAATCACATAGTATAACATTCCTGTATCAAACCATTTCACATACATTTTGTCCCGAGTGCTTTGTCCGGCGCCCTGCCTGCATTTTTACTGTTCTTTCTGCTTGGAAACTGAGAAACGTCCATGGCGTCCAAAAAGCGTCCCTTTAGGTCAAAAGCGGTTTTAGACCGGCTAGAGAACAGCGATAGTAAATTAGAACCACTTGCAGAATTGAGTGATAATGATTTGTGGGGGAAATTCATCATCAGACACTGAAAATGATTTTGCGACTTTGCTCAGTGATGTGCGAACTTGGCGCTATATTTCACATTTCAGTGTTTTTGGTTTGATTATATTATTGAATTACATTTACTATTATTATATTATTTTTTATGATTATTTATTAAATTATAATTTAGTGTTTCAAATTTTATCATACCCGGGATGTTTACTAGACTCTTGTTCAGACAGATTTCAGTGAGTTATTCCTAAAAATTACAGGCCTACAATAAAAAACGACATATTTCCATGCAAAAAAATGTACCGCTTTGAGGACAGAAATTGGACATAATCAGACCGCTAGGGAGGTTAATATTGGGATTTTAATGTATAGCATCTCTTATTTTCTTTTTTTAGGCTACAGAGTCTACCAGAGCGGAGAAAACAGATTGCAGAATCCTGGTCTGTTCTAAGGAAACAAGCTTCTGATTTAATGCATAGAGACACCCTGAGAAGATGATGGTAGAACAAAAGTGTGCAATGCATTGTGCATACGGGAAATATCTCAATTTGTAACATTGACTGATAGCTGGAAACAAGTGCAACTTAAATGGCTTTTCCACTATCTGGAATACTAAACCCTTAATTTAGACAACTTCGTCCTTCCTTCTGTCACATCCTGAAGCTTTACTCAAAAGAACCATAGAGTTCCAGGACATATTACTCCCTGCCCCAACCCATCAGATTATCACCTACTCTCCTCTCCTTTAGGCGCACCCTGAAAACCCACCTCTTCAGGGAAGCCAACCTCACCCCCTGCTAACCTGCCGACCTCCTCCACTCTTCCTACCACTCCATCCCCCACAGCTATCTCCTCCTGTGCCACCATCCCCATCCCTTCTAGATTGTAAGCTCGAAAGAGCAGGGCCCTCGATCCCCTCATGTTTTGCATTGTATTGGTAATGTTCTGTCACATGTTCTGTCCCCCTTTGTAATGTACAGCGCTGAGTGAACTATTGGCGCTTTATAAATACTGTATAATAATAATAAATAATAATATTAACTCCAAAACTGATGGCCTCCAGTGGAATAAAGTGTTTTTGCTCTATAGGGTTGAGTTACTAAAACTGGAGAGTGCAAAATCTGGTGCATGGTAGCCAATCAGCTTCTAAGGGATTTTCCCTTGTATTTTCTGCGCTAGAATAATTCCTATGGTCATCAGCTCCATCTTGTCAAAATTCGGTATATTTTCTCATTGAGGTATTTTGGAAAACTATACTGCATTTGGTCACTAGATGGGGCTGATGATCACCGGAATTAATCTATTAGCCCTCATGCACACGGGACATTTTTACAGCGACTGTTTTTGGCTTTTGATGTTTTTTCTACAGCTAGTAAACCCCCCAGCATGTTATCCTATATGTCCATACACACATAGACTGTAATTAATGTTTTTTGGCTGGGAAAAAAACCCAGGACTAGTGGGTTTCTAAAGGAATTTTTTAGCTTTTTTGTTTGCTAAAAAAAAGCAAATGCGGAAAAACGCAGCTAAACGCTAAAAAAAGCTGGAAAACACACGTTTTTAACACGACTTTACACAGCTAACGTTACCAGCGTTATCAAGACATCCCGTGTGCATGTGGGCTTACTGAAAGTATGGGGAAAATACGTTCGTCCTGCACAAATATGTGACGTTAATCCCTTCATTCCTACAACTCTATTGGGTTTATTTATTAAAAAAAAAAAGAGATGTGCTAATAATCAGCAGATCGATCTAGAGGCCATAATGTTGTATTTTGGCCATTAGATGGAGCCAACAGTCATAGAAAAAAAACATATTAAACACATTGCAGTGGCTGTACAAATGCTAAGGACCTGTTTCCAGTGTTATCCTAAACAAATTTAACAGGTACACTATATTTTTAATTTTATCCCCTACAGCCTCCCGCAAACAATACCATCAAGACTGCGGAGGAAACTCTAAAATGATTACTCCCATCCAGGGGCGGACTGACCATTTGGAAACTCGGGCACTGCCCAAGGGCCCGGGGTCAGTAGGGGGCCTTATGAGATGCCCCTGATACCTTTTTCATAGGCTTTTTTGAGTTTGGGCAAGGACACAGGGGCCCCGTGATCACCTATTGCCTGGGGGCCCCATGAGTTGTCAGTCCACCCCTGCTCCCAGCTCACTATTACAGGATACCCTATAGACCAATTATTAAATGATAAATGCAGGTTTGATCATCAAATAAATAAATAGTCTCCCTTCTGGCTGACGTCATTTTTTTTAATACATTCTATATTGATAGTAGCAGTATGAATCGGGCGGACTGACCATTTGGAAACTCGGGCACTGCCTGAGGGCCCGGGGTCAGTAGGGGGCCCCATGAGATGCCCCTGGTACCTTTTTCATAGGCTATTTGAGTTTGGGCAAGGACACAGGGGCCCCATGATCCCCTATTGCCCGGGGGCCCCATGAGTTGTCAGTCCACCCCTGCTCCCAGCTCACTATTACAGGATGCCCTATAGACCAATTATTAAATGATAAATGTGGGTTTGATCATCAAATAAATAAATATTCTCCCTCCTGGCTGACGTCATTTTTTTTTAATACATTCTATATCGATAGTATCAGTATGAACAAATATTACAAAATTCCATTGTTCGACCTTGATGCAGTAATATCAACACATTACAGGGAATAACTAACCATGTGAGGAGTAGAGCTAAATAGTCTAAGTATCACAATCTAGTCTGGAAAAGTTTGTCCAGAGCTAGGCCTCAAGTTATCGGATTATTGAAACAACTATAAGGGATAGAAAGGCTGTTAAGGACATTCTGTAAGTCGCTAGTCAGGGGGAAAGTCAAGGAACCCACCTGAGAAAGCATAAAAAGGAATAAAGAAAGAAAAAGGGAGGAAGAGAGAGAGAAAAAGGAAATGGTGTTGGGGGGGAATTGTTGGAAAAATAGGAAGTAGGAGACCATTCTGTGATCCATTACATCTCTGGCTATGCAGTGGTAGATTCAAGGGGGCTGATTTAATAAAACTGGAGAGTGCAAAATCTGGTGCAGCTGTACATGGTAGCCAATCAGCTTCTAACTTCATCTTGTTCAATTAAGTGTTAACAAAAAAAACCTGGAAAATGAAGAATTGAAGGGGCAAAGGTGCTGTTTATGTTGTAGGTCAGAATTGTGAAATGATTTACTTTATTCTTAGTGATTTTAGAATTGATTTACTAAAGACAATCAAACTGTTCACTTTGCAAGTGAGGTTGCATTCTGCAAAGGAATCTTGGCCAGAGCTTAGTGTTGTGCAGTTGCAAAGAATACCCAATCACGTACAAGGAAAATAAAAAAAAAACAAAAAAACAGCATTTTTCCTAGAACATGGAGGTCAGCAGAACTTCACCTAATTGATGAAGCTCTAGGGAAATTCCCCTGCAAAGTGCAACATACCTTGCAAAGTGAATAGTCTATTTGCCTTTAGTAAATCAACTCCTTTGTCACTCTTTTAACCACTTGCCTACAGGGCACATTTACCCCCTTCCAGGCCAATTTTCAGCTTTCAGCGCTGTTGAACTTTGAATGGCAATTGTGTAGTCATGTGCCCAAACTAAAGTTGTATCTTTTTTTTGAGACAAATAGAGCTTTCTTTTGGTGGCATTTAATCACCACTGGGGTTTTTTATTTTTTGCTAAACAAATGAAAAAAGACCAAACATTTTGTAAAAAAAAAAGTTATCCCTAGTCTCAGTTATAAAGTTTTGTAAATAAGTGATTTTTCTCCTTCACGGTTGTGCACTGATGAGCACTGATAGGCTGCACTGATGAGGAGGCACTGATGAGGCTGCATCCATATGTGGCATTGACAACCAGCACTGATGGGCACTGATACTAAGCACTGATGGGATCTACACTGATCATCAGGGCAATGATGATAAGTGTCCTGATGCCCCCTCTGAGAAATGCCAATTACTGGCCCTCCTCTCTTCATGAGGAGAGGACTGCTGATAACCAGCATTTCCTATGTACACTGTGATCAGCTGTGATTGGACACATGGTAAAGGGCAGCTCTGATTGGCCCTTTACCTGGAAACGTGATCAGCTGTGTCCATAGAACACAGCGATCACAGCTCGCGCACAGTGCGCACCCCGGGGGGTGTGGTTCTAGGAGGATGTCCATGGACGCCCTCCCAGAACTAGCCAACCGTGCTGTAGCTGTTTTTTGGCTATAGCACAGCCGGGAACTGGTTAAATTGGTTGTAAAAGCTTAAGATTTTTTATCTCCATGCATTTTATTCATGAAGATAAAAACCTTCTGTGTGCAGCCCCCCCCCCTTCCCCAGCACCCTCCTTAAAACTTGCCTGAGCCCAATCTCAATCCAGCGATGAGCAGGAGAGCAAGCTGCTTGCTATGGGGGAACTAGGCAGAAGGGAGGGGCCTGGAGTGTCAGCAGGAGACCTAAGAAGAGGAGGATCAGGTTTTGCACAGAGTAGGTAAGTATGACAAGTTTGCTATTTAAATAAAGCAAAGCAATTGACCTAAACCCCAAACCAAAAGCATGCCTGAAAATAAAAGATATAATACCCCCGCCACCACCTGCACTGCTGCTCTCCAATGTCTTCATTGGACTGCCTGAAAAATCTTCAGTATCTGACATTATTTATTGTTTATTAATTGTAAAATAATACTCACAAACCGCGAATAAAATCAGGCATATAGGTCCTCAAAGGGACTTGAAAAGTAGAAAGCCAGCGCGGATCCCATCGTGGGGGTAGATACTCAGTACAGCTGGTGCTTTTCGAAGGGCATCCCTTCTTCATCAGAGCTGACTGAACTGAGAGTGCTCACTCCCATATATACCCAAGAACTGGAAATAAGCCCTCCCCACTGGGTTGGGCAGTCTCGGGTTGGGAGGAGGGGCCAAGGTGTCATCAAAATACCATAGCCATTTGTAAATGCCAACAGAAAGAAATAAATAAACATGAACAAAAAACCACTCAATATAGATACAGTACATCACTGAGTATCTACCCCCACGATGGGATCTGCGCTGGCTTTCTACTTTTCAGGTCCCTTTGAGGACCTATATGCCTGATTTTATTCGCTGTTTGTGAGTATTATTTTACAATTAATAAACTTTGGTTACTGAGGTAATGCGCAAGGTTGGTGCGCTTCTCGTTTTTGTTTCGATTTGCAGTATTGGTCGGGCTTCCCCAGCCTTATTTGGAGCTGCACAACTCTACATGCATTGGTGGTCGATCTTTCCAGGTCTGGTTCCATCTATTCGCCACCCGCCTGGGTCCTTGAGCGCAGGAGATTTCGCTTATGATCTGATACTTCTGGGTATGTCAGATGCCTGGTCCTCCTCTATCCTCTGTGGTTCCAGACCCTTTTCTTTGCAGGCATGCAGGGGTATATTTACCACAAGGTAAACAAGGCATTTGCCTAGGACAGCATTCTTCGGGGGGGGGGGCACCGCCCCCCCCCATGGAAGAAGGGACGGAAGAGGGGACACATGCGGCTTGGGGACCGGATGGGAGCTGAGAGAGTCTGTGGGCTGCTTGATTCTCGTTCCCAGGGATGTCCAGGGCTGTGAAGCCGAGTGTCTTTCTCTCTCTCTCACTGGGAGATGAGCGGCCGGTGTATGGGGGTGATGGTAGTGGGGGGCCAGGGGTGTTCTTGGTCAATTTCACGCTCTCTCCGGGGGGGGGAATTTTTGTGTTGCCTAGGGCAGCACAAAACCTCTGATACACCTCTGCAGACATGTCTTAGGTTTTGGGTTTCTTAATGACAAAGCAGTGTTCAGTTTGACCACCCAACCATAAGCCTTTCCTCTACATTTTTCTTTACAGCATTTCTATTCTGACTTCAGTGTGCATAATGAACCCACTTGTCCATAGTTAGCTACTGTTTTTTGTTTTGTTCTAATAAGTACTTCTCTATATTGTATATATGCTCTCACCACCCCCTCCCCCCCAGTATTTTTTGTGACCATGACGGGAGAGGCATTTGAAGTATTCAGAATGCCTAATAATGGTAAGACCATTTTCTTTGTTGTGGAGAAGAAAGGCTTTTTTGGAATTTAATTATTTTATGCAGAGAATTCAAAGTTAAGATACAATCCTATATTGGTGAAGCCTGGGCCCCGAGAATGCTGGATATAAGGTATAACATATGAGCTATATTTATACAAAACTAGAACATCAAAGTTCCTCTACAAAGCCGAGGAGATCCCCTTTCCTCCAACTGCTAGATAATAGACCGACCTCCATCCATCCAAATACTAAAACTGGAGAGTGCAAAATCTGGTGCAGCTGTGCATGGCAGCCAATCAGCTTCTAACTTCAGCTTTTCAATTAAGCTTTGACAATAAGGCTAGGTTCACATCTGTGCTGGTGGTGCCACTGCGGATCCACACGAAAATCCGTGCAGACGCACCACCCGCACAGAGTAATGCGGACCCGCGGGCGGGTGCCATTACTTCTAATGGCACGCCGCCCGCACTGGAAAACACAACCGTACTGGGAACCGAGGTTCCCGTGTGGGCTGCGTTTTCAGAAATAGCGCAGGAACTTCTTCCCCGTATGACACGGGGCACGGGAGTCCATTCAAATGAATGGGCTCTCATGCTAGCGCAAAACACGGCCCGCACGGTCGCATATATGTAAACCAGGGGTAAGAAGCTGGTTTCTGTGCACAGCTGCACCAGATTTGGCACTCTCCAGTTTTAGTAAATCAACCCCACTGTGTTAAGCCTATTATACATTATTATTATTATTATTATACAGTATTTATAAAGCGCCAATAGTTCGCTCAGCGCTGTACATTACAAAGGGGGACAGAACATGTGACAGAACAATACCAATACAATGCAAAACATGAGGGGATCGAGGGCCCTGCTCTTTCGAGCTTACAATCTAGGAGGGAGGGGGATGGTGGCACAGGAGGAGATAGCTGTGGGGGATGGAGTGGTAGGAAGAGTGGAGGAGGTCGGCAAGTTAGCAGGGGGTGGGGTAGGCTTCCCTGAAGAGATGGGTTTTCAGGGTGCGCCTAAAGGAGAGGAGAGTAGGTGATAATCTGATGGGTTGGGACAGGGAGTTCCAGAGGATGGGTGACACCCTGGAGAAGTCCTGGAGGCGGGCATGGGAGGAGGAGACCAGGGAACTAGAGAGAAGGAGGTCTTGTGAGGAGCGGATTGTGCGTGCTGGGCGGTACTTGGATATTAGGTCAGTGATGTAGTTCGGGGCAGTATGGTGGACGGCTTTGTACACATGATCAGAAAATCGTACAAAAAATCCCGCTATTGAAGCGATCGTACGATAATCTGATTGTTAGTGCACAGCTTTCATCCGAAATTATTTCAAGGGACAAGCCCGAAAATGTTTCTTGTACAATACCACATCATACGATTTTAGTTTAATCAGTACAGTTTTCATCTGAAAATACAATACAAATACTTTACATCATTTCCGAATTTTCTTTCTGCCGTGGAAGAATTTTCGTAACTTTAGTAACTTCTTCACTTTCGATATGAGACTAAAAAAAAAACAGATGATCATTCACCCAATATTCTCACGTGCTTTACTGATGGAACGCTTTGGTTCGTTATCCGTTATACTGATTACATCACTGACATACATGAATCAGTTCATGGTACAGCATGAATCTCACAACTGATGTATATACTTATTTTCTGTTTATCTGTTTTTTTTTTCATTGAAAATACAATTAACCCCCCTGGCGGTATTCCTGAGTGTAGCTCGGGGTAAAGTTTCAGCACCACAAGCGGTAACCCTGAGCTACACTCGGGCTTACCATGCGGTGCTGCTGCGGGATCTGTTCTCACTTACCTTGTCCTGCGCTCCCGCGATGTCCCCCCTGCAGTGTCCCCGGCAATGTCCTCCGGCGGATGCCGGTATCTGTCTTCTGGGTTCCGTCCCCTGCGAGCATTGGGACGTACAGGGGACGGAACGGTAGGAAATTTGAAAATGACAAAAAGTGACATTCACTAAAATCACGTAGTAAAACATTACTGTATCAAACCATTTCACATACATGTTGTCCCGAGTGCTTTGTCCTGCGCCCTGCCTGCATTTTTACTGTTCTTTCTGCCTGGAAACTGAGAAACATCCATGGCGTCCAAAAAGTGTCCCTTTAGGTCAAAAGCGGTTTTAGACCAGCTAGAGAACAGCGATAGTAAATCAGAACCACTTGCAGAATTGAGTGATAATGATTCGGGGGGGAAATTCGTCATCAGACACTGAAAACGATTTTGCGACTTTGCTCAGTGATGTGCGAACTTGGCGCTCTATTTCAAATTTCAGTGTTTTTGGATTGTTTATATTATTGAATTAAATTTACTATTATTATATTATTATTTTTTATGATTATTTATTAAATTATAATTTATGATTTAGTGTTTCAAATTGTTACATACCCGGGATGTTTACTAGACTCTTGTTCGGACAGATTTCAGTGAGTTAATCCTAAAAATTACAGGCCTACAATAAAAAAAATACCATGCAAAAAAATGTACCGCTTTGAACACAGAAATATGGACATAATCAGACCGCTAGGGAGGTTAAGTAATTTATTTCATATACTAAACATTATTAAACAGTTGGTTACTTTGCAGATTGCCTATTCGTTTATCTCTATTCAAGTTGGGGTTATTGACTTTTCATGGCTGCAATAACAGGCTCCCCAGGAGAACATTCCATAATAATGCATACATGGCTTTAATAATATAATAATGATTTATAGTCAGATGGGTTTTGATGTAAAATAAATAGCTTATCTATTAGCAATATCAATAGATGTAATTTTATATACTGTATGTAAGTGTATGGGTTATTTAGGTACGTTGTAGTCCACATGTTCATTATTCTAACATTTCATGATTTCTGTCCTTGTCTGTAAAGCAAAATCAACAAAAATAAAATATAGTATTTTTTTTGTATGTCTTTATTTGTGAAAACTATCATTTTAATTTCATGGCTCATTACACCTGTGAGTTCTGTTCTTTGTTCAGTAATGTGTATAATAGTTGTGCCTTAGGCCACCCATAAATGGGCTGATAAAAATAATCTATGCTCCCGATTTACACTTATAAATGCCCAATTTAACTCTCATTTTAAATGTTGTAAAGTATCAGTAAAAACAATAAGGGGTGTTTTTATAAAATATCAATTTTCAGGCAGACATGATTAGAAGGTCCATGGAGTCCTATGGACAGGCAGGTGTAAATGGGTTTGTGTCCGTTTACAACCACCTATCTCCAGGTCTGTCCAGGTGCAGTAAAAAAAAAAATGGGAAAGGACTGCATCCTTTTCCGTTTTGAAGGACCAGATGGAACGTAGTCTGATTTAAATGGACAGCAAATTAAATTCAAAATACTAAACTAATAATGCCCCCAGCTACATCACTAATCTTGTCTCCAAATATCACCCAAACCATCCTCTCCACTCCACTCATGTTCTCATGCTCTCGTGTCTCCTCTTCCCATGTTTATCTTCAGGACTTCGCCAGAGCCTCTCCCATCCTCTGGAACTCTCTACATCAATCTGTCCGGCTAGGCAATCCCTGAGAACTCATCTTTTCAGGGAAACCTATCACACCTCCAATTAAACATTTATCACTTCCATCAGCTCCTCCCCCACAGTTATAACCTTTTGTACCACTTGCCCCACCCTATTAGATTGTAAGCTGTTATGAGCAGGGCCCTCTTTATCTTCTTGTATTATATTGTATTGTATCTGTATTGTCTCTCTTTATATTGTAAGGCACTGTGCAAACTGTTGGCGCTATATAAGTCCTGTATAATTATATTAACAGCAGCATCTGTTTACACCTGACCACCCATAGAGCTTAGTGGGGTCTGCCTGTGTCTGCTCTGCATAAACTGAACAGGCACATATGTTACCTCTGTCCCACTCAGTTCTGATCAGCAGGGGTTCTGCTCACAGCTTCCCTGCTGGTCGGAGTTGGCTTCACTCAATGTGAAAGGAGTCTAAAGCAGGGGCGGACTGATCATTTGGAAACTCGGGCACTGCCCGAGGGCCTGGGGTCAGTAAGGGGCCCCATGAGATGCCCCTGGTACCTTTTTCATAGGCTTTTTGAGTTTGGGCAAGGACACAGGAGCCCCTATTGCCCGGGGGCCCCATGAGTTGTCAGTCCGCCCCTGGTCTAAAGCCATCTTCACATGAGTGGACAGGTCTGGGACCGCTCAGTTTATGCAGAGCAGACACAGACAGAGCCCGCTTTGCTGTATGGGCAGGTGGGATTAAATGGACTCTGTTGTTCATTTACCATCCGACTGTCCTCCAATCCAATTCAATTTTTTTTTTTTTAGCGAACTGGATTGGAGGTAGGCTGGTGAAATCAGACACAAGTCTATATACATTTGCTTGTCCATAGGGCTGCAGGGACATTACAGTCAGGTCCGCCTGAAAAACTGACGGGCAGACCTGACCGATCCCTTCCCATGAAAGGGGCCTAAGGCCCTTTCAGACAAGCATTCCAATTTCAATCTGGCGGACCTGACCAGACCGTCCCTGCAGCCCTATGGACAGGCAAATGTAAATAGACTTGTCTCTGATTTCACCCGCCTACCTCTGTCCAGGTCCAGCAAGAGGAAGGTAAAGGTATTGCGTTCTTTTCCGGGTTAGCAGCCTTTGTGATATAGGAGCGCTGAACCAACTGGAGATGTGTTATAATGCAATGGGTAGTTCGAGGTCCTGGAGGCTGCACACAGGCTTTTTTTGTTATCCACGTTGTGGCACTGGTTGGGTAGAAGCGTTGGAGGCTGGTTTCTTCCAAATGGTGATGGTGTTACCTATGTGAAATAATCACTTGCCAACCGCCCGCCCGCCCACATTTTACTGGCTCATACAGGTACACTCACGTACCTGTATGTCGGCAGTGGCTTCTGGGTTTAGGGTGCACAATTCTGGGTTTTGTTTTGTCAGCAGGTTTCGGCCAGTGAATTATGGCTGAGACCTGCTGACCTGCTGTGTCCAATCACAGGCCAAATACCTGTGTTAACAAACAACAGGAGGTTCTGTACGGAGGGAATGATCTCTTTGTTTCTTCTCCCCCCAAAGCAGGGAGAAAGAGCAAACTGATATTTTGTAAAAAGCAGCACATATCACACACATTACACATTGTTAGGCACACAGTTAACCCTTCGACAAATTGAAGAGAGAGGAGAGAAAATTAATTGCAATGCATAAAAAACGCACTGGAAGGCGTAAAAAATGCATAAAAAATGCACCGGAACACGCTAAAAACGCGTCAAAAACGGTCATGCAAAAATGCATCTGGAACACATCTAAACAGCATTTCTATAGTGTGAATCGGCCCTTGGACTTGTTCCCACCATTTGTGGTGCAGAAACGCATGCATTTTCCTGCACAGCAAAGAAACGCAATGCCCTTTGCAGATGTGTGCAGGTACCATGGACACTTAATTGCACCTCCACACGTCTAGTAAACACAGATGCATTCACAGCCACCAAAACGCATGGCACCACACTACTGTGCGGTTAGGTCAACACACTTTTAAAATAATATGCTTGCAGTATTTTTGCATGTTCCCACACGTTAGGCAGCCCACTGAAATGAATGGGCTGAGGAAAAAAAAATGGAAAAAATGCCACATTCACACAGGTCCTCTGGCCTGTACAGTATGAATGAGGGGGTTGTTCATGTGGCTGGAGCCACCTGTTACACTATGAGGACACACCAGCTATATGAACACAGGCTTTCATCTGTCAGGCGTGGGGAAGTGGCCATGAATGCTCACTGAGTTCAGGGCTGTACACCTACACCCATATGCCTGTCAAATTAGGACCTGCAGCATTTCCATAGTGTAACATAGGTTGCCTGAAAATGGCTCCAAGCTGCTCCAGCCACATAAACAAACCACTGATTCACACTATCCAGACCACAGCACCCATGTGAATGAGCCCCAAGACCTCAATTACACACACAGCTTTATTTATTAACTCAGTACAGTTTTATCATTTAGATTTAACTGATTTTTGTTGGGATTGTGTACATTAATAGCGTTTTGTGTATTTTTACCATAAATATAATTTTTATATTTTCTCTGGCGGTGGGGGGAGGCCCTGTCAGGTAGGCTGTACGGGGCCCCATGATATCTAACGGGCCCTATCTCTGATCACTGCATTAGTGTCACTGGTAGTGTCAGTGTACCTCCCAGCCAGCGTCAGTTAGTGTCAGATTGCCTGCCACACTATTACAGTCCCACTATAAGTCGCTGATCACCGCCATTACAAGTATTAAAAAATAAATAAAAATTGCAGTATATATGCCATAGTTTGTAGACCCTATACCTTTCACAGAAACCAATCAGTATACACTTATTGGGATTTTACCAAAGACATGTAGCAGAATACATTTTGGCCTACATTTGTGAAGTACAGGCGTACCTCGGTTTACAAACACCTCGGTTAACGTAATTTTCGGTTTTCGAATGAAAATCCATTGAAAATAATGCCTCGGTTTCAGGGGCGGACTGACAACTCATGGGGCCCCCGGGCAATAGGGGATCATGGGGCCCCTGTGTCCTTGCCCAAACTCAAAAAAGCCTATGAAAAAGGTACCAGGGGCATCTCATGATGCCCCTGGTACCTCACTGACCCCGGGCCCTCGGGCAGTGCCCGAGTATCCAAACGGTCAGTCCGCCTCTGCTCGGTTTACAATTTTATTTCGCAATACGAAGCAAGTTTCCTCAGGATGCATTGTGCCTGGAAGGTTTATAGCGCCTGCCCCGTGCCTTTAAAGTGCACTTTTTCTGACCGATTAATTGGTTTTCAATGCATTTACAAATTTTTTTCGCAATACGAAGCAAGCTTCCCCAGGATGAATTGCGCCTGGGAGGTTTATAGCGCCGGCCCCGTGCATGCTGGAGTATGTGGGTAGCACGTGGCGTCGAGTGTGGAGGTGTTGGAGCGGTTTTTGCATCGAATTTTGCAGCCATTCTGGAAATTTTTAATCATGTCTCTGTACAGTAAAGTGCACTTTATAGTTTTGAACAGATAAAATATATATATTTTTTTACTTTTTTGCTGACCTCTGGAACAGATTAATTGGTTTTCAGTGCATTCCTATGGAAAACTGTGTTTCGGTTTCTGAATTGTTTGCAATACAAAACGTCCCAGTGAACACATTAAATTTGTAAACCGAGGTACGCGTGTAATTAGCTTTTATTTTTTAATGGATATGTTTTATAGCAGAAACTTAAAAATTGGTTTTTTTTTCAGTCTTCTTTCATTTATATAATGATAAATAAAAAACTCAGTGGTGATTAACCATTAGCCGCCCGGCCTATAGCCGTTTGGCGGTGGCAAAAATGCTTCACCTTTCCGGGTGCACGCCATTTGGCGTGCTCCCACACATGCACAGTTCGTGCAGTTGCAGAGCCGCGCAGCGGCGCAATCTGTTACCGACCGGCCATGTACCTTGGACACGACCGATGACAGATCTGAGTACTGGCCCCCGTTGCCGGTACCATGTGACCTGCTGTGACCAATCACAGCAGGTCACATGACAGTTGTATACAATGGATGGCTTCATTCATGCCATCCATTGTATACTAGTGCCTAGCTGTGAATGGTCACATGCACATGTCATGTGATTAGCTGTGGCCGAAGCACAGCTAAGCACAAAAAAAAAAAAACCTGAATGAATCGATTTCATTCTGGTAAATGCTTGCTTAAATACTGATCACTTCCCCAAAGTAGTACAATGTTACTATGGTAACATTGTACTACTTTGGTCATAGTAAAATATGAAAAAAAAATCTTAAAAAAAATTTAAAAAAAATGTAATAAAAAATTAAAAAAATAAAAATATATATATATTTTTTTTTCATACTGTCACCAGTCAGTGTCCCTATTCACCGCCATGCCAGTTATATGATGACACTGTACTGCACTGGTGACAGTATGTAAAAACAAAATAGTGAAAATAATTGTTTTAATTTTTTAATTTTCCAAAAAATTATGACAAAAAAAAATACAACTTCAAAAAACTCTCCATGCCTCTTATGAAGTACGTCGGACTGTCTACTTTGCAAAAAGGGGTCATTTGGGGGATATCTGTACTGTTCTGACATTCTTGGACCTCAAGAAATTAGATTGGCTGTCACTACTTCAGGATTGATCAATTTTCAGATCTATACCATAGTTTGTGAACTCTATAACTTTCCTACAAACTAAAAAATACATCCTAATTTGGGTTATTTTCACCAAAGACATGTAGCAGAATACATCTCGGCCTAAATTTATGAAGAACAATTATTTATTTACAAACTTTTATAACAGAAACAAAGAAAAATGTGTTTTTTTTCAAAATTTTTGATTTTTTTTGTTAATTTAGCAAAAAATAAAACCCCCAGCAGTGATTAAATACCACCAAAAGAAAGCTCTAGTTGTGTGAAGAAAATGATAAAATTTTAGTTTGGGTACACTGTTGTATGACCGCGCAATTGTCATTCAAAGTGTGAGAGCGCTGAAACGTGAAAAATGGCCTGGGCAGGAAGGTGTAAAATTGCCCGGTATTGAAATGGTTAAATACCACCAAAAGAAAGCTCTATTTGTGTAAAAAAAAATGTAATTTGGGTACAGTGTTGCATGACCGCACAACTACCAGTTAAAGTACCGCAGTGCTGAATATCAATAAATGCCCTGGTAATGAAGGGGCAAAACCTTCCGGAGCTCAAGTGTTTAAGCTGCATGGGCAGCAGAGCAAGCAGAATACATATTCCAATGCAAGCTGATGCTTGGTCCTAATCCAATAAATAGATTCATTTCCATCACCTCACCTGTAATCTCTCAGACAGCTTTAAAAATACAATTATATAGATCTCTCTAATATGTGGTGATGGAAATTTAGGCTGTTCTGGAAGTAAAATATTTGCCTGGCAAGTCAGTGATTATATGGAAAATATGGGGCGGTTTTTATGTTGCATCTGCAGACACGAGGGAAGGTTTTTAATGCATAGTACAGGGAGCTACTGTACATCATTTTATTTATTATATTTTTTATGTTGCTGCCTCCATCAATCCTGGTGATTTGCTGTTCCAGTTTAAGGCCATTCTGTAACAATAGTCATGACTTTTTTTGGTGGTATTCCTTTGCACTCTACATCACCAGAATCAAACCACAAATACTGCCATATCACATGGATTGATGGACATTCTTTATCACTTACATTATTTCTGTTATTATTTAAAGTGTTACAAAACCCACAACAGTACAATCAGTCTGTACATGCAGTAAAGCATGCTTGTTATACTCACTG
This sequence comes from Staurois parvus, assembly GCF_062004578.1. Lineage (NCBI taxonomy): Eukaryota > Metazoa > Chordata > Amphibia > Anura > Ranidae > Staurois > Staurois parvus. The sequence goes on along the minus strand of NW_028318494.1, from coordinate 7,548,648 downwards.
TGGAACCTAAGGGGTTAGTCCTCTGCATTATGTAAAAAGGCTGTTTGATCCTGTGTTATCTGATCTTCCCCTTCTTTTACTGTCCCGAGTCCATCTGCTGATAGTACAGAGCTCTAGGAGTCACACTGCACATGTCAGTTTAGTGTGTATGGCTAGAGGTTTTTTCTTTTTTTTTTTGCGAGGGTGCATATGATCAGCACAGGGCCAATTAGCACTGTCCAGAGGATCAGGGGTAATGCAGCCTCTTAGGACAGTCTGAGGAGAATGAAAACTCCTCCTACTAGTTTTAACCAGTACTTGGCTGGACACTGATAGAAGTCACAAGACTGCTATATACTGCTGATGAGAAAAGGTATTTAGCAGTTTATATTTACCAATATAATTGCATTTCCATGTTCTGTGTACTGTGGGAGACCAGATATAGTGAATGCAGGTTATGGGGAGACCAGATATAGTGAATGCAGGGTCCGGGGAGACCGGATATAGTGAACGCAGGGTCCGGGGAGACCGAATATAGTAAATGCAGGGTCCGGGGAGACTGGATATAGTGAATGCAGGTTATGGGGAGACTAGATATAGTGAATGCAGGGTCCGGGGAGACCAGATATAGTGAATGCAGGTTATGGGGAGACCAGATATAGTGAATGCAGGGTCCGGGGAGACCAGATATAGTGAATGCAGGGTCCTGGGAGACCAGATATAGTGAATGCAGGGCCCGGGGAGACCAGATATAGTGAATGCAGGGTCCTGGGAGACCAGATATAGTGAATGCAGGGTCCTGGGAGACCAGATATAGTGAATGCAGGGCCCGGGGAGACCAGATATAGTGAATGCAGGGCCCGGGGAGACCAGATATAGTGAATGCAGGGTCCTGGGAGACCAGATATAGTGAATGCAGGTTCATGGGAGACCAGATATAGTGAATGCAGGGTCCTGGGAGACCAGATATAGTGAATGCAGGGCCCGGGGAGACCAGATATAGTGAATGCAGGGTCCTGGGAGACCAGATATAGTGAATGCAGGGCCCGGGGAGACCAGATATAGTGAATGCAGGGCCCGGGGAGACCAGATATAGTGAATGCAGGGTCCTGGGAGACCAGATATAGTGAATGCAGGTTCATGGGAGACCAGATATAGTGAATGCAGGGTCCTGGGAGACCAGATATAGTGAATGCAGGGCCCGGGGAGACCAGATATAGTGAATGCAGGGTCCTGGGAGACCAGATATAGTGAATGCAGGGTCCTGGGAGACCAGATATAGTGAATGCAGGGCCCGGGGAGACCAGATATAGTGAATGCAGGGTCCTGGGAGACCAGATATAGTGAATGCAGGGCCCGGGGAGACCAGATATAGTGAATGCAGGGTCCTGGGAGACCAGATATAGTGAATGCAGGGTCCTGGGAGACCAGATATAGTGAAGGCAGGGTCCGGGGAGACCAGATATAGTGAATGCAGGGTCCGGGGAGACCAGATATAGTGAATGCAGGGTCCTGGGAGACCAGATATAGTGAAGGCAGGGTCCGGGGAGACCAGATATAGTGAAGGCAGGGTCCGGGGAGACCAGATATAGTGAATGCAGGGTCCGGGGAGACCAGATATAGTGAATGCAGGGTCCGGGGAGACCAGATATAGTGAGTGCAGGGTCCGGTTAGACCAGATATAGTGAATGCAGGGTCCTGGGAGACCAGATATAGTGAATGCAGGGTCCGGGGAGACCAGATATAGTGAGTGCAGGGTCCGGTTAGACCAGATATAGTGAATGCAGGGTCCTGGGTTTAGTAACACTTTAAGGCTGAACTCTGGTGAAAACAAAACTACTCTCCTTCAGTGGGACTGCCTCCACACTGCAAGGGTTAAAAGCTCTTTCAGGTCTAGGGTATTGGAACAAAAAGCACTTATATATACCCAATTCTCTGCTTTTTCAGGGTTCCTTTATACTGCTAGACTGGTCCCTGCAGCCTCTTCTCCCCTACGCTCTGGTGGACACAGGTCCTCTAACAATATCAAATACATTGCAGAGAATCTAAACCTTGAATTGGACATGAGAATCCCAAGGGACATTCTGTCGCTGGAGTGTAGGGAAGAAGAACTCTGGCTTTCAGAGGAACAGGTAAGTAAAACTGCTTTTTCCATTACTCTACACCTAGATGAGCATTTAACCCTTGTAGTGTGGGGGCAGCAAGGGAGGGTTTTTTCTTTTCCAGAGATAGGCTGTAAAGATAATGTAGAATGGTTCATGAATGTCTATTGTGGTAAAAGCTAAAAAAGAAAAAAGTTTAATTTTTGGCTGAGATATATTAAATATCGCTTATAAATATTTTTTATAAAAGTCAAAAAATATTTTTTGACAAAAGGGCACCTCTGGTCTCCTTTTCAGAGGTTTAACTATACATAACTGCTTTGCTGAAAAAGCATTTTTTTTTTTATAAAAGAGCATAATAGCTCTAGCTACAGTTAGAGAGACTGACATACGAATACATCAACTCCAGATTTCAGTCAAACATGCAATGCCTCAGGACAAGTTGGTTCTACTGTGTTGGCTTTTTAGATAACCCATAGAGGTTGATGTAGTAAAGGCAAATAAACTGTGCACTTTGCAAGTGCAGTTGCTCCAGAGCTTAGTAAATGATGTAAAACTTCACTTTGCAAAGAATACCCAATCACATGCAAGGAAATAAAAAACAAATTTTTTTTTTGCTTGCACGATTGTGTGACAGAAATCAACAGAGCTCCTCACTCATTTCAGAGCTTCCCCTCATTTTGATTGTACGCCCCTTGAGGGTTAGGCACTGATGTGAATGTACAATATATATGTAAAGCACGGCGTAAATTGACGGCGCTATATAAGTACATGTAATAAATATATAATTTCAGAGCTTCCCCTCATTTTGATTGTACGCCCCTTGAGGGTTAGGCACTGATGTGAATGTACAATATATATGTAAAGCGCTGCGTAAATTGACGGCTCTATATAAGTACCTGTGATAAATATATAATTTCAGAGCTTCCCGTCACATCTAGAGGAACGGCACTTGCAATGCACTTACAGCCCTGGCAAAAAGTTTGGAGAGTGACACAAATATTAATTTACCTGCAAGGAAATGTGTAGTCATCATCGCTTTGCCCAAAAAGGGATTCACAGGCAAGGATCTTGCTGCTACTAAGATTGCACCTAAATCAACCAGATCTTCAAGGAGAGAGGTTCAACTGTTGTGAAGAAGGCTTCAGGGCGCCCAAGAAAGTCCAGCAAGTGCCAGGATTGTCTCCTAAAGTTGATTAAGCTGCGGGAAGCTTGCTCAGGAATTGCAGCAGGCAGGTGTGAGTGCATCTGCATGCACAGTGAGGCAAAGCTTTCTGGAGAATGCCCTGGTGTCAAGAAGGGCAGCAAAGAAGCAACTTCTCTCCAGGAAAAGCTTCAGGGACAGACTCAATGAACTGTGTAATTGGGCAACTATGTGGTAAATGAGGTTTAATGTTGATAAATGTAAGGTTCTGCACTTGGGGGCTAAGAATATCCATGCTTCATACATACTAGGGGGGTACAACTGGGGGAATCAATGGTGGAGAAGGATCTGGGGGTTCTGGTAGATGACAAGCTTAATAATGACATGCAATGCCAAGCTGCGGGTTCTAAAGTGAGCAAAATCGTCTCTTGTATTAAAAGAGGTATAGACTCCAGAGAGAGAGATATCATTTCCCCCAATACAAATCATTTTCTTTGATGAATCCCCTTTCCGATTGTTTGGGGCAACTGGAAAAAACCTTGTCTGGATAAGAGAAGGTGAGCGCTACCATCAGTCCTGTGTCATGCCAACAGTAAATGATCCTGAGCCCATTCATGTTTGGGGTTGTTTTTCAGCCAATTTTACCTAAGAACCCAGCCATGAATAAAGAATAGTAAAAAGACATCCTCCAGGAGAAACTTCTCCCAACCATCCAAGAACAGTTTGGTGATGAACAATGCCTTTTCCAGCATGATTGAGTACCTTACCATAAGGCAAAAGTGATAACTAAGTGGCTCGGGGAACAGAACATCGAAATTTTGGGTCCTTGGCCAGTAAACTCCCCAGACCTTAATCCCATTGACAACTTGTAGTCAATCCTCAAGAGGTGGGTGAACGAAAAAGACCCCATAAATTCTGACAACGCATTGATTATGCAAGAATGGGCTGCTGTTAGTCAGGATGTGGTCCAGACGTTGATTGACAGCATGTCAGGGTGAATTGCAGAGGTCTTGAAAAAAGAAGGGTCAACACTGCAAATATTGACTCTTTGCATAAACTTCATGTAATTGTCAATAAAAGCCTGTGACACTTATGAAATGTTTCAGTATACCATAGTAACATCTGAAAAAAAAAGATTTAAAAATACTGAAGCAGCACACTTTGTGAAAATGAATACTTGTGTCCAGGGGCAGACTGACAACTCATGGGGCCCCCGGTCAATAAAGGATCATGGGTCCCCTGTGTCCTTGCCCAAACTCAAAAAAGCCTATGAAAAAGGTACCAGGGGCATCTCATGGGTCTCCCTACTGACCCCGTGCCCTCGGGCAGTGCCCAAGTTTCCAAATGGTCAGTCCGCCCCTGCTTGTGTCAGTCACAAAAATTTTGGCCACGGCTGTACAGTGCAAAGTATGCTTGCCTTTAGTAAATCAACCCCTGCATGTCCTATGGTATTGTGGGAAGATCCATTGGCCTTTCAGTAGATGCATCTGCTGCGCAGTTTCATTGTTTGTGCTGCACAGATCACTGACGCCCCTGAGAATTTAGCACGTTGACATAACTCTAGCCAGCAAGCACACAACTGATGTTTTAGTTCTGAGTGGAGCTGGCTTTAATAATGCACAAACACTTGGTATTATATACACTGCCTTATGGGCAGGTTTTCCATTGCAAATCACTTAGTTGTAACATTTTTAAAAAAAGAAACGCCCTCATTCACCTTTTCGGATGGAGTCTAACACAGAGATCTCTAATACTTCTGATTCAATCAGAGACCCTCCAGAGGATACGTTTTTGTATGCTGAGTCCCTCCTGTCCCTAAACAAAATGGATTCCAGTAGCCGAATTTCAGATGGAGACTATCCTTTCTTGGCCAGGTAGTACATTCCCCTCTGAAATTCGAATACTCCATCATTCCTTCCACTAATATGGGTCTAGACTCAGTTCTCACAGACCTAAACACTCCACCCAAGTATTTCCTCATCACACCCTTGTAGACTGGAATCACCCAGACAGACATTTCCTTCCCCGGTAAGTGGTTGATCGCACTCTATCCTTATGCTGAGGATTTTTGTCAGGAAATGGTCCACTTCTATATTACCTTAACCAAGCTTTGTGTCGGAGATCGCCGCGCCGCTGGGCTCGGCGCAGGCGCAGTACACCTCCCTGTACGCGAGCGCCGGGACTTGGTCGACCGCGGCAATCAGGTTCGCGCATGCGCAGTAGTGACCACGGGCGCGCGCCTGGCACCAATGACAGCGCAGGGCGGGATATTTAAACGGCCCTGAGCTGTCATTCAGTGCCTTTTGGTCTCTTGTATCCTGTGAACCTGTGAACCTGTTTAAAGTAAGTTGCTGACCCGGATTGTGCCCTGACCTTGCTGTTTTCTCCTGTTTTGACCCTTGCTTGCCTGACCTCTCTCCTGAATGCCCCCTATTGGATCTGACCTGCTGTTGCTGACCTGGCGTGTGACCCGACTATTCTTTGCCCGCTGCTCTGTACTGCACCGTCCCCATAGTTACCGACCCGGCTTGTATGACCCTGCACCTGCTCAGCCATCCATCCATCCCTCTCAACGGGGTCTCCAGACCTCCTCATACCTGGCTCTCTCCCGTGGGAGCCCCTGGCGAATACCCCTACCACTGACGGGTGTTCTCAGTAGTCACGACCTGGTCCTGGGGTACTCCAAGTCCATCCCCACCATCAGGGGCCCTGGTGAACAAGTACTCTGGGGCTTAGACTCCGTGCGCTGGGAACATCCGATCAGTGGAGTGCTAGTGGTACCGCCGGGTGGTCCCTTACAGTACCAAAAGGCCATGACTGAGCCTAGAGGAGGGCCCTCCCCGCTAGAGGAAATTTGCAGGCACCTAGCTAATTTGACGCAGGCCGTAACGGCCCTGCAGGACAGATGCATGCAGCTGGAGAATCGCATCCAGACTGGCTCTATTTCTGACCCTGCCCCACAGGCCCCAGTTTCTGCACCCCCGGCCCTGGTAGCTCAGGAGCCAGTTTCAGGGGCTTCCGCCCCGCTCCCTATGGCAGAACCCCGAGTACCCTTACCGGAGCGTTTTCACGGGGACCGCACACGCTTCCGGTCATTCCGTGATTCCTGTCTCCTGTTCTTTGAGCTACAACCCCGTACCTTCCTGACCGAAAACGTGAAGGTAGGATTCATTATTTCACTATTACAGGGTGAACCCCAGGATTGGGCCCACCAGCTAAGGGGAAACAATGATCCTCACCTGGGATCGGTCAATAGTTTCTTTGAAGCAATGGCCATCTTGTATGATGACCCACAGTGGGCAGCCTCTGCCGAAGCGACCTTATATGCGCTCCGACAGGGCCGGCGGGCAGCAGAGGAATACGCCTCTGATTTCAGGCGGTGGATGGGGGACACACGCTGGAATGAGTTCGCTCTATTGCACCAGTTCCGTATGGGGCTCTCCGATCCCTTGAAAGATGAGCTGGCCCGGGTGGAGGTTCCCGAGTCTCTAGAAGACCTTATTGCCCTGACAATTAAGATTGACCGAAGACTGCGGGAACGCAGGCTTGAGAGGTCCGGCCAGGGTCGCGGAAATACCTGGGGTCCATTCCTAGGCCCCAGTCCACCAACCCGACAAAGCATCCAGAACCCACCACCAGGAGATGTTCCGGAACCTATGCAGCTAGGTCTGGCACGGCCTAAATTATCACCGGAGGAACGCCAGCGCAGACGAGCCCAGAACCTCTGCCTTTACTGCGGTGAAGCTGGTCATATGGTGCGATCCTGCCCTCAGAAAATTAGTAAGTGCACCCGTTTTTCTTCCTTGTCTATTAGCAATACCTGTCCTTCGCAATACTTAGTAGTGCCCCTCTCCTTTCAGCTTCCAGAAAAGATCGTGGAGGTGACAGCCATAGTTGATTCGGGGGCATGCAGCTGTTTCCTGGATCTAGAGTTTGCTCACCAGCAGGGTATCCCTCTCCAACACAGACAGAAGGGCTTCAACATCTTTTTGGCTGATGGTTCCCAGATAAAATTGGGGGTAGTTAATCAGGAAACTCCCCCCATTGCCACTATCATTGCCAACCAGCACCAGGAGTTCCTCCGCCTGGACGCTATTGCATCACCTCTTTTCCCAGTCATTCTGGGGCTCCCATGGTTACGGGCCCATAACCCCCAGATTGACTGGGAAACCGGTCAACCTCGTTCCCTTCCCCATACTGTCGGGAACATTGTCGCACTTCGGGCCCCGCAGGGCCCCGAGTTCTCCTTTGCTCCGAAGGAGACTCCGATTTGAAACAGGTTATTCCCGCAGCCTATCATGGGTTCCTGGACGTGTTCAGTAAGCGGGGAGCCGATACTCTGCCCCCCCACCGCCCGTATGACTGTCCAATCGACCTGTTACCAGGCTCTGAAATCCCTTTTGGGCGTATTTTCCCCCTATCTGAGCTTGAATTGGGGGCCCTAAAGGAATATATCGAGGACAGCCTCCAGAAGGGATTCATCCGCCCCTCCACTTCTCCAGCAGGAGCGGGAATCTTCTTCGTGGAGAAAAAAGACAAAACCCTGAGACCTTGTATCGACTACCGGGAGCTGAACAGGGTCACGATCAAAAATCGTTACCCACTGCCATTGGTACCAGAACTGTTTCAGAGCCTAAAGGCTGCGGTTATATTCACAAAGCTTGATTTAAGGGGGGCCTATAACCTGGTACGCATAAGAGAGGGGGACGAGTGGAAAACGGCTTTCCGTACCCGGTTTGGCCACTTTGAATACTTGGTCATGCCATTTGGGCTGTGCAATGCACCAGCCACCTTCCAACACTTTGTGAACGACATCTTCAGGGATTTTTTGGATGTCTTCGTTATCGTCTACTTGGACGACATACTAATTTTTTCACCCTCTCTAGAGGATCATAGGATACATGTGGCAAAAGTTTTGGGGCGATTGCGGCAGCATGGGTTATATGCTAAGGCGGAGAAATGTTGCTTCGAGCAATCTAGCATCACGTTTCTAGGCCTGATTATCTCCACTGCGGGGGTCGCGATGGACCCCCAGAAGGTCTCTGCAATTTTAGATTGGCCTGAACCCACGGACAAAAAAGGTGTCCAACGGTTTATAGGGTTCGCAAACTTTTATCGGAAGTTCATCAAGAACTTCTCGGGTCTGGTCTCCCCCATTACTCAACTAACCAAACTTGGAACCCGGTTCAAATGGACACCAGAGGCTCAAAGAGCTTTCGAAGCTCTGAAAAAGCTATTTACCTCGGCACCCATCCTGGGCCACCCGGACGCGGCCCTGCCCTACATCTTGGAGGTAGATGCATCGGAGAATGCGGTAGGATCCATCCTGTCTCAGCGGAAAGGCACCAAAGAGTTACTCCATCCCGTAGCATTCTTCGAGGAAACTCACCTCAGCGGAGATGAATTACGATATCGGGGATCGAGAGCTGCTGGCTATCAAAGCAGCGCTAGAAGAATGGAGGTACCTGCTGGAAGGTGCCTCACACCCCATATTGATTTTCACAGACCACAAGAATCTGTAATATCTGAGGACTGCCAAGCGTCTACGCCCACGGCAGGCAAGATGGGCCCTGTTCTTTTCCAGATTTAATTTTCACATTACTTACAGGCCCGGATCTAAAAATACGAAGCCCGACACGCTATCTCGTATGTTTGAGGACTCCGAAGAAGAACTGGTACCCGACACTATCTTGTCTTCTGGGAACTTCTTGGCGCTCCAGACGGACCTTCACTCCAAGTTAATAGAAGCATCTACGGCCACACCAACCCCAGTTGGGGTATCCCTCCAGAACAAAGGGGGACTCCTGTGGAAGGAAGATTCTATCGTGGTACCCGAGGAAGTCCGGACCCTGGTTTTGGGGCATTGCCACGATCACCCGCTGGCAGGTCACTTTGGCCCAGTTAAGACTCTGGAGCTTCTCCGGCGCTCGTTTTGGTGGCCAAACATGGCTAAGGATTGCAAGCGCTACGTGAGATCCTGTACCATCTGCCAGAAGAGCAAACCATCGAGGAGCAAAGCCTGGGGGCTGTTGCGACCTTTGCCGATTCCCGAACGGCCTTGGCAGAAGATCGCGATGGACTTCATAGTCGAGCTCCCACCGTCGCAAGACCACACAGCAATTCTGGTGGTCATTGATCGCCTATCCAAAATGGCTCACTTCGTGCCACTAAGGAAGACTCCGTCAGCAGCCGAGACGGCGCGAATATTTATCCGGGAGATCGTTAGACTTCATGGTGTACCTGAGGACATCGTCTCTGATCGAGGGGTCCAGTTTACATCTAAGTTTTGGAGGGCTCTGTGCAAGGCCCTGGACATCAAGTTGTCCCTCTCCTCCGCGTTCCACCCTCAGACCAACGGTCAGACCGAGAGGACAAACCAGACCCTGGAGCAATACTTGCTTTGCTACACGTCTTTCCTGCAGGATGATTGGTTGTCACTCTTACCCCTGGCGGAGTTCGCTTATAACAACGCAAGCCATTCGGCAACGGGGCAGTCCCCATTCTTTTCGAATTATGGGTTTCACCCTGTCTTTCTCCCTGATTTGGTCTCTGAATGCCCAGTTCCAGCAACGCAGGATGCGTTGACCTTCTTCTCCGTCAATAACAAATTACTCAAGGAAGCCATCGCTCGGGCCCAAGAGGACAATAAGAAGGAGTTTAACAAGAAACGAAGAGGGGATTTGGCGTTGCGGCCTGGGCAGAAGGTGTGGTTGGCCACAACCAACTTAAAGATGCTTTGTCCCTCGAAAAAATTGGGACCTAAATTTGTAGGGCCTTTTCAGGTAAAGCGGATGGTCAACGAAGTGGCATATGAGCTTATCCTTCCGGACACGTTCAGAATTCATCCTGTCTTCCATGTATCCCTGTAAAAGCCAGTGATCCCGGATGCCTTCCCAGAACGGGAATCCAGACCCCCAGAGGCCATAACGGTCGAAGGACAAGAGGAATTTGAGGTGGAAACGATCCTTAAGTGCCGAAGAAGGGGGGGCCAGACCCAATTCCTAATTAAGTGGAAGGGCTATGGTCCTGAGGACAATTCCTGGGAACCGGCTCCTAATGTCCACGCACCTAGACTAGTCCGGGAGTTTCTTCGTGATCACCCGTGGTGGAGAGATCGGGTGGGCATCCGGAGGTTGCCCGTAGGGGGGGGCAATGTCGGAGATCGCCGCGCCGCTGGGCTCGGCGCAGGCGCAGTACACCTCCCTGTACGCGAGCGCCGGGACTTGGCCGACCGCGGCAATCAGGTTCGCGCATGCGCAGTAGTGACCACGGGCGCGCGCCTGGCACCAATGACAGCGCGGGGCGGGATATTTAAACGGCCCTGAGCTGTCATTCAGTGCCTTTTGGTCTCTTGTATCCTGTGAACCTGTTTAAAGTAAGTTGCTGACCCGGATTGTGCCCTGACCTTGCTGTTTTCTCCTGTTCTTGACCCTTGCTTGCCTGACCTCTCTCCTGAATGCCCCCTATTGGATCTGACCTGCTGTTGCTGACCTGGCGTGTGACCCGACTATTCTTTGCCCGCTGCTCTGTACTGCACCGTCCCCATAGTTACCGACCCGGCTTGTATGACCCTGTACCTGCTCAGCCATCCATCCATCCATCCATCCCTCTCAACGGGGTCTCCAGACCTCCTCATACCTGGCTCTCTCCCGTGGGAGCCCCTGGCGAATACCCCTACCACTGACGGGTGTTCTCAGTAGTCACGACCTGGTCCTGGGGTACTTCAAGTCCATCCCCACCATCAGGGGCCCTGGTGAACAAGTACTCTGGGGCTTAGACTCCGTGCGCTGGGAACATCCGATCAGTGGAGTGCTAGTGGTACCGCCGGGTGGTCCCTTACACTTTGACTATTCCTAGAAGATGCATTTTTGTCAGTGGGGTTCTTTAAGAACCCTACTGATAAAAAGCTGCTGGCATTGACTCTCCAATTATTGTGTTGATCAGGTGATCGTCACATTAAACTTTCTGTGTGTTGCGGCGCTGGATACTAGCCAGGTTATGTCTCTTTCTTATGTTCAGATCTGCAAGGCTCTTTGGTGCTATTTGGCGAAGGAGCTGTCTTTTTGGCTCTTCAATGGATAATGTATAATGTGACTGTGTGTGTGTGTGGGGCGGGGTTAGATTACTCACCCCAGACATGAATAGCTAAGGGTCAATGTCACAGGTCGACACCATCCTATCCTGCAGTAAAACGTTTCTTTCATCCTTCAGCAGGGGCGGACTGACAACTCATGGGGCCCCCGAGCAATAGGGGATCATGGGGCCCCTGTGTCCTTGCCCAAACTCAAAAAAGCCTATGAAAAGGTACCAGGGGCATCTCATGGGGCCCCCTACTGACCCCGGGCCCTCGGGCAATGCCCGAATTTCCAAATGGTCAGTCCGCCCCTGTCCTTCAGGTTCCAGTTCCCAAACCCACAGTTCTTCCAACCTATTTGTGGCATACCAAGGAATCTAATGGCATATACACATCATAAGAAAGTCATATAAAAATGTTGCTACATCTGATTGTTCGTATAGTGTTTTTGACAGCCGATTTTGACTTTTCAGGCAACAAAAACCAAAGGTGCAAGCTAGAAAATTTTTATTGTACAAAAACACAACATTCAATTTTATTGTACAGAAATAATGGAATAGAGAAAAATGTGCATGATCAGAAGCATTGCACAACCCCACACTACTACTACTACTACTATGCTAGTACGTAGCTACATTTGCCAACGTTTGCTTTTGCTGGCCGAGAATTTTCTTACAAGTCAAACTATTCCGACTGCAGCATGATCAGGGGCGGACTGACAACTCATGGGGCCCCCGGGCAATAGGGGATCATGGGGCCCCTGTGTCCTTGCCCAAACTCAAAAAAGCCTATGAAAAAGGTACCGGGGGATCTCATGGGGCCCCCTACTGACCCCGGGCAGTTTCCAAATGGCCAGTCCGCCCCTGATCATGATATGCACCTTTGTGGAAAATCGGACAATCGCTCGTATGATTTTCTAATAGTGTGTTCTAGAGGAATGAAAAAAACCACCGCTTGATGGACTGGCCCCACTAATTCCATCAGAGGTGCAGGGATGCCTAATGGCTTTTGCAGAGATTTTGGAAGCTTGTATAGCTGATATGTAAAAAGGTGGGTAAGTGAGCGCAAACAGATCAGGTGAGCAGCTAACATACAGGGTAATACTCAATACCTTAAAGTATAAAAATGCAAATGGGGTATGTAGTGCTAAACAGTGAATACCAAGCAAAAACGGTGTTACCATATACAATAATAGTTCAATAGTTCATATGATATGGCAAAAGGGATGTGATATGATCCAATAATGCTCCGAATCCCATTCAGTAGAATAAGAGAAAATTAGTAAGGTTGTGCGCTTACCACAAGTACACACAATATGAGCATTGTATGCAAAATAAACAGCAACCGAACATCACGGTCTGGTCAGCAGCCTGGGCAGCATCTGGTCAAATGTGGACATCACAGGTCCAACGCTGTCCACGCCCACTCTGGCTCTCAAATCCAAATCGCCACCTTGCAAGGCTCATTAAAAAACGAGCCGGGAGGCAAGAAAGTGCTAATAGTGAAGTACGTTTATTAAGAACATGAGCAGTGAGCTAAAACAACAAGAACTCACATTGGTAAAAGCATACATCCAGGCCCAATAGATAGGCTCCCTGGTGGTTAGTGGCTCAAGCAACATGCAAACCATATACATCCAGATCCAATAGATAAGTCCCTGGTGGCTAGTGGTATCATCAGCATAAAACATGAAGTGAAATGTGTGATCACAAAGATACTCATCCAGGTCTGGTGAAGGTATTCCCTGGTGGCTAGTAGCTCCCTAGTAGTAAAGGCGTCAATAGGGTGGATCCCCTAACATGTTTCGAGCTAATGCTCGTTTTCAAAGGGGTAAATCCTGCCCCTAGACGCCGAATTTAAAATACCCGCGTTCGCGCATGCGCATTACGCACCACGCGCCGCTCCGGGATACTGCGCATGCGCGAATGATGTTACACGCTACCGTGTAACTACTGCGCATGCGCGAGCGCATCATTAATATGGACGCTGAAGTCAAATAGCAATACCTGCCCACACATAGGCAGGCTTAGGGCGGATCTAAACGGCTGCTCGTTCCTCCATGAAACCGGAGACCAGAGTAGCATCTAAATAGTATAGACACAGTCTAGATACACTAGACTACCAGGGAAGTATATCAGAGCCAAGGGATATATCCAAATCTATAACAGTGACATAAAATTTAAAAGAACAGCATATATTAAAATGTTATACATATATAAAGTCCTTAAAATGATCCATCAGTTAATACACCCAAAATAAACCATATAGTGAATGCATCATTATTAGACTATAAAATCATAACTCATTACAGTAACTTTTATATAATAATTAGAGATGAGCAAATTGAACTTGGCGAAGTGGAATTCGTTTCGAATATTAGGAAAAATTCGATTCGCATCGAATCCGAATTTTAGCCAACTTCGGATGCACGAATCGAATTTTCCCCGATCAGCCGGCAAAAGTGTCACTGCAGAGAGCTCCGCTATTTCTGACAGTTCTCTGACAGTTCTGACAGTTCATTTACAGCGGTTGAAACATTGTATCTATTTGTTTCCATTTAGGATACAGATGTTTTTATTCAGAAATAAATAGATACAATGTTTCAACCGCTGTAAATGAACTGTCAGAACTGTCAGAGAACTGTCAGAAATAGCGGAGCTCTCTGCAGATACACTTTTTGCTGTACTGGAATTCTTCTTCTTTTCATTCTTCTTCTTTTCATTCTTCTTCTTTTCATTCTTCTTTTCATTCTTCTTCTTCTTCTTTTCATTCTTCTTCTTCTTCTTTTCATTCTTCTTTTCATTCTTCTTCTTCTTCTTTTCATTCTTCTTCTTCTTCTTTTCATTCTTCTTTTCATTCTTCTTCTTCTTCTTTTCATTCTTCTTCTTCTTCTTTTCATTCTTCTTTTCATTCTTCTTCTTCTTCTTTTCATTCTTCTTTTCATTCTTCTCATTCTTCTTTTCATTCTTCTTTTCATTCTTCTTCTCATTCTTCTTCTCATTCTTCTTTTCATTCTTCTTCTTCTTCTTTTCATTCTTCTTTTCATTCTTCTTCTTCTTCTTTTCATTCTTCTTCTTTTCATTCTTCTTTTCATTCTTCTTCTTCTTCTTCGTCGTGCCCCGTGACTGCCCAAATGAGTGAAGTGTGCGGTGATTCTAAGATCGACGGCACTCATCTGCATGTCATACTGACTGACAGTATTATTTCTCTTCCCCAGCAGACTCCAAGGGCATTTAAATTAAAGGTACAGTGTTCTGCACTAATATAAAGGCTCTCTGAAGCCTAGAAACCCTTTAAATAAGTTAAATTCGCGGTGAATAAATTCGCATCAGCGAATCAGCCGAATCGAATTTTTGAATAATTCGCTCATCTCTAATAATAATACCATAAATAGATGTCGCATATATATAGCGAATAATCAAATCAATAATAACAGTCATATAATTAATATGTAAAAAATTAAAATACTCAAACTAGCACAATTAATATTATTAATTAAATAGAACAAATGTTCAAAAGTGCAGAGAGGAACACCCATTACGCACAATAGTCTAGATCTCCCTATTTAAAGAGAACCCATTTGTGTCAAAGGGGGGTTTGAACCATCTACAAACAGTGAATCCAATTATATGCATATAGCTGGAAATAAAAATGATTATTATTACCCAGAGTTTACATAAATCAATGTAACTTTAAAACAAAGAGCACCGTTCCATCACGCAATGATGAAACCATGTAATAAATGCACCCAATGGCTAGAATAGAATAAAATTGTTATGGAAAAAATAAAGCCATAATATAAATAGCACGGTGGACAGATACAAATCTATAATCATAAAAGCCAAATGGAATTATTGAGATTTCTAATAACACGTAAGAAGAATAAACTTTCTTATCTTGATAATGAGATCAATTTAACACGCGAGAAGTTGCGACCCCATATGAACAAAGATGAATATAAAACCAAGTCAGATCGGGTCAAACACCTTTTGGAAAAAACCGAAAAGGAACAAAAAAGTAAAAAGAGGAAGAAATATAATAGGGATTTATTGGATTAGAAAAATAATAATGTATTTGGTTGGCAGGATTCCAGCAGCACCAGGAAAGACGGGGCTTCTGATCATAACCATGAAGGTCCTAGGGTGTCTGGACTGCAACCTCCCCATTCTCATAATAATATGGGTAATAACTCCAAACCTCCTTCCTCAGTGCCCAAATCGGCTAAACGTGGTCCTCATAGGGAGGAGTATAACGTCTCTACTTATAATAGATATAATGATCTTTATGACTACGATGATGAAGAAATAGGGAATAGGGATATGAGATTACACCCTTTAGATCAATACCCTAGGACAGGAACCCAGCATTTCCCTTATTCTGGAGGTTGGGAGCAGCTACCCAGACAACAGAGTGTCTCATGGAGGGACTCACAGAATGGATATTATAATTCGGATTACAACAGGAGCAATAACAGGGGGAATAATCAACCATACTGGAGACCTCCTGAACCAATGAATCGTGGCGGTCCCTTTATGAATCCTAATAACAGGGGAAGGACCAATTATGGTAATCAAAATTCTTATAATCCATCTTATAATAGGAAGGGTAATCAGAATATACGAAACCCCACCCCCCAGGTTAATATGGGACCTGCCCCTCGCAACCCCCAATCCAATCATTTTTTAGGGGGAAATACAACGCGAAAAAGAAGCACGCGTACAGAGGAAAACGAGGAGGAAAAAGAGTTAATAGACCACAAAAAGAGGAAAATGTAATACCTAAAGGTATCTTTAACTTAAGTAAGGTTACTCTTAATAATGATGAACTCAATTTACTCAACAAAGGTTTGAAATTTGCACCCAAGAAAAAATTTGATAAATTTAGCACGTATGTGGACATCCATAAATTTACACGCCGACTATCTATAAAAAGATATTTTTTAAATACGCCTTCTGTACATAACTCTTCCGGTAATGGGAATGATGTTGTTAAACATTCCAACTTACGGAATGCTTCACTTTTTAATCCCCCAGCACAGTCACATATTAACACTTTTAAAAGTATGGTTTTAAAGGATTTGGATAATATTAAAGTTAAGAATCTACGAAATCAACATAGGATTAATGATAGTATTAAATCTCTGCTGGCCAATAAGGATTTAGTGGTCAGACCCGCTGATAAGGGGGGAGGCGTGGTTATTATGGATAAGACAGATTATATGACACAGGTATATCTGTTGTTGGATGATAGGGAGACATATCGAGTGTTACCTAAGAACCCAATGTTTTCTTATAAAAAGGAATTGAAAGCTATTATTAAACGGGGTTTTGAAAATAATATAATAACTAAAAAAGAAAAAGCATATTTATGCCCATCAGCCCCGCGACTTCCAATAATGTACTGCCTTCCAAAAATACATAAAAATTCACGCTGCCCCCCTGGAAGACCAATTATTAGTGGCATAGGGTCACTGAATTCCCGTATAGGGGAATATGTTGATATCTTTCTTCAACCTCTGGTTAGATCCACACCTGCATTTCTGCGTGACACGAAGCAAATATTAATGGATCTAAAAGACTTTAATATTAATGAGAAAACCTATTTAGTTACTGCAGATGTTTCTGCTTTATATAGCAACATAAAGCACAAAGATGGAATGGAGACGGTCCAGTTCTATCTGGATACTGTTTCCGATATTCCCAGACAGCAAAAAGAGTTCATCCTTGAGCTTCTGGATTTTGCTATGCAAAAAATTTTTTTCTGGTTTGATCATACTTTCTACTTACAAGTCATGGGTGTTGCGATGGGGGCTAGGTTTGCCCCCAGCCTGGCCAATTTGTTCATGGCCAGGTGGGAGGAAGATTTAGTTTATTCACGTGATTGGCCTCCCCTTATATTTTATCGACGCTACATCGATGACTTGTTTCTTTTATGGCAGGGGGATGAGTTTTCTCCAAAAAATTTCTTCACTACTTTGAACAACAATGATCTTAATATCAAGTTATCATATGAATATGATTTTAAAGAAATCAACTTTTTAGATCTGGTTTTGATTAATAGTGGTACTAAGGTTGTGACCAGGACGTATTTTAAAAGTACGGACAGGAATGGGTATATACCCACTGACAGCTGTCATCATCCGACCTGGTTAAATAATATTCCCAGGGGACAGTTCCTCAGGCTGAGGAGGAACTGTACTAGCTTGCCTGATTACCATTACCAATCAGAATTACTCAAAGCCAGATTCATGGAGAAAGGATATAATTCTCACACTCTGGATCAAACCGCTAATGAGATTGGTTTATTGGATAGGGAGGATCTGCTCACTATGGAAACAAGAGTAAAACCTGAGAGATTCTGTCCTTTTATAACAGATTTCTCCATCCAATTCAAAGAAGTTACCAGGATTATTAAGAAAAATTGGGCTGTCCTTAGGAATGACCCTATTTTGGGTGACTCTCTACCAGAAGTCCCAGAGATTACTTTTAGGAAGGCACCCCCACTGAGACTCTTGGTGGCCCCTAATGTAATCGATCAGCCAAGGAGTATGACTTCACCATTCGGCCTTAAAGGGTTCTTCCCGTGCAATAAATGTATTGCCTGTAGATATAATGGGGTGCACAAGACCAAGGTTAGGGACTTTGGATCGAGTATTACCGGCAAAAGGTATACCATACATCAGACTATAACATGTAATACTACGCATACAGTATACCTTCTGCAATGTCCCTGTAACCTCCAATATGTGGGTAGGACTACAAGACGTCTGAGGGATCGCCTCAGGGAACATTACAATAAAATTAAAAAGGGTTTTGAGTACCACTCATTATCAAAGCATTATAAAGATTATCATGCCAAAGACCCCTCAACTCTTAAATTCACAGCTATTGATGTGATTGATCAGCATTGGAGGGGGGGACATAAGAGGAGAGCAGTGTCCCGTCTTGAGACAAAGTGGATTGTAGAGCTTAAGTCCCTTCAACCCAAAGGCTTGAATGTGGACTTGGACATCAACTGCTTTATTGATAATAGTTGATTTCTGTTTTTAGTAGGTTTTATTGTTTTATGCATTTGGCTTTTATGATTATAGATTTGTATCTGTCCACCGTGCTATTTATATTATGGCTTTATTTTTTCCATAACAATTTTATCCTATTCTAGCCATTGGGTGCATTTATTACATGGTTTCATCATTGCGTGATGGAACGGTGCTCTTTGTTTTAAAGTTACATTGATTTATGTAAACGCTGGGTAATAATAATAATTTTTATTTCCAGCTATATGCATATAATTGGATTCACTGTTTGTAGATGGTTCAAACCCCCCTTTGACACAAATGGGTTCTCTTTAAATAGGGAGATCTAGACTATTGTGCGTAATGGGTGTTCCTCTCTGCACTTTTGAACATTTGTTCTATTTAATTAATAATATTAATTGTGCTAGTTTGAGTATTTTAATTTTTTACATATTAATTATATGACTGTTATTATTGATTTGATTATTCGCTATATATATGCGACATCTATTTATGGTATTATTATTAGAGATGAGCGAATTATTCAAAAATTCGATTCGGCTGATTCGCTGATGCGAATTTATTCACCGCGAATTTAACTTATTTAAAGGGTTTCTAGGCTTCAGAGAGCCTTTATATTAGTGCAGAACACTGTACCTTTAATTTAAATGCCCTTGGAGTCTGCTGGGGAAGAGAAATAATACTGTCAGTCAGTATGACATGCAGATGAGTGCCGTCGATCTTAGAATCACCGCACACTTCACTCATTTGGGCAGTCACGGGGCACGACGAAGAAGAAGAAGAAGAATGAAAAGAAGAATGAAAAGAAGAAGAATGAAAAGAAGAAGAAGAAGAATGAAAAGAAGAATGAAAAGAAGAAGAAGAAGAATGAAAAGAAGAATGAGAAGAAGAATGAGAAGAAGAATGAAAAGAAGAATGAAAAGAAGAATGAGAAGAATGAAAAGAAGAATGAAAAGAAGAAGAAGAAGAATGAAAAGAAGAATGAAAAGAAGAAGAAGAAGAATGAAAAGAAGAAGAAGAAGAATGAAAAGAAGAATGAAAAGAAGAAGAAGAAGAATGAAAAGAAGAAGAAGAAGAATGAAAAGAAGAATGAAAAGAAGAAGAAGAAGAATGAAAAGAAGAAGAAGAAGAATGAAAAGAAGAATGAAAAGAAGAAGAATGAAAAGAAGAAGAATGAAAAGAAGAAGAATTCCAGTACAGCAAAAAGTGTATCTGCAGAGAGCTCCGCTATTTCTGACAGTTCTCTGACAGTTCTGACAGTTCATTTACAGCGGTTGAAACATTGTATCTATTTATTTCTGAATAAAAACATCTGTATCCTAAATGGAAACAAATCTATTTATGGTATTATTATTAGAGATGAGCGAATTATTCAAAAATTCGATTCGGCTGATTCGCCGAATTTGCGGGAGAAATTCGATTCGATGCAAATTTATTTGCCGCGAATTTAACTTATTTAAAGGGTTTTGTAGGCTTCAGAGAGCCTTTATATTAGTGCAGAACACTGTACCTTTAATTTAAATGCCCTTGGAGTCTGCTGGGGAAGAGAAATAATACTGTCAGTCAGTATGACATGCAGATGAGTGCCGTCGATCTTAGAATCACCGCACACTTCACTCATTTGGGCAGTCACGGGGCACGACAAAGAAGAAGAAGAAGAATGAAAAGAAGAATGAAAAGAAGAAGAATGAAAAGAAGAAGAAGAAGAATGAAAAGAAGAATGAAAAGAAGAAGAAGAAGAATGAAAAGAAGAAGAAGAAGAATGAAAAGAAGAATGAGAAGAAGAATGAAAAGAAGAATGAAAAGAAGAATGAGAAGAATGAAAAGAAGAATAAAAAGAAGAAGAAGAAGAAGAATGAAAAGAAGAATGAAAAGAAGAAGAAGAAGAATGAAAAGAAGAAGAAGAAGAATGAAAAGAAGAAGAAGAAGAATGAAAAGAAGAAGAATGAAAAGAAGAAGAAGAAGAATGAAAAGAAGAATGAAAAGAAGAAGAAGAAGAATGAAAAGAAGAGGAAGAAGAATGAAAAGAAGAATGAAAAGAAGAAGAAGAAGAATGAAAAGAAGAAGAAGAATGAAAAGAAGAAGAAGAAGAATGAAAAGAAGAAGAAGAAGAATGAAAAGAAGAATGAGAAGAAGAATTAAAAGAAGAATGAGAAGAATGAAAAGAAGAATGAAAAGAAGAAGAATGAAAAGAAGAAGAATGAAAAGAAGAAGAAGAAGAATGAAAAGAAGAAGAATGAAAAGAAGAAGAATGAAAAGAAGAATGAAAAGAAGAAGAAGAAGAATGAAAAGAAGAAGAAGAAGAATGAAAAGAAGAATGAAAAGAAGAAGAAGAAGAATGAAAAGAAGAAGAAGAATGAAAAGAAGAATGAAAAGAAGAAGAAGAAGAATGAAAAGAAGAAGAATGAAAAGAAGAAGAATTCCAGTACAGCAAAAAGTGTATCTGCAGAGAGCTCCGCTATTTCTGACAGTTCTCTGACAGTTCTGACAGTTCATTTACAGCGGTTGAAACATTGTATCTATTTATTTCTGAATAAAAACATCTGTATCCTAAATGGAAACAAATAGATACAATGTTTCAACCGCTGTAAATGAACTGTCAGAACTGTCAGAGAACTGTCAGAAATAGCGGAGCTCTCTGCAGTGACACTTTTGCCGGCTGATCGGGGAAAATTCGATTCGTGCATCCGAAGTTGGCTAAAATTCGGATTCGATGCGAATCGAATTTTTCCTAATATTCGAAACGAATTCCACTTCGCCAAGTTCAATTTGCTCATCTCTAATTATTATATAAAAGTTACTGTAATGAGTTATGATTTTATAGTCTAATAATGATGCATTCACTATGTTTATTTTGGGTGTATTAACTGATGGATCATTTTAAGGACTCTAATAAAATATGATCCGGAAGTTTATATATGTATAACATTTTAATATATGCTGTTCTTTTAAATTTTATGTCACTGTTATAGATTTGGATATATCCCTTGGCTCTGATATACTTCCCTGGTAGTCTAGTGTATCTAGACTGTGTCTATACTATTTAGATGCTACTCTGGTCTCCGGTTTCATGGAGGAACGAGCAGCCGTTTAGATCCGCCCTAAGCTTGCCTATGTGCGGGCAGGTATTGCTATTTGACTTCAGCGTCCATATTAATGATGCGCTCGCGCATGCGCAGTAGTTACACGGTAGCGTGTAACATCATTCGCGCATGCGCAGTATCCCGGAGCGGCGCGTGGTGCGTAATGCGCATGCGCGAACGCGGGTATTTTAAATTCGGCGTCTAGGGGCAGGATTTACCCCTTTGAAAACGAGCATTAGCTCGAAACATGTTAGGGGATCCACCCTATTGACGCCTTTACTACTAGGGAGCTACTAGCCACCAGGGAATACCTTCACCAGACCTGGATGAGTATCTTTGTGATCACACATTTCACTTCATGTTTTATGCTGATGATACCACTAGCCACCAGGGACTTATCTATTGGACCTGGATGTATATGGTTTGCATGTTGCTTGAGCCACTAACCACCAGGGAGCCTATCTATTGGGCCTGGATGTATGCTTTTACCAATGTGAGTTCTTGTTGTTTTAGCTCACTGCTCATGTTCTTAATAAACGTACTTCACTATTAGCACTTTCTTGCCTCCCGGCTCGTTTTTTAATGAGCCTTGCAAGGTGGCGATTTGGATTTGAGAGCCAGAGTGGGCGTGGACAGCGTTGGACCTGTGATGTCCACATTTGACCAGATGCTGCCCAGGCTGCTGACCAGACCGTGATGTTCGGTTGCTGTTTATTTTGCATACAATGCTCATATTGTGTGTACTTGTGGTAAGCGCACAACCTTACTAATTTTCTCTTATTCTACTGAATGGGATTCGGAGCATTATTGGATCATATCACATCCCTTTTGCCATATCATATGAACTATTGAACTATTATTGTATATGGTAACACCGTTTTTGCTTGGTATTCACTGTTTAGCCCTACATACCCATTTGCATTTGTATAGCTGATGTTTGGGTGTGGAAGTTGTTTCTAAATATTACATAAAAGCGTTTCACCATCATCCTCCACCTCATTTTTTAGTGTCTTCCTGTGTCTCGGCACAGAAAGGTGGAACAGACCTTTCAGCCATATAGAGATTGCTCTCCTTTGGGTTATCATTTTTTATTTCGTATATTTACTCAGATTCAAATGAATTTTAAAACAGATACAAACTCTTCCACATTTCCTATTTATTCTGAACCTTCAAAAGTCAGCGTAGCTATGAATGATAACAGCCCTGTTATGTAAGGAATAAAAATGTATATTTATAGCACTGATTAAATCAGTTTCCTTCAAAGAAAGCTTCAAAAACTAATCAGTTGAGTTTGCCAGGCTTCTGCCGTTTGTGAACATACATTTTAAAAGCTAAGTTCGCCTTTTACTTAAAAAAAAAATAAATGCACAACTTTTTGCAAGTAAAAAATGTACAATTATTATTTACACTGCAACCTGTAAGGCATTGCACCTGCGATCAGCAGATCATGGGTGCAATGTAGTGGTGTATGTAGGTTTTGTGCTGACCTAGGCAACATAAAAATTGGCCTGACACTGAACAACACCCCCACCGCGAGAGAGATTGACACAGACCAACACCACCGCCCCTGTGGAGAGTGATTGACACAGACCAACACTAACCCCCCCATGGAGAGTGTCTAACACCGACCAACACCCCTCCCCCCCTACCCCCACTCCCCACTGCGGAGAAAGCCTGACAACGACCAACACCCCCCCCCCCCCCCCCCGTGGAGAGAGACTGACTGAAACCAACCAACACCTCCACCACCCACGGAGTGAGATTGACATTGACACAGACCAACACCACCCACCGTGGAGAGAGATTGGCACTAACCAACACTAACCCCCCCCCATGGAGAGAGCCTGACACCGACTAACACCACCACCCCTCTCCTCCACCCCCACTGCACAGAGAGCGTGACACCAACCAACACCACCCCCCCACAGAGAGAAGCTGACACCGACCAACACCCCCCCTTCCCCAGACGTAGAGAGGCTGACATCGACCAACACCACCACCCCCTCTCTCCCCGCAAAGAGAGACTGACACCGACCCGCACCATCACCCCTCCCACCCTCCCACAGAGACTGACACTAACCAACACCCCCACCCTCCCCGCAAAGAGGGACTGACACTGACCCGCACCATCACCCCTCCCACCCTCCCACAGAGAAAGACTGACATTGACCAACACCTCCACCCTCCCCGCAAAGAGAGACTGACACCGACCAACACCACCTTCCACTACCATCGCCCCCCCATACACCAGCAGCCCCCCCAGCAAGAGAGAGAAAGACACTCACTTTCACAGTTCCGGACATCCCTGGGAACGAGAGTCGGGCTCTGCATACACCATCAAGCAGCCTGCAGTCTCTCTCGGATCCCACCTGGCCCCCATGCTGCGCATGTCCCTTCTTCTATCTCTTCTTCCAGGGGGGCAGTGCTGCCCCCCCAGAAAAAAGCCACCCTAGGCAAATGACTTTTTTGTGGTAAATACGCCAATGGTGGCAATGGTCAGGTGTCAGGATCCTGCAGGCTGTCAGCTGTCTGCCTGTAACTCCTGAGTGCTTACCAGCGCCCTTGCACTTCACTGAAAACTACAAGCTGTCGGTCGCAGTGGCTGACGATACTTGTAGTTCATTCATTCACAGGACTCTGTAAATGAATGATGTGGCCGTGTGGGTGGACCCCCACACGGCCACGCAGATTTTAAATAGTGAAAGCGGGTGCAGGCAGAGGATCCCCCACCCACTGTCACAAGGAGAGGGGGGTCGGGGGGAGAGGAGGCAGGAGCCACCCTAAATACCGTGTTCTAAAGGTGATTGTTTAAAGCTCACCTCTGGGATATTCAATTTTTTAAAAAAGGTTAAAATACTTGTTACCTCTGGGGATATAGGAAGAGTTTGTATTACTTTCCCCCTCGCTCAGGCAGGCTCTAGCACTCTCCTTTTTTTCTTCTCTGCTCCGGGCTGTAGCAATCCCCCGGCATGTACAATGCAGGACTATAAGTGTGCGACCACAGCCAGGAGTGTCTTAGAGAGGAGGCTATGGGAGACCGGTTGCACAGATGGAGGGAGCATTCCAGAACAAAGAATAGGGTAAGCATTACTCTGAACTGCTCTTCCCCTTCACAAAAATTAGAATTTAATCATTGCAGTGTGAAGGGGCCCACTGAAAGGGTATTTTTTTTTCTTTTTTGTGCCTAGAATTGGACTTTAAATTATAATTTATCATTTTTGTTGTATAGCTACTTGCCGACTGCCTAACTGGGAAAATACGTCAGTATGTTTAATACCGGGGTTATGGCAGTACCTTGGTTTACGAATGTAATTCGTTCTGTGGGACTTTGTCGTATTGCGAAAAATTTGTAAACCGAAACGCGGTTTCCCATAGGAATGCATTGAAAACCAATTAATCCATTCCGGAGCTCAGAAAAAAGTAAAAAAAAAGTCTTATTTGTTCAAAACTCTTTATAAAGTACACTTTAAAGGCATAAATACTGTGATACTGTACAGGGACAGGATTAAAAATTATTTGTAAATGCATTGAAAACCAATTAATCCGTTCCGGAGGTCAGACAAAAGTAAGAAAAAAGTCTTATCTGTTCAAAACTCTTTATAAAGTGCACTTTAAAGGCATAGTAAGGTACAGGGAGATGATTTAAAAAAAAATCGTAAATGCATTGAAAACCAATTAATCTATTCATATTGTGAAAAAAATTCATAAACCCAGGTATTATTTTCAATGGATTTTTATTCGTAAACTGAAATTTATGTTAACCGAGGCAATCGTAAACTGAGGTATGCCTGTATTCATTTTTCCCTCAGGTGCCGGACTTTCTGTTAAAGTAGTTGTAAAGGCTCAAGATTTTTTACCTTTGTGCATTCTATGCATGAAAGTAAAAAACCTTCTCTATGCAACATCCCCCCTAGCCCCCCTAATACTCATCTAAGCCCCCTCTCAATCCAGCAATGTGCATTGGAGTCTTGGATATCCCGGTACTCCCTCTCTTCATTGGCAGAGACAGCAGCGAGAGCCATTGGCTCCCACTGCTGTCAATCACAGCCAGTGAGCCAATGAGAAGAGAAAGTTGATGGGGCCAAGCCGCGGCTCTGTGAGTGAATGGATACACAGAGCAGCAGCTGGGGAGTGCACATGTTGGGGCACCCTATAGAAAGCTGCTTGCTGTGGGGGCACCTGACAGGAGGGAGGGGCCAGGGGTGCTGGCGGGGAACCCAACAAGAGGAGGATATGGGCTGCTCTGTGCAAAACCACTACACAGAGCAGGTAAGTATAGACTAGTTTGCTATTTAAAAAAAAAGCTTTTAGAATCACTTTAAAAGTGATCCGAGCAGCAGATTCGCCACTAGATCACTTTTAGAAGCGTTGGGAGTGGTCACCCCCCCGATGCTGGCAGCAGATGAACATAGAGATGTGTTAAGGAAAGATGGCCTCCACTCATCTCTATGACCTAGGAGGACCGGAGTGACGTCATGACTTCACTACTGGTTCCGACGCCATGTCAAAAATGCCATTTTTTTTTTCAAAATCAAGATAAAAATATTTTTTTGGTCTTTTCCTTTCAAAGGTAGAGGAGAGATCGGGGTATTATAGACCCCTGATCTCTCCATAAAGAGGACCTGTCATGGTGTATTGCAATCGCAAGAGATGTCTACATTCCTTTCGATAGCAATAAAAGCGATAAAAAAAATTAAAAGGGGCAGTGTAAAAATACATTTTATATATATATATTTGTTTTTTAAAGGGCCCCTGTACCCCTGTGGTCACGCACAGTGGTGAACGCATATGTAGGTCCCCCCCATGTAAATTGTGTTCACGCCACACATCGCCACGAACATTAGAGCAGGAACAATAATTCTAGCACTAGACCTCTTCTGTACCTCAAAACTGGTAACCTGTAAAAAATTTTAAATCGTTGCCTATGGAGATTAAGTACTGTAGTTTGGCACCATTCCATGTGCGTGCTCAATTTGAAAACATGACATGTTAGGTATCTATTTACTCGGCGTAACATCATCTTTAATATTTTACAAAAAATTAGGGTATATATATTTTTTTTGTTTAATTAATAAATGTTTTTTTAAACTATCTGCACTATGAAAGGCACTTTTTAAATTTTTATATGAATTTATGCCAACCTTATGAGATCAGGACTGTCTGAAGAGCCTTTGATGATACATGTGGTCTGGATGGAAGTGTTGTAATAAGACGTATGTTGACCCCCTTTAGCTAAGGGGTCAAAGGATCTGGTAAGCCTCCAACTTGTCATCACGGTGGTGCAGTGTTCATGCTGGAGGTTATATTGGAATTAAGAGTTTGGACTATTTATCGCAAAAAAGGGATTGTTCTATATACCCCATAAGGACTGGCACATATATGCTAATCAATTTTGCACATCAACTTTTGGTATTGGTTCACTATTGAGCACTTTATTCACTGTCCACAATTGTTTTTTATGTATTGTTTGTACATATTATGTATATTATTTTGTTTTTAATTTAGCATAACACTAGAGATTTATTTGCATTTGTTAGAGAGGATATCCTCTTAGTGTGTTTTCTGCTTTATATACAATCTAATTTAACCGCTTCCCCGCTGCCGTACACTGCTACACGGCAACATGGGTGCGCAAAATCACGTATATATACGTGATTTTAATTTCTAGGTATGGGACGCACGTGAGTCGCAACGCTGGTCGCGATGTCAATCACCGGGTCCCAGCAGGTGATTACTCGCCGGTGCCTGGTGATTACCGACAATCACCATTTGTTTACAGTCTTCCTCCCCATCAGCTTGGGCACTCTGCTTGGGATGGCTGTGCACAACACAGCCATCCTGATCGGTGTGCTTACAGTGAAACACATCCGCCCCCTAGTAAAACATTCCCTACATATAGTTAACCCTTTGGACGCCCCTCACATTAACCCAGTGTTTCTCAACTCCAGTCCTCATGGACCCCCAACAGGTCATGTTTTCAGGATTTCCCTCAGATGAAACAGCTGTGGTAATTACTAAGGCAGTGAAACTGATCAAATCACCTGTGCAAAATAATGGAAATCCTGAAAACATGACCTGTTGGGGGTCCATGAGGACTGGAGTTGAGAAACACTGCATTAACCCCTTCCTTCCCAGTGTCATTAGTACAGTGTCAGTGCTGTTTTTTAGCACTGATCACTGTATTGGTGTCATGGGGGATGTCAGTGACACCAAGTTAGTCCCCCCCCAGTGTCAGAATGCCGTCGCAGTCCCGCTAAAAAAATCTCTGATTGCCGCCATTACTAGTAGGGAAAAAAAATCCCAGTATCTATACTGCCATTTGTAAACGCTATAACTTTCACATAAAACAATTCATTTTCACATATTAGGATTTATTTTCTAGCAAAGACATGTCGCAGAATAAATTTTGGCCTAAACTTATGACGAAATTAGATTTTTTACATTTTTTACTGGACATGTTTAATAGCAAAAAGTCCAAAATATTGTTTTTTTCTCAAAATTGTCGGTCTTTTTTTTTATACAGCAAAAAATAAAAAACGCACAGGTGGTCAAATACCACCGAAAGAAAGCTCCATTTGTGGGGAAAGAAAGGACGTAATTTGAATTTGGGTGCAGTGTTGCATGACCGTGCAATTGTCAGATAAGGTAACTGATACTTACCGAATTCCTCTGAATAGCAACAGTAACGCAGCACCGTAACGCCACAAATGGCCTGGTAAGGAAGTGGGGGGGGGGGGGGGGTAAATCTTCTTTAGGGTAAGTGGTTAAGTAGTGACAGGAGAATACAAGTACCTGCAGAATATTCTCTGGATGCTTTGGGTTTCCTGACTCTGCATTGACATGTGACCCCTGACCTGGACAGCGGTTGTGTTGCAGTGTCAGTAGTCCTGATTCTATGACATGATGAAGAGCAATTGATTTCCTTTTTATCTTTGATGATCCATTGGGGTGGGCTTGTCACGGCTGATTTCTAGAGCTGCCAGCGCTGCTATTAGCACGTCAGTAGTAGTGAAGATTTCAGATCATTCATTACATTATACAGGACATTGAGCATAGATCATCATAAATCTTCTATAAAAAAAGGAAAACAGCTCTAGGCGTTGTCACTGTTCTAACTGAAATCACATATTGGGCTTGTTTATCAAAGTGCCTGATGGAAGAAATGTCACAAACAATGCCTTTCCCACAGCAGCCAATCATGTGCTCTCTATTGCAGTTTAGGAAATGAATGCAAAAAAGGATTGGTTGCTGTGGGAAAACATAGTGTACAAGCAGGTTAAAGACATCAGTATATTGTCCAATATCTATCATTTCAGTAAGTCATATAACTGGGATGGCCCAATAAAAGTTGGATTGGAATTTAAATCTGATAAATTACATAGTTACATAGTTAGTTTGGCTGAAAAAAAAGACAAAAGTCCATCCAGTTCAACCAGTAGCCTCCCCAGCGGTCTGATTATGTCAGTATTTCTGTGCTTTTCTGTGCTTTTAGACCCTGGATGTCTCATTAAAGAGAGCCTGTCAGCAAAAAATCATCACAGAGGGGACTTTTAATCCCCATGCGATGAAAAAAAGTTAAGTACCCCACCCTCACCTAACGGCCATCCTCCCTCATTCCTCCTACCACTTCATCCCCCCCAGCCACTTCCTACTGTACCTTTACCCCCTCCCTCCTAGATTGTAAGCTCGTAAGAGTAGGGCCCTCTTACCCCTCGTACGCTGTCTGTCTTTGTTGTACTGTGCCATGTATTGTCCCCCCCTATTGTACAGCGCTGAGCAAACCCTTTGGCGCTATATAAACTCGTAGTAATAATAATAATAATAATAATAAGTAAAAAAAAAAATGTTTTAATTGGAAATTGTGCCCTACAATGAAAGTTAGTGTATTTTTTACAGAAAGTTTGCATTTCCTGGACTTATGCAGTAATATTGTGTAAAAAATTGGAGCTACCACTATTGTTTTCTCTAGAGCACGTGTCAAACACACAAACAGAAGGCCATTACATGTGGTCCTCACGCCTCTCCCGTAGCTTCGGCACCGCCCCCCCCCCCCGGTGTCTGCCCCACCATGTCTCAGCAGTTGGCAGCAGAGAGGAGGACAGAACTCCTTCCACAGACCCTGTGCCTCTTTGTGCATCTGTAGCGCCCCCTCTTCTCCGCCTCCCCTGCTCTCAGCACTTAACAGACTCCAGCCCTCCTCTGGTCCTCCTCCAGATCCTGCCCTTTCTGTTTCCCAGCTCCATCTCCAGCTTCTTGCCGACAGCAGCACAAGGTAAGGAGGATGCGCTGTGATGTAAGGAAGGGCAGGGGACTCTTGATGTCTGATGGTGGGGGGTGTTGGGAATACAACAGCATGTACTATATAGTATTGTGTGTTAATATCACTTGACCAGTAGATGGCACTGTACACTAAGGTTACCAGTTGTGCATATGTGTAAAACTTGTTGGTTCTCTCTCTTCTTTTTCCTCTCTTCTAAACCAAAGATGTCTGCTGAAATGTGTTCTGTATGTTTGCAACTTAAGCCACACAAGTAAAACAGAGTTCTGCCTCATCGCTACCAGTGTCTTCTCTAACACATAACCAACAGGGGGCACTTGACATCTGATGTAAGGGGGTTGGGGTGCTCTGGACATCCAGTCATAAAGGTACAATCGGCCCTTTGAGGGTACCCATAATGCTGATGAAATTGAGTTTCACACCACTGGCCTAGGGTGTCTGCTTTCAGAAAATATATAATGTTTTGGGGTTTTTATCTAATCTTCAGGCCTAAAATTATTTTTTTAAATATATGCGCAAAAAATGCAAAAACAGATCTGGCAGCAAAAGGGCAAAATGACTACATTTACAGACACATGGCAACCTTACAGCATAAAGAAATGTTTTGTACCCTCTATCACGGCAAGGATTTCAAACATTTTCAGTAGAGTTTAAGTCCTCAGATCCTTAATATGATGCGACAAGCTGTTCTTCAAAGTGCTCCACATACACTGTCATCTTGACCCAGTAAGATTTATAAAAAAAAAACTCATCAAACTTCAATATGTACACTGATGAAATGGAGCCTGCTCACTGTCAGGAGGGAGCCTCTAATTTCATCTTATTTTCCAAATATAAGAATGGGTGTAATAACAAGAGGTGCTTTAGTGCTCCATTAGGCACTATACGGCAGGTTTGTATATTGTATTTCTATGCCGTCATGTTTCAGATGAGTTCACAATAGTTCAACTTTTTCTAAAAAAGCAAGGAGCCAAAAATGGCAAAAAATAATCTGGGAGTTATGGGCAAAGAGAAGAACTTTCTTTTTAATTTTGTTTTTTTATTAGTGGAGGAAAAGAAAAAAACAATCTACTGCCAAGACTATAGGTAAACTATATGTTATGATGGTGGAGAACATTAATAGGAATCATTTAAAGATTAGAAAGATAAACACATTTGTCAGACAAATTTACCCTTTTACCTGTCAATCAAGCCTAAGAGGACAGAAACTACATCTACTGTATCCCAAAAAACACTCAACTGTAGGAGGTTCAAGATGGAGACCACAAGCATACTAAACTGGAGTCTTTCCCCTGCAGTGTCCCCTAGCCGCAGAAATGCATATTCCTCTCAGTTTGAAAACTGCATTGACAAGTACAGTGTTACTTGAATTGTATTCCAGGATTTGCTTGTCCTCAGCAATAATTTAGATTTCAGAAATCTTTCATTAAGATCTTCATGTTATATAGTTTAAAAACCATGTCATATATATCTTATTTAACCCCCCTGGCGGTATTCCCGAGTGTAGCTTGGGGTAAAGTTTCAGTACCACAAGCGGTGACCCCGAGCTACACTTGGGAATACCCTGCAGCGTTGCTCCGGGATCCCTTCTGCACTTACCTTGTCCTGTGCTCTCACGATATCCCCCCTGCAGCGTCCCCGGCCATCTCTTCCGGCCGATGCCGGCATCCGTCTTCCGAGTTCTGTTCCCTGCGACATCGGGACGTATGGGGACGGAACTGGCGGGAAATTTAAACATTTTAAAAAGTGACATTCACTAAATACACTAAAATCATATAGTAAAACATTACTGTATCAAACCATTTCACATACATTTTGTCCCGAGTGCTTTGTCCTGTGCCCTGCCTGCATTTTTACTGTTCTTTCTACCTGGAAACTGAGAAACGTCCATGGCGTCCAAAAAGCGTCCCTTTAGGTCAAAAGCGGTTTTAGACCGGCTAGAGAACAGAGATAGTAAATCAGAACCACTTGCAGAATTGAGTGATAATGATTCGTGGGGGAAATTCGTCATCAGACACTGAAAACGATTTTGCAACTTTGCTCAGCAATGTGTGAACTTGGTGCTCTATTTCAAATTTCAGTGTTATATTTCAATAGTATCCTCCCTAGCGGTCTGATTATGTCAGTATTTCTGTGCTCAAAGCGGTACATTTCTTTGCATGGAAATATGATGTTTTTTTATTGTAGGCCTGTAATTTTTAGCAATAACTCACTGAAATCTGTCTAAACAAGAGTCTAGTAAACATCCCGGGTATGATAAAATTTGAAACACGAAATCATAAATTATAATTTAATAAATAATCAAAAATAATAATAATAAATTTAATTCAATAATATAATTAAACCAAAAACACTGAAATTTGAAATATAGCGCCAAGTTCGCACATCACTGAGCAAAGTCGCAAAATTGTTTTCAGTGTCTGATGACGAATTTCCCCCACGAATCATTATCACTCAATTCTGCAAGTGGTTCTAATTTACTATCGCTGTTCTCTAGCCGGTCTAAAACCGCTTTTGACCTAAAGGGACGCTTTTTGGACGCCATGGACGTTTCTCAGTTTCCAGGCAGAAAGAACAGTAAAAGTGCAGGCAGGGCGCAGGACAAAGCACTCGGGACAAAATGTATGTGAAATGGTTTGATACAGTAATGTTTTACTATGTGATTTTAGTGTATTTAGTAAATGTCGCTTTTATAATTTTTGAATTTTCCACCGGTTCTGTTCCCCATACGTCCCGATGCTCGCAGGGAATGGAACCCAGAAGACAGATGCCTGCATCGGCCGGAGGACATGGCCGGGGACGCTGCAGGGGGGACATTGCGGGAACGCAGGACAAGGTAAGTGAAACGGGGATCTCGGAGCAATGCTGCAGGGTATTCCCGAGCAGGGGAAGACTGACAACTCATGGGGCCCCCGGGCAATAGGGGATCATGGGGCCCCTGTGTCCTTGCCTAAACTCAAAAAAGCATATGGAAAAGGTACCAGGGGCATCTCATGGGGCCCCCTACTGACCCCGAGCCCTCGGACAGTGCCCAAGTTTCCAAATGGTCAGTCCGCCCCTGTCCCAAATGAAGCTCGGGGTTACCGCTTTTGGTACTGAAAGTTTACCCTGACCTACACTCGGGAATACCGCCAGGGAGTTTAAAATAATTCATATGAAGTCCTCTCCTTACCATCTTGGCCTTTCTTGCCATTATGAGCATATATTGGAAATATATGGAAACTGCTTTTTCTTTCATGTAGATTATTGCCGGAAGAAGCTGGGAGGCCGTAGGACCACCAGCAAACCCAGGACCACCAGCATTTCGCTGCTGCAGACCCTTCTAGAGTTTACTTTAGTTCTTTTGCGTCCTCATGAATATTTACTAGTATGTTTTTTTTATTGCTTTACCTGTACAACAAAGATAGTTTTGATTATTAATAAGATCTCAATAATGCATATAGCTTTAGGTTTCATTAAAAATGTATCAGAGCTGTCACAGAACAAACATACATAAGCAACATATTCACAAAGAAATGAGGACGGGTACGTGAACTAAATTATTGATCCCTAACAAATACGATTTAACACAATTAAGTTTTACTCTAAAGAAGCCCCTATGATTCACAATTTCACCTAATTTCAGCTCTTTACTTGTCAAGTCATTTACATTTGGGGAATTATTGCAGCCTTCAAGCAGAGGTCATTATGTGGCTTCCAATAGCACTTTGAATACATAGGTCACCGAATTCTCGGAGGTACTGCTTATTTATTTTCAAAGAGGAATTAATAGTTTTTGATGTTTTATGGATGCATTGTAGGTTAACAAGGTTGTGCATTGTGATCCAACTAGCTGACCTCGTTAGCAGTGGTGTAACTAGAACCTTCAGGGCCCCGGTGCAAGGAACCATGAAGGGCCCTCCCCTTACCACCGGCTTGGGCCCTTCCCTCTGAGCCCAGTGGTGGAACGCCAGGGCCCAGTCGCAAGTGCAACTTTTGTGACCCTGGTAGTTCTGCCTTTGGTGCCAGTATTTTTTTTTTAAATATTATTTTTTACAATTTTTTTTAAGAGCCCCGTTGGGGGGCTTAGGGAAGATATCAGGGTTCGGAAGGAAAGAAGGGAGAGGAAAGGAAAAAGGCGGAGACCACTCGCAGTGCATGGATGGATTGGCAAGCGGCACCTTTCCTCTTCTGCCTGGGCTTCAAACTTCCTGCTCACACAGTGGGGGCGGGGCAGACAGAGGAGCAGAGGAAGGGGTGGGAGGAGCAGAAGCAGCTCTCTCTCCTCTCCAGGGCCATGCAGGAAGGGAGGGGGCACTGTCAGCTCAGAGCCCTGCATGCTGCAACCACTAGGTACAGGAGAAGAACACAGGGAGTGCAGCCGAAAGAAGCTGGATAGGAGGAGCGTCTGGGCGGGTGCATTCAGAGGAATCCATCCCTTTATGTTCCTCCTGCGGGAGTGAAATGCCTGCTTCTCCTCCTCCCCCTCTCAGAGGCGTTCAGCATCTGCAGGAGTAATGTGGAGAGATTTGTCCCTCTACATTCAATCGCTCCTTACCACTCTTCCTATTCCATGCATACAGGGGGCCACACGGGCCCCCTGCAGAATGGGCCAGTTCACAGTTGCAACCCTTGTAGCTACGCCCCTGCTTTTCAGAATGATGCCATCTTAAAGAAGAACTGTAGTCTCTGAGAAATTGCAATATTCAATTGTATGACCATGCATCAAACGTGTACACTACTTTGCCCCTCCCATGAGGAGCTACTAGAATGTCATAGCTTCCCTGGGGAATGGCTAAAGGGTCCCTGGAGCCCTTTTCACCAGGTGGGTCTGTGAAAGATGAAAAATAAAATTTGAAAGCTGAATTCCAGGTATAGCTTTTTTTTTACAGTTTTAATGGTCCAGCTTGGACCTGTTAGGTGTCTGTGATAGTAAGCTCTTGTAGATCATCAACTCAGGGTTCCCCAGGGCACAGAGTCTAAGCCCCAGACTGCTTCTTCACCAGGGCCCCAATGGTGGGGATGGACTTGCAGCAGGCTGGAACCAGGTCACGGCCCCCTAGGTACGCCCAGCTGAGGATGTGGAGACAACCCGTGTGTGCAGAGTACAAACAGCAGGAGACAGAAGAAAATCCATAAACCAAGCCGAGGTCAAGGTGGGCAGCAGGCAAGTACAGATGATAAATGAATCTGGGGCCAGTACACAGGGAATCAATTACTGAATACACAAATAGAAGGCAACAGCGAGCTCAGAGAATTGGGAAGTTGTTCAGGCAATGCTGACTGCACTGAGCATGGCTCATATAGGGAAGCAGACTGTGAGGCAACCTAGAAAGTGATAGAAGCAAAAAGGATAAAAATCCATAGTAGAGCAAGTTGCACCCATAGGTGAAAAGAGAACCCAGCAGCACATGTACAGTAAATGGATAAATCATAGGTCTAGCAGAAACACTGCAGCAAGGAGGTAAGAATTTCACAAACAGAAATCTGCAGGCTAGACCATGACAGGACCAATGTAAGAATGCATATGCCATACCTGTGGTACCCCTCTAGAACAGTGGTTCTCAACCTTCCTAATGCTGCGACCCTTTAATACAGTTCCTCATGTTGTGGTGACCCCCAGTCATAAAATTATTTACCCAGTAATTATAATTCATGAAGTGTCGTTTTACCTCCAATACGGCTGCTTTCAACACCGCAGCTGCTTTCTACACAGCAGCTGCTTTCTACACAGTAGCTGCTCTTTACACATCGGAAATATGTGTTTTCCGATGGTCTTAGGCGACCCCTGTGAAAGGGTCGTTCGACCCCCAAAGGGGTCACGACCCACAGGTTGAGAAACACTGCTCTAGAAGCTGGAAACCTTTAGAGTAGGCACCGCTCCTACAGTGATCTTCACTAGCATCCAGGTCCTGCACCATTCAGAGAACATTTTGCATTTTCTCAATAAATACAAAGTGTTTTCATATTATACCACATCCAGATTATAGCCAAAGTAAAAAAACTACTAGTCCATCCCCCACAGTTACTACCTTTTGTACCACTAGCCCCTTCCTCCCTCTTAGATTGTAAGCTCCAAGGATCAGGCCCTCCTATCCCTTTTGTATTGAACTGTATTGTTGCTGTATTGTCTCCCGTTATATTGTAAAGCGCTGAGCAAACTATTGGCGCTATATAAATCCTGTATAATAATAATATAATACCACATCCAGATTATAGCCAAAGTAAAAAAAACTACTAGTCCATCCCCCACAGTTACTACCTTTTGTACCACTAGCCCCTCCGTCCCTCTTAGATTGTAAGCTCCTAGGAGCAGGGGCCTCCTAACCCTCTTGTATTGAACTGTATTGTTGCTGTACTGTCTCCCTTTATATTGTAAAGAGCTGAGCAAACTGTTGGCGCTATATAAATCCTGTATAAAAATAATAATAATAATATATTACCACATCCAGATTATAGCCAAAGTAAAAAAAACATCAAACAGACTTTACTACT
This sequence comes from Staurois parvus, assembly GCF_062004578.1. Taxonomy (NCBI): domain Eukaryota; kingdom Metazoa; phylum Chordata; class Amphibia; order Anura; family Ranidae; genus Staurois; species Staurois parvus. The sequence goes on along the minus strand of NW_028318494.1, from coordinate 7,512,478 downwards.
GATATTACTTATGGATAATATATCAAATCAATAACTTCTATTGATATCAATACATCAGATTAAAAGACTGCATTTATTTTTAAAAGAAAGTAAAGCCATAGATGATGCAATTTTCTTTCCTGCAACCACAGGTGTTAATGGGGGAATCCCTTCTGTAAAGCTATTGTGTTCTTCTGGCAGGTGGGCACAGGAGGGTAGGGGGCACGGGTGGTCATCCCCGCTGGAAGAATGCAGTGATTATTGCTAGTGACTATAGCCGCTGGCTATAATTGCATGAAAAATCCAACAGGCTGGTTGTATTTAAGTTGTACAACAATCGATTTGGATACAATCAGCTTGCCCATAGATGGTTCGAATCTTGATGCAAACCATCCGTGGCCGGCTTTAGTATATCGCCTTTTATCATTATGTACATGATTCTGTTTCAGATGGTATGTCTAACTCCACTGTAAAGTAAAAAGCATTTGTATGACTTCCATATAGGTATTAGATATTATACTACCATATATACTTTACAGTGTTGTAACTAATGGTGGAATGGCGTGCCATCTCAACATATTTTACAGACTTTGTCTGGTTCATCAGGATGGAATGGCAGTTTCATGGTTTTAGAACTGTACATACAGGTGCAACAGATGGGCAAGTCTAAAACTATTCCCCAGGCAGGCAAAGGGCAAGGGAGGGACAACATGAGGAGAAGAAGGAAGATTTAGGGGAAATATATTTTTCCCACATGCCAATGTTTTATACCTTGGAGTATCAAAGAAAGGCTCGCATAGGACACTCAACTTATTATTGTAAGGATGGACAATTCTTTATTTCATATACACCGAACAGCCATAACACGATGACCCTCCCATTTAGTGGAAAAAAAGCCCTGACCCATTGAAGCAAGGACTCCACTAGACCTCTGAAGGTATGTTGTGGTATCTAACACCAAGCCATCAGTAGCAGATCCGTTATGTTTTGTAAGTTGCAAGGTGGGAACTTCATGAATTGGACTTGTGTTTCCACAGATGCTCAATTAGGATGACATCTGGAGAATTTGGAGGCCAAGTCAAACTCGTTAAGTTTCTCAAAATATTCAGTCAGCAACAAGGTTTAGGTAGGTGGTACATGTAAAGTAGCATCCATATGAGTGGCAGAACCTAAGGTTTCCCAAAGAACTTTGCCTTATGCCTTGCGAGTTCTGTGGCTATGCAGCCCCATACATGTCTATGCCCATTTTTTCTGCTTTCAACACATCACCTTCAGGAACAACATGTTTACTTGCTATCTAATATATCCCACTGACTTTCAGATGCCATTTTAACTGAGATATTCAGTCTTATTCACTTAACCTGTTAGTGGTCATAAAATTATGGATAATTGGTGTATACCTCAATAATATAAAATGAGTCACCCTGAGCCATCCAGGAAAAAATCCCAGAGGGATCTTCTAACTAGGGGGCCCACAATAAGCATTCACCTATTAATAATGCTTCAGAAAAGACTAAAGTGTGCTCCAGATGTTGGAGGCTAAGTTAAGTTATTGATTTTATATTCTATCCCCAAGTAGTACTAGTAAAGTCCAGCTCAAATGTTTTATTTTGTTCTCTGATTGGACAAGGTGGAGAAGCAAGTGGTGAATTCACAAACTACGTTGTCCAATCAGAGAATTCTGCATTAATAAAAAAACCCAATGTCTTCTCTTAATGGCGCCCATGCTGAGTGGGTGACCTCCTGTGTTCAGTAAGCAGCAGGGCAGTCAATCAGCATGGCACCCACAAGCTAGCAGCTGTCACTGGTATGGCACATAAATATTTATACTGGTCTAACTGGGACCAAAGCAACTATGTAAAAATTACCATTCCTGGAGTCCAGCTTTAAAGTGGAAATTTAAGTAACTTTTTTGGCCGTACTTCTATGGATCACAGGAGTGCAGATAGTTCTGCACACCTGTGACGTGTTTTCAGCTGACGTCACAGAGCTGGTCCAGAGTCTGAAATTATCCCAATCATATGGTTGGGATTCAACCAAGAGTCTTGACCAGCAGCTGGCTCAGCCTCTCAAAAAGCCACTGAGAGCCTGACCCAGCCCTTCCTGCCCCTCCACAGCTCCAGTGAACTCTGTTGGGGCTGAGTACAGAGCTGGTGACTAACTGTCCCTGCTCTCTGCACAGAGCGGAGGAGGAGAACTGAGTGATCATGGTGGTTGATGCTGCATCCATGTAGGTGAGTATATATTTTTTCTACAGCCCATACTTTTTCTACAGCCCATAAGGCTAGCTTTAACTATTCTTAAAAATGTCCCCTCCCACCTCCTCCTACCTATCCTGCATAGAATGTAAAAAAAAAGATCTGTATATCATATTTTAATCTGTTCCAGTTTGCTCACATGATCCAGCAGCTCCTGCTACCCTGTGTTGGAGAGCAGCTGCTGCAGGGGAGAGGAGGGAGCACCGACAACGGCTTGGCCATGGAAGCCTATGGGTGATGTCACAGCCCCGAGAAATCACAGCCATTGTCCAGTGTCGCCTGAATTGAGTGGCTGCACAAGATTAAAAAAATCTGGGGACATTAATGTCCCACCTCTCCAGCTCATCCAATCGCCTGTTTGTGCAAAGGGGCAAGCTGGACAATCCATTAACTCAAATAACCTCTCAGAATACACTGTTTTCTAAGAACAGCCTAATTGGATATAGCGAAATAGCTTTTAATTATTTTTTATAATTACTCAAAGTCATTATTATTTAGCTATAAGGAAACGGAAATGTTAGAAGCAGAATAAAAATATATTAATCAGTTTAGTGATTTTGTACATTTAATATATTTTAATCAGTTTAGTGATTTTGTACATTTAATATGTTTTCTTGATGTGGCAAAGAAGTGGAAGGAAGAGACCATCAAAAGGTATAAAGTGTTCCGAATTTGTGACTGCTTCTATTTCCACAAGTGCAGAACTTTGTGCTCCAATCTGTAAGCTGGTAAGGACACCTCAAGGTCATGTACTGATAGAACACAATCATCAGAACAATCCACAATTATCTTGATTACTTTCCTCACTGTACATACTCTGACATGCATGGAAAAGATTTGTTCATTTTTATAACACAAATCACTTTGTAAATGACTTACTGCTAAACTGACATTAAACCAAGGGCATGGATTATATTTGTAATCGGCCCTCAGGAAGGATGGCAGGCGTCAGAGTACACCCACATGGAAGTAGGCTAGTAGTGTTGTTGACAGGCTTTATTGTTCACCACTTGGAAGGGATAACAATCCAATCCATAGCATGACAAATTATCAAAAATGTTCCACTCCAGATTTTTGAAGACAAGCATTTGAGAAATCCACACTATTCATTAGGCTCCACCCTAAAGAAGACAATGGACCTATTGAAATGGTTGTAATATGTAGATACTAAGAAAGGATCCCTCAATGTATGTAGCTGGGATACTTCAGGCAATGACAAGTTTCTTGAATTCGGCACTTTGCAAGTCTCCCACTACTCATCTCTGAACATTTGAGAACATATGACTGAAAATGCTCACACCGTAATGGTTTCTCAAACTGGTCCCTTTGGTCACAGTCCAGCACTGTCAGCACAAGAGGTGATGGGAAACCTCTCCAAAAGGGTCAGGACTGGTTGCCAGGTCACCAAAGCAATGAAAAACCACTCCCAGTCACCCAGGTATTTGAGTATGCCGTTTCTTTGGTTGCAATTCCAACACAAGACTTCTTTAGTTGATCGACTCGCACAAAATAGTGCCTAGTAGAAATAGCACTTCCTCAATTATTAAACACTCCCAAAACAAGAACTTAGTATTAAAAAGCAGGGCAAGGTAAGTGAGCGCAATAGTAAATGAGCAGCTAGCATACAAGGCAATCCTCAACACCTGGAAAGATAAATAACAATAAAAGGTATGCAGTGCTAAATGAGGTATAAAATCGCATAAATGGTCTATGAAACGACAGTATGACCAGAGTCCACATAACAAAATTCTTGGAAAATTATCCACACGAACAGTCCACAATAAGGAGTAAATGGTGATAAAGGCAAAGGTAACAATAATACAGCAGCTAATGGTGTATTCCAATTCCAGTTAGACCCGTGGAAGAATCCAGTAAAATTATACGCTTACCACAGAGACATACAAACTGAGCGTTGTATGCATATTGATGAACATCATGGTCTGGTCAGTAAATGGAGCAGCATACAGTAACCATGGTGGACACTCGGGGATGACTGGATCCACAGACAGGGGCCACCTCAGGTTCCACCAGCAGGTCCAACGAAGTCCACTCCAGGTAATAATCTCCAAAAAGGTCCACCTTGAGGGGGCTCGTAAATAACGAGCCAGGGGGCAAAGTGGTAGCAATAGTGAAGTATGCCTTTATTGAATACAGAGCAATATAAACATGTATCCACTCACATAACAAAAGACCTCCAGGTCTAATGTCTAGGCTCCCTGGTGGCTAAGAAAATTCCCTGGTGGTATAATGGCATCAGTTGGGTGCATCCCCTAACATGTTTCGTTGACAACGAGCTTGTGCTCGAAACATGTTAGGGGATCCACCCAACTGACGCCATTATACCACCAGGGAATTTATTATTCTTCTGCTGGAGAAAACTGGATCATGCTTTATATAGGGTTTTTTGGCTTCCTCTGGATCAAATGTGGGTATAGGGTTCTGTATATGGAAGTTTTCTATTTATTTATTGTTTATTTTTTTCTGTTGGTTGAACGAGATGGTCTTTTTGCAACCTCACTAAATATGTAACTATAAAACAATAAAATAGAGCTGATTCCTCAGGAAAGATTGTTTATTTGTTCAAAATAAAGTAAAATTTCCCCTTGAAAGGGGAAAATCCTCTTCAAGTCCTCCTCCCTCTCTCCACTTCCACATTTACCATCTCATCTTTTTTTGTGGGAGGAGCGGGTACTTAGTTTTGACAGGTACCTGCTCCCACTTCTGCTTAGATCACCTAGGCGATCCAAGCAGAAGTTCTCCTCCCCCCTCCTCGCAGTCTTCTGGGACACATCACAGGTCCTAGAAGACTGCAGAACCATTCACAAGGCACAGCGTGGCTCGTGCATGTGCAGTGGGCAGCCAGCTCTAAAGCCAAAAGCAGCTGGCCATGTCATTTGGGCCCCCATTATTATGGACCTCAAGTGTGGGATGGGTTCTCAATGGACTAAGCATGTAACCACTGGTAAAGGAGAGGCCTCTCAAATAAACTGCAAGTGAGTAATTCTTACCTAGGATTAGGGCCAAGTGAGGAATGGGACCTGAGATCGTGTGTCACCAGTGAATGGCAAGTAGGTTTTTGGATTCAAACCAAACCAGAGAAAAAAATAGGGTTTTTTAAAAGAACTCTCAAATATTAAAATTCACATATAATATTTTATTACAAATATCTTAAAAGTACAGATCTCACTATGAACACATCATCTGCAGGATATACTGTACATAATGTAGAATTAAGCATTAGTTTATGACGCATTTCTCTGTCATTACAGATTCTTCAGAACACAATGCTCATATGTAACAGGTATCCATTACTTATCTGAAATAAAAAAAAATATATACAGTATATAACATATATAAATGCATCAGTGTTCATTTTCAATAGGGTAACCTATATACATACATACATACATACATACATACATATATATATACAGTGGGGATCGAAAGTTTGGGCACCCCAGCTAAAAATTTGTATTAATGTGCATAAAGAAGCCAAGGAAAGATGGAAAAATCTCCAAAAGGCATCAAATTACAGATTAGACATTCTTATAATATGTCAACAAAAGTTAGATTTTATTTCCATCATTTACACTTTCAAAATAACAGAAAACAAAAAAATGGCGTCTGCAAAAGTTTGGGCACCCTGCAGAATTTATAGCATGCACTGCCCCCTTTGCAAAGCTGAGACCTGCCAGTGTCATGGATTGTTCTCAATCATCGTCTGGGAAGACCAGGTTATGTCAATCTCAAAGGCTTTAAATGCCCAGACTCATCTGACCTTGCCCCAACAATCAGCACCATGGATTCTTCTAAGCAGTTGTCTAGAAAACTGAAACTGAAAATAGTTGATGCTCACAAAGCTGGAGAAGGCTATAAGAAGATAGCAAAGCGTTTTCAGATGTCAATATCCTCTGTTCGGAATGTAATTAAGAAATGGTAGTCATCAGGAACAGTGAAAGTTAAAGCAAGATCTGGAAGACCAAGAAAAATATCAGACAGAACAGCTCGCAGGATTGTGAGAAAAACAATTCAAAACCCACGTTTGACTGCACGATCCCTCCAGAAAGATCTGGCAGACACTGGAGTTGTGGTACACTATTCCACTAGAAAGAGATACTTGTACAAATATGGTCTTCATGGAAGAGTCATCAGAAGAAAACCTCTTCTACGTCCTCACCACAAAAATCATCATTTGAACTTTGCAAATGAACATATAGACAAGCCTGATGCATTTTGGAAACAAGTTCTGTGGACTGATGAGGTTAAAATTTAACGTTTTGGCCGGAATGAGCAAAGGTATGTTTGGAGAAGAAGGGGCACAGAATTTAATGAAAAGAACCTCTGTCCAACTGTTAAGCATGGGGTTGGATCAATCATGCTTTGGGGTTGTGTTGCAGCCAGTGGCACAGGGAACATCTCACAAGTAGATGGAAAAATGGATTCAATAAAATTTCAGCAAATTTTGGATGGTAACTTGATGCCATCTGTGAAAAAGCTGAAGTTAAAGAGAGGATGGCTTCTACAAATGGATAATGATCCTAAACACACCTCGAAATCCACAGGGATTACATCAAGAGGCGTAAACTGAAGGTTTTGCCATGGCCTTCACAATCTCCTGACCTCAACATAATTGAAAATCTATGGATAGACCTTAAAAGAGCAGTGCGTGACAGACAGCCCAGAAATCTCAAAGAACTGGAAGACTTTTGTAAGGAAGAATGGGCAAAGATACCTCAAACAAGAATTGAAAGACTCTTGGCTGGCTACAAAAAGCGTTTACAAGCTGTGATACTTGCCAAAGGGGGCAGTGCATGCTATAAATTCTGCAGGGTGCTCAAACTTTTGCAGACGCCATTTTTTTGTTTTCTGTTATTTTGAAAGTGTAAATGATGGAAATAAAATCTAACTTTTGTTGACATATTATAAGAATGTCTAATCTGTAATTTGATGCCTTTTGGAGATTTTTCCATCTTTCCTTGGCTTCTTTATGCACATTAATACAAATTTTTAGCTGGGTTGCCCAAACTTTCGATCCCCACTGTATATATGTATTCTGATATATATGTACCCTGACCCCAACAGAAAAAAAGCAGGAGGGCATAGATCAGAATAAAGAGAAAGAAGAAAAAAAAAACCCCAAACACACACCACATAACAACAAACTTACAAAACCAAAATGCATTTTTTTATGCCCCCCTGATATAATCTATTGATACCCCACCGCTGCTTTGTCAGCCCCACCTTTACACTTCTAATTTGTTTCTTAGTTTTTTGGATCCGCTATCTAGAAACACTCACTATGGGCCCTGCTACAGTGAATACACATTCATAGCTTCAAACTGTTACTCATTTCGAAGGACTGTTCCTCCTGTGAAGAGGTGGGCAAACTGGGGCCCTCTGTTGTGGAACTACATATCTCATGAGGCACTGCAAGACTGACAGTGACAAGTAAACATGTGCAAGCCGGAAATTTTCGTTTTGCTTCGGATGCATTCCTCCATTCAATAATTTCATTTCATCATATTCATTACATTGAACAGATTTTGTTCCAGAATTTTTTTCAGCATTTGTTCCATATATTTGTAGGTCTGGGTGGTTAAAGACATTTTGCAGTTCTTTCAGAAGATTGCTATATATTTTGGGAGGATTCGATATTCATTTATCAAAACTATTCGGGAGGATTCAATATTATTGGACGCAGTGGAATAAATAATGCAAAATTCAGCATCCCCGAGTTTTTCAACCCTAAGAATTGCATTAGACTGTGGAACTGAACTGACTGACTGTGACAATTCCAAATTCAATTAAATCACGAATGTAAATACTCTATGTTTTATACATCAGCGATAAGTGGTGAAAAAGCACTTGTGGATTTAACTGTTCATGTGTAATAATTCTTCATGGTTTGTGTCACTGGGAGTGTGCATTACAGGATTATCAGTGAGCAGGGGCGGACTGACCATTTGGAAACTCAGGCACTGCCCGAGGGCCCGGGGTCAATAGGGGGCCCCATGAGATGCCCCTGGTACCTTTTTCATAGGCTTTTTTGAGTTTGGGCAAGGACACAGGGGTCCCATGATCCCCTATTGCCCGGGGGCCCCATGAGTTGTCAGTCCGCCCCTGTTAGTGAGTGTGAAGTATCACAAAGATGCATCAAGAGGAGAACAGAAAACACATGTGGCTCACTTGCTCATTCCAAGTTTAATGTGACAAACAGAAATGGATCACATTATACAGATAATTACTTTCTTTTTTAGAGACAGGCCACATTTAAAAGAGCATCAATTTGTGTTAGAGAGTTAAATAAATAAACAACAGTATATTGTGCTTGGGTCTATTTAAATTCGATAGGTATACCCCACACAAGCAGCTACAGTTGCAAGAAAAAGTATGTGAACCCCTTGGGATTACGTGGAGTTTATGCATGAATTGGGCATAAAATGTGCTCTAAACGTCATCTAAGTCGCAACAATAGAAGAACACAGTCTGCTGAACATAATACTACACAAACGTTAGATGTTGCCATGGTTTAATTGCACATAACATGTAAACATTCACAGTGCAGGGAGGAAAAAGTATGTGAACCTTTGGACTTAATAACTGGTTGACCCTCCTTTGGCAGCAATAACCTCAACCAAACGTTTCCTGTAGTTGCAGATCAGACCTGCACAACGATCTGGAGTCATTTTGGACCACTCCTCTTCACAAAACTGTTTCAGTGTAGCAATATTCTTGGGATGTCTGGTGTGAATCGCTCTCTTAAGGTCATGCCACAGCATTTCAATTGGGTTGAGGTCAGGACTCTGACTGGGCCACTCCAGAAGGTGTATTCTGTGCTGTTGCAGCCATTGTTTTGTTGAATGACTTGTATGCTTTGGGTCATTGTCCTGTTGCATCGCCCATCCTCTGCGGAGCTTCAGTTGGCGGACAGATGGTCGTACGTTTTCCTGCAAAATGTCTTGATAAACTCTGGAATTCATTTTCCCATCAATGACAACAATCCGTCCAGGCCCTGAGGCAGCAAAGCAGCCCCAAACCATGATGCTCCCTCCGCCATGTTTCACAGTGGGGATGAGGTTTTGATGTTGGTGTGCTGTGCCTTTTTTTCTCCACACATAGTGTTGTGTGTTCTTCCCAAACAACTCAATCTTGGTTTCATCTTCCACAGTATATTTTGCCAGTAGTGCTGTGGAACATCCAGGTGCTCTTTTGCAAACTTCAAACGTGCTGCAATATTCTTTTTGGACAGCAATGGCTTCCTCCGTGGTGTCCTCCCATGTACTCCATTCTTGTTTAATGTTTTCCTTATTGTAAATGTGTCAACAAAAATGTTAGCATGTGCCAGAGATTTCTGTAGGTCTTTAGCTGACACTCTGGGATTCTTCTTTACCTCATGCAGCATTCTGCGCTGGGCTCTTGCAGTCATTTTTACAGGACAGCCACGCCTAGGGAGAGTAGCAACAGTGCTAAACTTTCTCCATTTGTAGACAGTCTGTCTTACCGTGGACACATGTACATCAAGGCTTTTGGAGATACTTTTGTAACCCTTTCCAGCTTCATGCAAGTCAACAATTCTTGACCGTAGGTCTTCTGAGAGCTCTTTTCTGCGAGGCATGGTTCACATCAGACAGTGCTTCTTGAAACCAGTAAACCCAAATCAGGTGTGTGTTTTTTAAGGGCAGGACAGCTGTCAGCAACACATCCAATATCATCACACTGATTGGAGTCAAGGTTGGCTCACTCCTGGCTCCAATTAGCTCTGGGAGAAGTCATTAAGCTAGGGCCTCACATACTTTTTCCTCCCTGCACTGTGAATGTTTACATGTTATGTGCAATTAAACCATGGCAACATCTAATGTTTGTGTAGTATTATGTTCAGCAGACTGTGTTCTTCTATTGTTGTGACTTAGATGACGTTCAGAGCACATTTTATGCCCAATTCATGCAAAACTCCACGTAATCCCAAGGGGTTCACATACTTTTTCTTGCAACTGTAGAACAATATTACAGGTTACAATACATAAAGCATGAATAAATAGAAGGTGTAGCGCTAAAAAATATTTAAATGTGCTTTTCCATATGTTGGAAGGTCCAATCCAAAGATTTTTTTTTATGCAATAAAAAGTCCATGTCACCATATCCATAAAACGACTTGTTTCCAATCCATTAAGATGGCCGACATGTTCCGGGGTACTATGACGTCATACGTTCTGGCTCCAGCCAATGCGTTTCGTCATCAGGGGTGAAATGCTGTTTTTAAATTTTTACTATGTACGTATAATACTGTTTTGGACATTAAAAGTTTAGTATTTACTACACTATAAGTATTCTTTTTTTCCTTCTACTTTGGATTATCCTCCACGAAGTAATACTAATCTAGGTGTATCCGCTACAAGTTTCATATTGAAGATTAAGATCCTTAAGGAGTAAATTTAGTCCAGTGGTTACCTCCAGGAAGCATACAGCACATATTGACCTTTCCTTTGGGGGTCAAAACCTTCTAGTAAGGGACAGTGTGTTTGGTGTTCGTAAAGGACTTGTCCCTTTGATGGTTTCCTGGACACCTATTGAATATATGTTGATTCTTGGATGATGGACTTTTAATTGCATATATAAAATCTTTGGATTGGACTTTCCGATATATGGAAAAGGATATTTAAATATTTTTTTAACGCTGCACCTTCTATCTATTCATATCAGAAAGTTACCATTACTAAAATAAAGGATACTGAACAGAGGAAGTGAATGTCAGAACAAACAATTGTATTGATTACATTGCCCCTTTACAGTGCAGTCCCGTTTATATCACATTGCCCCTTGACATTACAGTGCCCCTAGAATTCACAGCCCCCCATCACAGTGTTCCTTGCAGTCGTGCCCCCCCCCCCTTTTCTCTTTAATTACAGTGCCTCCTATATATTCAGCAAGAGATTGCCCAATCCAGCAAAAAGGCATCCCAATATAGCAAAGAGACATCCCAATCCAGCAAACAGACAGCCTGCCCCATATATCTCAAAGACAGCTCAATCCAGCAAAGAGACAGGCCCATCCAGAATAGATATATCTCCATATAGCAATGAGACAGCCCGATCCAGCAAAAAGACATCCCCATATAGCAAAAAGATGGTCCAATCCAGCAAAGAGACACCCCCATCCAGCAAAGAGACAGCTTAATCCAACAAAGATATATCCCCATATGGCAATGAGACAGTCCAATCCAGCAAAGAGACAGCCAAATCCAGCAGAGACATCTCCAACCATCAAAGAGACATTCCATCCAGCAAAGAGACATCCCCATATAGCAAAGAGACAACCCTATCCAGCAAAGAGACATCCTCATAGAACAAAGAGACATCCCCATCCAGCAAAAAGACAGCCCCATCCAGCAAACAGACATCCCAATCCAGCAAACAGACATCCAATCCAGCAAAGAGACAGCCCTATCCACCCCCACATCGCCACTACAGAGCGGGACTTTTTGGGTGTCACAATGTGCCAGCTGGTGAAGGAGAGAGGCCACTGTTGTCCCTTCAGTGCCACTGTATCTGCAGCAGCCAGCCTGGGAGGAGTGTATCCCCTGTAGGTACTTCTTGTTTGCAGCTGGAGCTTTGCAGCTTCTCCTGTCAGCCCTGCTTTAGGAGTAGATGCATAGCGGGAGGTAAGTGGCAGTCATGGTCTGTGTTAGCCCTGTCCACACCTGAGTCGCCGCTTACCTCCTGCCCGGTCATCAACAGGCTGCTCTTTTTAGGCTTTGGTGTACAATATATATATGTATGTAAATTGACAGCGCCATATAAGCACCTGTAATAAATAAATAAATTATGGTAAAAAACTTTTGACAACCATCTCCCCCCTCCAGCCCCCCTTATAGTTACCTGATTCCTATCTTGATCCAGCAATGTGCATGAGAACAGTTGCTCTGCGGGCTCTCTCACCACATTGGACAGCGAGGTGGGAGCCAATCATAACCAACAAGGAGCAAGCACAAATAAGTGCCCCCCACAGCAGGTGGCTTGCTATGGGGACACTCAACAGGGAGAGGAGCTAGAGGCGCCAGCGGGGCCCAGAGAAGAGGAAGATCAGGGCTTCTCTGTGCAAAACCATTACACAGAGCAGGTAAGTATAACATGTTTGTTGTTTCATTTTATTTACCTTTAGAATCACCGTGTGCAAATGGATGGACATGGAAACCCATCTGCAGAGATCTCTCCAAGAGAGTCCCTGAGAGAAACAAAATTGGTGTATGAGTCAGTCTGATGGTAACTATGCAAAATTGACGTATCACTTTTGTGTGGACTGGCCCTTTAAATATGTCATAATGAGTTGGCTGGATCCAATACTGGTTTAACAGGTAACTTTTCAGTACGTTTTGTCTAGAAACACATTTAAATTCATGACCTTGCTGCACAAAACCTTGGATTCCCATTTCACACAGGGAGATTGGAGTGACCGTGACATATTCACTACAACCTCAGCTTATTAGTAGAACAAGAAAATACATTCATATCCACTTTTGTAATTACATTAACATCCTGTTCATGAATGGAAAATGAACAGATGTCTAAGAAAGGATCAATATAAAGGTGACATTACATGAACTCTGTGATGGATCTAGAGTATGATCCGTGTGTAGTAACGTATATAACGAATATTTTATGCATTAACAGAGCCAGACATGGCATATCTTCTTAGATAACCCAATAAATACTAAATAGGTAAAGGAGCTCTGAGCACAAAATGAATAAAATGCAACCCCAAATCCATAAAAGTGTTCCGTTATACAGAATGTATACTTATCAGCAGGGGCGGACTGACCATTTCGGAAACTCGGGCACTGCCGAGGGCCTGGGGTCAGTAAGGAGCCCCATGAGATGCCCCTGGTACCTTTCATAGGCTTTTTTGGGTGTGGTTTGAGTGTGGGCAAGCACACAGGGGCCCCATGATCCCCTATTGCCCGAGGGCCCCATGAGTTGTCAGTCCGCCCCTGCTTATCTGTCATGTACTCAGACTTTTCAATTCACCAGATCCAAGTAGCTTTATAATATTATTTATTTAATTACTCGTGTTTGTTTCACGAATTATCTTTTGTGTTGTAAATTGAATTTCAGACATGTGGGAACAAATTTTCGGGGATTCCCAAATTCAGGGCTTATTCTTTGTTAGGGGCTGCATCAATCCAAAGTGCTTGGTGGGGACTTGCAGCCTTACATTAACTACTTGATGTCCACAAGGTTTTACCCCCCTTCATGAACAGGCCACTTTTTTCCTATTTATCACTGCTCTATTTTAACTGGTAATTGCGCAGTCATGCAATGCTGTACCCAAACGAGATTTATATAATTTCACACAAATAGAGCTTTCTTTTGTTGGTATTTGATCAGCACTGGGTTTTTCATTTTCTGCTAAATAAAAAAAAAACCCCCGAAAATTATTAAAAAAAAATCCCGTATTTCTTACTTTCTGCTTAAAAAACAATTATCCAATAAAAACATTTAAAAAATCTAATTTCTTCATAAATTTTGGCCAAATGTATTCTACCACGTCTTTGGTAAAAACAAAAAATCCCTATAAGTGTATATTGATTGGCTTGCATGAAAGTTATAGCATCTACAAACTCTAGTATATATATTGGAATTGTTTATTTATTTATTTTATACTACTAATGGCAGTGATCACCAACTTATAATGGGACTGTGATAGTGTGGTGTGCAATCTGACACTAACTGAAGCTGGGGGAAATGCCTAACTGCCACTGACATCACCAGTGACACTGTAGCACCCTCCTAGTTAGGTGCTAGGATTTCTATAGTTAGGTTAAGCATAGCTGTGTTTCTCGGCTTAACCTCCCTGGCGGTCTGATTATTTCAGATTTTTGGTGCTAAAAGCGGTACCATTATTTTGCATGGAAATATGTAGTTTTTTTATTGTAGGCTGTAATATTTAGGAATAACTCACTGAAATCTGTCCGAACAAGAGTCTAGTAAATATCCCGGGTAGGATAAAATTTGAAACACAAAATCATAAATTATAATTTAATAAATAATCATAAAAAATAATAATATAATGATAATAAATTTAATTCAATAATATAATCAAATCAAAAACACTGAAATTTGAAATATAGCGCCAAGTTCGCACATCGCTGAGCAAAGTCGCAGAATCGTTTTCAGTGTCTGATGACGAATTTCCCCCACAAATCATTATCACTCAATTCTGCAAGTGGTTCTGATTTACTATCGCTGTTCTCTAGCTGATCTAAACCCGCTTTTGACCTAAAGGGACGCTTTTTGGACGCCATGGACTTTTCTAAGTTTCCAGGCAGAAAGAACATTCAAAATGCAGACAGGGCGCAGGACAAAGCACTCGGGACAAAATGTATGTGAAATGGGTTGAAACAGCAATGTTTTACTATGTAAAATCGTTTTGAAAAAAATGACATTTTTTTTAAATTTTCAAATTTCCTGCCGCCGGCGGCGCCCGTACGTCCCGACGTCACAGGGACTGGAACGCAGGAGCCGGATGCCGGCATCAGCCGGAGGAGATGGCCGGGGACGCTGCAGGGGACACATCGGAGGAGCGAAGGACAAGGTAAGCTCTGCAGGGACTCCCTATGCAGCGCCGCATGGTAAGCCCGCGTGTAGCTCGGGGTTACCGCTTTTGGTACAGACATTTTACCCCGAGCTACACTCGGGAATACCGCCAGGGAGGTTAACAGAGAGACTCTTAGGAAAATCTATTCGGGCTTTCTGCTTAACAGAGTGCTGTGATGGATTAGTCAGGTCTGCTCATGATGCTCTTGTGCTGCTGAGTTGCCTTGAGTTCTGCCTACCTTCAGGAAGCTATGAGAGCCTTCCAGAACCTGGGAGGGAACTAGGAAAATGAGCAGCATGAATGTGCATACAGCCCTGGCCAATTGCAGGGGAGGACAGCCTCATTGCATGCTAGGAGTGGTATTTATGTTCAGTGAGCACATGGGTTCAGCATTTTTCCCAGAAGAGGATTGAACCAAGCCAGGCTGGAAGCAGGCTTGCCTTTCCTGGCACTGGCTGCCACGTGGGCCTCAGGTGGTCGACCTGAGGGCCTGAAGTTAGAGAGAGTGACCCTAGTCCTACAGTTAGGTGACTGAGGGGAGCTGTCTGCCAAAGCTCTGTCTAGTATCACTGGAGGGTTTCACTTGGATAATTGTAAAGAAGCACTTGCCCTCCAGAGAATTTACCCCCCCCCTTCCTGACCTGGCTATTTTTTGCTTACTTACAATTGCGCTGTCATGTAACACTGCACCCAAATTAAGTTTACGTCCTTTTTTTCCTCACAAATTGAGCTTTGTTTCGGTGGTATTTGATCGCATGTGCGCTTTTTATTTTTTGTGCTTTAAAAAAACAAACGAAAATTTTTGTGAAAAAAAACAACATTTTTGACTTTTTGCTATTAAACGTGTCCAGTAAAAAAAATGTAAAAATCTAATTTAAAATAGCGTTTACAAATGGCAGTACATATACTGGGATTTTTACAAATTTTTACTAGTAATGGAGGCGATCAGCGACTTATAGTGGGACTGCGGAACTGCGGCGGCCATTCTGACACTGAGGGGAACTGACTTGGTGTCACTGACATCCCCAGTGACACCAATACAGTGATCAGTGCTAATAAAAAGCACTGACACTGCACTAATGGCACTGGGCAGGAAGGGGTTAACATGTGGGGCGATCAAAGGGTTAACTGTGTGCTGTTTTACTAGGGTCTGTGTGCTCTGCACAGCCATGCAAAGAAGTGTGCAGAAGCTCACAGGGAGGAGAACTGTTTTGTTTACTAACAGTTCCCCCCCCCCCCCGGCGGAGATGCAATCTCTGGGCACCAGTGAGTAATCACCGGCTGGGATTTGGTGATTGACAGCCGTGGCCACGCCCCCTACCTGGAAATGCAAAATCACGTATATATACATGATTTTGCGCACCCGTGCCACCCTGTAGCAGCATATCTGCTGTAGCGTGGACGGGAAGCCGTTAAATAAAGTAATAAATATTATTATACAGGATTTATATAGCGCCAACAGTTTGCGCAGCGCTTTACAATATAAGGGAGACAATACAATTACAATACATTTCAGTACAGAAGGAATGTGAGGGCTCCTGGAGCCTACAATCTAAAGGAAGGGGGAGGGGATACAAAAGGTGATAGCTGCGGGGGATAATCTCATGAAGAAGACTCAAGTACAGTTCTTAGGTGGAGGTGGGGTAGGCTTCCCTGAATAAGTGAGTTTTCAAAGATCGCCTAATGGCGGACATGGTGGGGGCTGAATGGACATACTGGGGTAGGAAGTTCCAGGATTGAAGACTTTCTAGAGAATCATGGAGGTGAGCATGGGAAGAGGTGACAAGGGAGCTAGAGAGAAAGATGCCTTGGGAGGAGTCGAGCAGATGATTTGGGCGGTATCTGTAGATGAGGATGGTAGTGTAGCTGGGGGCAGTGTTGTGGATGGCTTTGTATGTTGTGGTTAGTGTTTTGAATTTTTTATTTTGGGCTAGTGGAAGCCAGTGAAGGGATTGTCATAGAAGGGCAGCAGTCGCTGATCGGTTGGTAAGGTGTATAAATCTAGCGGCAGCATTCATAATAGACTGAAGGTGGGATAGCCTGTGTAAAGGTAGGCCAATGAGGAGGGAGTTACAGTAATAACGGTGGGATATAACCAAGGCGTGGAGAAGTTGTTTTGTGGTGTCATTGGTCAGGAAGGGGCAAATTCTGGAAATGTTGTGGAGGGTGAGGCAGCAGGATTTAGTCAGTGATTGGATGTGGGGCCTGAAGGAGTCTACAATTACACCTAGCACCCTGACATGAGGAGAGGGACCAACGGTTGTGCCGTTGATCTTAATGGAAAAGTCATGGCAAGGGGATTGGGCAGAAGGAAATATTACAAGCTCAGGTATAGAAATATTGAGTTTGAGGAAGCGGTGTGACATACATACTGATATGTCGCTCAGTAGATTTGTGATACGTGAGGAGATCTACAAGATGAGTTGGGGAGTGGATAGATAGATCTGGGTGTCATCAGCATAGAGGTGGTATTGGAAACCATGAGAAGTTATCAATTGGCCCAGGGAGGAGGTGTAGAGAGAGAAAAGGAGGGGCCCAAGGACAGAGCCTTATGGTACCCCAACACTGGTTAAAGCTTGTAGGAGGAGTTTTCATTCTCCCCTGATTGTTCTGTGAGGCTGCATAACCCCTAACCCTCTGTCTGGACAGCGCTGATTAGTCACCACCACACTCCTGCTACAGAGCAGACTCTAACACTTTTAAAGGGAATCCAGCCCCTTGCCAAGCCTCCTGTTGGGGATTGGCTTAGGTCCCTCAATAGTGCAACCAACCACTCCTCAGATCCACCCACTGCTTCCAAGGCCCTCCTTCGAAAGCCTCAGAGCAGGGGGAAATTCCAGAGGGATTGGACTACAGAGTCTCTCAGTCCTGACCAGAATTTGACCCCTCTGGCTATCTCACCTGAGCTGCTAATCAGCTCCTAACTAACCATTAGGGTCTAGCTCACCCTAGTTAAACTAGGAGGGTGCTAAATTTTCATAATGATCTCCCGCAAATATGATTTTTTTAATGCAAGCCTTAGACAAAAAAGCAACACAACTACAAAAGTTACTTTTTGCTTTTTCAACCAGTGTTAATTTAAAAACATTTGCAGTAGATAAAAAGTAAGGTTTTATTCTATAATTTGTCTTAAATATGACATTGAAATTATGATTCTAGTACAAAGCTCTACACAGTTATTTACATATAAAATAAATTTTTTAAGCTCCCCTGTCAGTGATAAATAGTTTGTCTCAACCCTCTAACTGCGCCCCTTTTGTGGAATAGCTTGGTCTGTTAACCCGGAACTGTGATACAACTCAAATTACAAGGAATTAGTTATGGACTCAACCAGGAATTGTGGGTTTTCAAAATATCTGTCAATAAATCATCAAAGTGGTATAAATATATATATAAATAATCCCTTTAATTAAACACAATTGTAAACACACACATATAAGATTCTTATTTCTTTTTTTTAAAAACATCTCAATGAACCTCCGGCAATACACATGAAGGAGCTTTTTGTGATGCCTTGTGTGTTATGAATGAATTGTAGATCTTACAATTGTAGATCGGTCCTTGATGGTGTTAGACATGTCTAATTTAAAAAAAAACTGGATTTGGCGATTGATCAGTTGGGCTCATCCAGACAGATTAATGTTAGTAGATTTGATACCCCTTAGAACGTACACCTTGGGAAATAGCAAAATAGGGGTTTCCATGCAAGGTTGTAATTGCGTAGTCCAGAGGAAGAATATACATGCTATATGGTGAGCTTTTCCATACTGAACCTCCCTCATATACTTAGCACGAATAGGTAAGTAGGGTCCCCATTAGGACTGTACAGTGTTGGAGTCCCAAATGGTGTCATTGCCTTTCCAAATAGGTGTTATCCAGGCGAGGAAGCAACAATGGTGCAGACTCCCTTTACCTCCCTCAGACGTCTTTGTGAGCTCCGGCATTCTCTCCTCGATGACGTCACTTCTCCGCATGCGTTGCAGGAGTCCCGGGCCATGGCACACAGCTCTGAAGGAACACACGGGTATGCCATTCCTTCAGCGCGCATGCGCCAGATTAAATGAAGGGAGAGTATCTTCTAAACAGTGCACATTTAGGATTATCAAATATCTGTGTGACTTGCGAGCCAATCTGTATCCACCCAATATTAACCTCTCAATATCAAGAGAATGGACACTCACTGTCCAAAATATATATAGGATCGCAAACACTCAACACAACACTACCTAGGTGTCCAAAAAGTCATAAATATATAATGTGTTGCGCTCCCAGTGACAATATCTTTAATGTATGTATCTAATTACCCTTAGTATACAAATAATTCTAAGGTGATGAATAAAAATATACAAAATCAAAATATGAAAGTGATTTAAAAAAATTAACCACTATAGTGTATATAAGTTTGATGATAATAACCGCAAAACCAATAGATAGTGCATTGTATACTAAAATATATAAATGAAAGGAATAAACATCATAAATAATGAATACTCAAAAATTATATATATACTGCCAAATAATTGTGATATAAATGTCCTTTAAATTCAGTGACTTTGTGCTTGAATAAATCTTGATTTGGTGACTTTTTTGTGAATCTGTGACTTTCTTTGAATCCTCAATTGGTAAAGATGTATGCTCACCTCCTTGTTAGCCTGCAATTAGGCTATACACACTTGTGGTTCTCCTCCTATGGAATCTGCTTAGATGGAATTCCTCCCTTATGGATGGTAAGAACGTGGATATGCGTTATCCTCAATTAGCCCATGTGCGTTTTTCCATATGTGGGGACAAATTGCCAGACATAGTGTTTTATCCTTATAAAAAGGTTTCTCCTTTATTGCTTTCCAACAGGTACACTCACATATATGATATGCGGTATAGGATGAAATTGCTCAGCTCTAATGATCCGCCAGCCGTCCGGCCATGCACCTGCCGTCTGTCAGATACTCCAGCTCTCTCCGAGTGACACCGCTGCGTCACCAAATCAAGATTTATTCAAGCACAAAGTCACTGAATTTAAAGGACATTTATATCACAATTATTTGGCAGTATATATATAATTTTTGAGTATTCATTATTTATGATGTTTATTCCTTTCATTTATATATTTTAGTATACAATGCACTATCTATTGGTTTTGCGGTTATTATCATCAAACTTATATACACTATAGTGGTTAATTTTTTTAAATCACTTTCATATTTTGATTTTGTATATTTTTATTCATCACCTTAGAATTATTTGTATACTAAGGGTAATTAGATACATACATTAAAGATATTGTCACTGGGAGCGCAACACATTATATATTTAGTGCACATTTAGGACATATTAATTTTACCTATAGGCAAGCTTTATTATAAGCTTTCCTGTAGGTGAAATTAAAAAACAGAGTTTACGACCACTTTAAGGAGAACTTAAAAATTCGAATTTCTTCATGCTCTGATTGTGAGATTGGCTGAAAAGAAAAATACCAACCAATCACAAATAATTGTATATATCAAAGCAATTCCAGCATATATAATAATAAGGATGCCTTCATTCAGCATTCTGAAAAATGTTGAGAGCTGTCAAATAACTGTTATTTAGGATCACAAATGCCAGAATGAGTTGTTTTTTTCAATAACTTCTGAATCAACTCTCAAAGCTCTGATTGAAATGTCAGAGTAACCTTACACTGTAATATTAGTTTTACATATGAATATGCTGGGTCACAACATGTTAAGGCTTAGCGGTGCCACATCTTGTAAAAATTGTTAACCCCTTATAGACCAATAATGGCTCTTAGAAATTGATGGCTAATGAGGTGAGCTCTCATTTATCAGTAGGAAAATTTGCTCTATTAAATACTTCTCCTGTTGCATGGCAATATGGGTAACTATGAGGTTGAAAGGCAAGCACAGGAGCTTGCTAAAGCCGGCCATAGATGGTTAGAATCTCTGCCGGTTTCACAGGGACTAGCCGAGATTCAAACCATCTATGGGCAGGCTGATTGTACCCAGATCAATTGTTGTACAGTGAGGAACAGAAGTATTTGAACACCCTGCGATTTTGCAAGTCCTCCCACTTAGAAATCATGGAGGGGTCTGAAATTCACATTGTAGGTGCATTCCCACTCTGAGACAGAATTAAAAAAAAAATTCAGGAAATCACATTGTATGATTTTTAAAGAATTTATTTGTCTTGCACTGCTGAACATAAGTATTTGAACACCTGAGAAAATCAGTGATAATATTTGGTACAGAAGTCTTTGTTTGCAATTACAGAGGTCAAATGTTTCCTGTAGTTCTTGACCAGGTTTGCACTGCAACAGGGATTTTGGCCCACTCCTCCACACAGATCTCCTCTAGATCTGTCAGGTTTCGGGGCTGTCGCTGAGCAACACGGAGTTTCAGCTCCCTCCAAAGATGTTCTATTGGATTTAGGTCTGGAGACTGGCTAGGCCACTCCAGAAACTTGATATGCTCCTTACGGAGCCACTCCTTGGTTATCCTGGCTGTGTGCTTCGGGTCGTTGTCATGTTGGAAGACCCAGCCATGACCCATCTTCAATGCTTTGACTGAGGGAAGGAGATTGTTGCTCAAAATCTCACAATAAATGGCCCCATTCATCCTCACCTTAATACAGTGCAGTCGTCCTGTCCCCTTCGCAAAAAAGCACCCCCAAAGCATGATGATGCAACTCATCCTTCTTTTTCCTCCAAACACGACGAGTGCAGTTTAGAGCAAAAAGTTCTACCTTGGTCTCATCTGACCACATGACTTTCTCCCATGCCTCCTCTGGATCATCCAGATGGTCATTGGCAAACTTCAGATGGACCTGGACATGTGATGACTTGAGCAGGGGAACCTTCCGTGCAATGCATGATTTGAAACCATGACGGCGTAGTGTTCTACCGACAGTGACCTTTGAAACTGTGGTCCCAGCTCTCTTCATGTCATTGACCAGCTCCTCCCTTGTAGTTCTGGGCTGATTCCTCACCTTTCTTATCATCAGTGATACCCCACGAGGTGAGATCTTGCATGGAGCCCCAGTCCAAAGGAGACTGCCAGTCTTTAGCCTCTTCCATTTTCTAACAATTGCTCCAACAGTTGATCTATTTTCACCAAGCTGCTTGGCAATTGCCCCATAGCCCTTTCCAGCCTTGTGGAGGTCCACAATTTTGTTTCTGGTGTCTTTTGACAGCTCTTTGGTCTTGCCCATGGTAGTAGTTGGCGTCTGACTGACTGTGGGGTGGACAGGTGTCTTTAAAGAGCTCAGACAGGTGCTACTAAGTTAGATTAATGAGTGGAGTAGAGTTGGACTTTTTAAAGGCACAGTAACAGGTCTTTGAGAGCCAGAATTCTTGCTGTTTCTTAGGTGTTCAAATATTTATGTTCAGCAGTGCAAGACAAATAAATTATTTAAAAATCATACAATCTGATTTCCTGAAATTTTTTTTTAAATTCTGTCTCTCAGAGTGGGAATGCACCTACAATGTGAATTTCAGACCCCTCCATGATTTCTAAGTGGGAGAACTTGCAAAATCGCAGGGTGTTCAAATACTTCTGTTCCTCACTGTATGACTTGGGTACAACCAGCCTGTTGGATTTTCCATGCAATTATTGCCAGCAGCTATTGCCACTAGCAATAATCACTGTTTCTTCCTGGAAGGATTGGGTGACCCCAATAAATTTGTAAAACATTATTGTTATATACGATATACCATTTTTGTAGAAAAGCGGAGGTTTCCTTCATTTACAAAATTATTTTAATATGTGTATCTCAGTGGGTTCCTTAGTCATATGAGTGTGCAGTTCCACTTGTGAGGAGGTGCAGAGTGGTGCAGCGACAGAGAACACACAGAGTCCGGTTGCAATAAACTTGAAACTTGTATTAAACAGAATGCCTGTGTTACAAATACCCTAGTGGGCAGGGCCGGCGATACTAGGCAGCCACTGCCGTCTAGGGCACAGCCACTACTGTTGGTTTCCCCACTGTCATTGGTAGTGGGAAGACGATATATCAGGGTCCCCACTGGAGGATCGGTTGGTCAGGGTTCCCCCTGGTGGCCGGTGCGGAGTATAGCGGAAGGAGGAGGCGACCGCTCCTGTCGCTCCATCTGGCCGGCTGCTGGTGCAGAGTTGCTGGGCGGGGTGAAGGAGCAGGCAATGCCCCCGGAGCTCACCATTATCCATTGGCTGTCGCAGTGGCTCAGGCTCAGCCTTTTCTCTTTGGGAATATGGATCGAGGTGAGTCAGTCCGGCCAGGTAAGTGGGGGAGGGGGGATTTCTGGGAGCTCTACCGATCTCACCCTCCCTCCAATCCCACCTGCTCCGGCCCAGGGAAGGCCTGGACATGTGAACGGGTGGATGATGATGGCCATGGCGTCCCGATCGGATTGGTTACCATACACAGCTCCGATCACTCCCCAGCAGACCAGAGGAGCTACTACTGTGTACTTAGATGGGGGATCAGAGGAGGTCCAAGCCCGGCTCTCCATCATTCATCTCACCCTGGGGCTCAGGTGCAAGGTGACCCTGCTCATCATCACTGAATGTCCGCTCGCTTGCTCACACTCCTCATGCCCACAGCAACTATGTCTTCCGGATGAGTGTAGTAAATCCCCGCACACCGCAGCCGAAGCCTAGGTCCATCTGAGTCGCTCCTCTATCAAGCCAGGGGAACTACCATGCAAGTTGGAGATCATGCCACTGTCTGATTACCATTGCTTTCTTATATTTCCAACTATGAGAAGCCCTACTGTGTGTTTGTTATGTGCTCCATTCACACCGCTTTAACCCTTCTAGTTGTGCCTTTGGAGCAGTTTATATACAGGACTCTATAGGCGGATTGTATTGTTCACGATAGTTTACAAGGAAGGAGACAGACTGAGGGACAGGTTTTTTAGCACAAAGTGTTATTATAGCATTCATTTTACAGCCACCTGGACTGCAAGAAATTTAGCAGTTTCATTTTGTTTTGTTCTAATATTTTTAACAATTTAATGTTTTTTTTTAGGAGGGGAGTAGCTTGTCTTGCCTAGGGTGCAAAATGGTCTCGCATCGGCCCTGCTAGTGAGGGGGTGCTTCTTAGGGATATAACTCACCATTCAGTTCAGTTCAAGATGTGGAGGAGAGATGTTGACAGTGTCTGTCTCAGAGGTGGGAAATGTGGCCTGGCCAGTCCTATCCCAAGCTATACGTTAGCGACTCCCTATTCTATCCTCATCTGGAACCTTTCCCTGCCGCTAAGTGCTTCCCTACCAAGCAGGGTTTCTCTACCTACATTAGTCAAAAAGCACGCCAAAATCCTGGGGGCAAAAAATTCAATTGTATCTGAGGATGAAACCATTTTACTCTGGAAGCATCACTAATTGCACCCCAACACACAGCCCAAACTTGATACACCCACCTTCCTGACGGTCCCACCCATGCCACACCCACTTTTCAGGTGGTCCTGCCCTGACCACACCCATTTACTGGTCAGCCCCACTCCTAGTTATATAGGAACCGCTCACTCACAGCCGCAATCCCATGAGCTAATACCATTTTTTACTGTATATGCTCAGTAACTTGAATAAGAGTGATCCTGTGATCTTGGGACACAGCCCAGGACACAGTATCATCAGGACAGAGGATAGAGTTTTGAGTCTGTCCATATTTTGAATAGTTGGCATCTATGCAAGTGGAAAATATGGATATAGTCTAAATTAACTTTAATGTTAACGGGACAACAATTAATGAGATTTCCAGTTTCTGTGCACAGAATATGGTATTAACTCTTTACAATTTCATGTACATGAAGTTTATTTTTATTGAAGTCAAAGGTCATCACCTTTTGGGGGGCTACATGTAGATGTAAATGTATTCATACCCATGGACTGTTCTGCTGTCATTAATTAGAATCCCAAGCTAAGCCTTTAATTATTTAGCTAAATCCGATCAAAGCTAGTTGTTAGGTAATATTGATGACAAAAATGACTTAAGCTGGGTATCAGACTCCACCATGCATATTTAGAACTGTTCAGCGTAATTGAATACAAATGGTGCTAATTGAACAGCCACATCATACGAAAAGGCTTTAAAAATAAATATAAATAATCTCCTCCCAGAGTCCATTTTAAAGGAAGTTTTGTTTATTGGCAGGATCTCCAGGATAAAAACTTTGCAACAGATTCCCAAAAAATGATTTGCTGAATTAAACTCTAGTCTACACAACCAGACATAATGCTAAACATACTCATACATATTGATTATTACAGGTACTTATATAGCGCCAGCAATTTACGTAGACCTTTCCATATACAGGTGAAACTCGAAAAATTAGAATATTGTGCAAAAGTTTAATTATTTCAGTAATGCAACTTAAAAGGTGAAACTAATATATGAGATAGACTCATTACATGCAAAGCAAGATAGTTCAAGCCGTGATTTGTCATAATTGTGGTGATTATGGCTTACAGCTCATGAAAACCCCAAATCCACAATCTCAGAAAATTAGAATATTACATGCAATCAATAAAACAAGGATTGTACATAGAACAATATCGGACCTCTGAAAAGTATAAGCATGCATATGTACTCAGTACTTGGTTTGGGCCCCTTTTGCAGCAATTACTGCCTCAATGCAGCGTGGCATGGAAGCTATCAGTCTATGACACTGCTGAGGTGTTATGGAAGACCAGGATGCTTCAATAGCGGCCTTCAGCTCTTCCGCATTGTTCGGTTTCATGTCTCTCATCTTTCTCTTGGCAATGCCCCATAGATTCTCTATGGGGTTCAGGTCAGACGTGTTTGCTGGCCAATCAAGCACAGTAATTCCATGGTCATTGAACCAGGTTTTGGTGCTTTTGGCAGTGTGGGCAGGTGCCAAGTCCTGCTGGAAAATGAAGTCAGCATCCCCATAACGTTCGTCTGTGGAAGGAAGCATGAAGTGCTCCAAAATCTCCTGGTAGACGGCTGTGTTGACCCTGGACTTAATGAAGCACAGTGGACCAACACCAGCAGATGACACGGCTCCCCAAATCAACACAGACTGTGGAAACTTCACACTGGACTTCAAGCATCTTGCTGTGTGTGCCTCTCCATTCTTCCTCCATACTCGGGGTCCTTGGTTTCCAAATGAGATGCAAAAGTTGCTCTCATCAGAAAAGAGGACTTTGGACCACTGAGCAACAGACCAGGTCTGTTTTTATTTAGCCCAGGTAAGACGCTTCGGACGTTGTTTGTTGTTTAGGAGCGGCTTGAGAAGAGGAATACGACATTTGAAGCCCATGTCCAGGATCCGTCTGTGTGTGGTGGCTCTTGATGCACTGACTCCAGCCTCAGTCCACTCCTTGTGAAAGTCCCCAACACTTTTGAATGGCCTTTTCCTGACAATCCTCTCCAGGCTGTGGTCATCCCTGCTGCATGTGCACCTTTTTCTTGCACACTTTTCCCTTCCACATAACTTTCTATTAATGTGCTTTGATACAGCACTTTGGGAACATCCAACTTCTTTTGCAATTACGTTTTGAGGCTTTCCCTCCTTATGGAGGGTGTCAATGATGGTTTTCTGCACAACTGTCAGGTCAGCAGTCTTTCCTATGATTGTGATTCCTACTGAACCAGACTGAGAGACCATTTAAAGGCTCAGGAACCCTTTGCAGGTGTTATGGCTTAATTAGCTGATTAGAGTGGGACACTTTGAGCCAAGAATATTGCACCTTTTCTCATTTTCTGAGATTGTGGATTTGGGATTTTCATGGGCTGTAAGCCATAATCATCACAATTATGACAAATCACGGCTTGAACTATCTTGCTTTGCATGTAATGAGTCTATCTCATATATTAATTTCACCTTTTAAGTTGCATTACTGAAAAAAATGAACTTTTGCACGATATTCTAAAATTTCGAGTTTCACCTGTATATATATATTATACATTCACATCAGTCCCTAACCCTCAAGGGGCGTACAATCTAAGGTCCCTAACTCACATTCATACATATACTAGGGCCAATTTAGACCGGAGCCAATTAACCGACCAGCATGTCTTGGTATGTGCAAGGAAACCAGAGTACCCAGAGGAAACCCATGCAGACTCCAGGCAGTTGGTGCCATGGTTGGGATTTGAACCAATGACCCTAGTACTGCCAGGCGGAAGTGCTAACCACTTAGCCACTGCCCGAAAGAGATCTAGGGGTGTATATAATTGACATTCACACAGTTTGACCCTAATGAGAGTTTGCTTGCCTAAGGAACTATGGTTGGAACATAAGGTTTTTCTTTGGGACCAGAAAATGATGTAAATGGTATATGATCTTTGTAATGTTCTCTGAAAAGCTATATGAATTTAACCATTTGCTGACCACCCACACTAATTGTACTGCAGACGGCTCTCACAGGTACAATCATGTACCTGTATGTCGGGACCTTCTTCCAGCTTCAGGGCATGTGCGCGTGTCCGCCGCTGACTTCCGCTGTGATTTGACATGGCTTAGACCTGCTGATTGTCTGTGTCCAATCACAGCCCAAAGCCCTGTGTCGACAAACACACAGGGCTCTGTACAGAGGGAACGATCTGTTTGTTTCTTCTCCCTGCAAAGCAGATATTTAGTAAAAAAGCAGCACACATCACACCCATTATTGTTAGACACACAATTAACCCCTTTGATTGCGCCTAAATGTTAACCCCTTCCCAGCCAGTGTCATTAGTACAGTGACAAGGTATAGTATTATCACTGATCACTGTACTGGTTTCACTGATGATGTCAGTGTCAGTTAGTCAGTTAGTGTCCCTCCCAGCTAGCATCAGCGTCAGATTGCCTGCTGCACTATCACAATCCCACTATAAGTCACAGAACCCGCCATTACTAGTTTTAGAAAAAAAAAAGTAAAACTATATATCATAGTTTGTAGACACATTAACCTTCACACAAACCAATCAATATACACTTATTGGGATTTTTTTTTACCAGAGACATGTAGCAGAATACATTTTGGCCTGCATTTATGAAGAAATTAGATTTTTTTTATTGGATATGTTTCATAGCAGAAAGTAAATTTTTTTTTGAAATTGTCAATCTTTTTTCATTTATTTCGCAAAACCCCCCAAAAAACTCAGCAGTGATCAAATACCAAAGTTATATAAATTTAGTTTGGGTACAGTGTTGCATGACCGCACAATTAGCAGTAAACCACTTCCCGTCTGGCTCATGTACATAAACGGCAGGGCGGGAGCAGTGCAGGAGCAGGTGGCTGTTTATAAATGTCCTCTCGCTTCCCTGCCTGTGCGCGCTCCCTGGCAGCTCACGGCACCGCGATCCTGTGTGAGGTCCTGATCACATGAATAGTAGTAAGCAAGATGTCAATTCTGACATCATTGTTTACTACTAGTGAAATCTGTGAATGATCACAGAGATCACATGGTACCTGGCTATTCACAACAGCCTTGTACCATGTGAGAAGCTGTGACCAATCACAGATCTCACAGTATTTCTCAATGGCTGCAAGAATGCAGTCAGAGAAAAGGAGAAATGATTGCGTTTACAGCCTTTATGGGTGTAAAAGCAATCAGTGTAAGAAAAAAAAAAATCTTCATCACCCCCCACAAGTAGTACAGTGTCACCATGGTGACACTGTACTGCTAGGATGACAGTATGTTAAAAAAAAACCATAAGTAATAATATAAAAAATTTTAAAAAAGTTTGAAAAATTATAATTTTTGGTTATAAACTAATTTGGGTTATTTTATTTTTTTTTACTAAAAAGATAGATGAATACGTTTTGGTCAAGATTTATGAAGAAAATTTGTTTATTTGCAAGATTTTATAAGAAAAACGCTTTTTTTTCCAACATTTTTGACTTTTTCATTTATGTAGCAAAAAAAAAAAAAATCCCAGCGGTGAATAAATACCACCAAAATAAAGTTTTATCTGTCTCAAAAAAATGCTAAAAAAATCATATGGTTACAGTGTTGCACGACCGCGCAATTGTCATTCAAAGTGTGATAGCACTGATAGCTGAAAATTGGCCTGGACAGGAAGGAGGTAAAAGTGTCCAGACTTCTAGTGGTTAAAGTAGTGCAGTGCTAAACAGCAAAAAATGTCCTTGTCTTGAAGGGGGTAAAACCTTCTGGTGGTCATGTGGTTAAAGAAACCTGAAGTGAAAGTTATGCTGGAGTATATAGATATGATACAGGATGTGATCATCTTTTAAATACTCTACTTGACTTTCACAGTCAACCCTCCGGGACGCACTGCCAGATCTCACACATGCGTATATGCAGCTCCAGCTGGATGTTGTAATTTAAAATCCACAAAATCCCTGCACTTGCTGTCCCTCGGCCTTCATCGATGTGTGATGTGGATATCCCAGGAGACTGTCCGCATCCAAGGCTACACCCAGGGGCGGACTGACCATTTGGAAACTCTGGCACTGCCCGAGGGCCCGGGGTCAGTCGGGGGCACCATGAGATGCCCCTGGTACCTTTTTCATAGGCTTTTTTGAGTTTGGGCAAGGACACAGGGGCCCCATGATCTCCTATTGCCCGGGGGCCCCATGAGTTGTCAGTCCGCCACTGGCTACATAACTCTGAGCCTAGATGAGAAATAAGAAAAGGGCCGGGGAAATCAAAAGAAAAATGAGGTATTACAAAATGAATTAATTTAAATTTAGAAATGACTATGTAAAGCAGAGTTAACGAGAAGAATTCCAATAAAATGAAAGTTCCACTTTATTAAGAAATAATATTGTAGAATGTTGCTTCAGGAAGGATTTTTTCTTTAAGCTTTGATACCCAAAGCACCCTGCATTTGTAGACCAGCATTGACAAGCCGTGGGCTACAAATGCAGGGTGCTTTGGATATCAGTTTAAGATGCTTTTGAGATCATTCAGAATTCACTGACAGGTGGTTGTAAATGTTGAAGGTTTTTTTTACCATCATGCAGTCTATGCATGAAGGTAAAAAGACCTTCAGTGTGCAGCTTCCCCCTTCAGCCCGTTAATACTTACCTGAGCCTGATCTTGATCCAGCAATGTGCACAAGAGCAACTCCTCTCCCGGGTCTCTCTCTCGCCCATTGGCTCCTGCTGTTGTCAATCACAGCCAGTGAGGAGGGAAGGGGGCATAGCCCAGCCATGATCTGTGTGTCTTATAGACACATGAAGATGGCTGGGGAGTGAGCACGCAGGAGTGCCCCCAGAGCAAGCAGCTTACTTCGGGGGTGCTCAGCAGGGGGAGGAGCCAGAAGCACTGGCTGGGGACCTGAGAGGAGGAGGATTAGGGCTGCTCTGTGCAAAACTATTGCACAGAACAGGTAAGTATGACACGTTTTCAACATGAGCAAAAGATTGATGACACTGGTCTTTATACAGGAACTCCAATCAAATGATTGAGCTGCAAAGATAGATTGGAAATCCCTGCAGTGCACTTTGCTTAAATTGTCACTAAATAAATGCTGGTTGTAAAAAAAAGAAACATTTTATTCAAGTATGTACTAAATCAAAAAAGTACCTTCTATTGCTCTCAGCCTGCATGTAGGAACACAGCCACGCTCTCTTACTTGTTCCTGAGATGAGCTAGGACCTATGGACTATGGAAGGGGTCTCCAAACTTTCTAAACCAAGGACCAGTTTACTGTCATGTAGACTTTAGGGGGAGTCGGACTGCGGCCATTGGGAGTAGAAATTTCCCCATCGTTAGTGGGAGTAGAAATTACAATGCATTATGTTTGATGGGAAGTGGAAGTATAAATTAAATTACAAAATTACATTGTCATTAGGAGGAGGAACAGAGCCCTTTGTTGGTATAAGTGGGAGAAATAATGCCCCATTGTTGGAGTCAGAGGGAGATTTTGTCCCCTATTGTTGGTTTTAGTGGGAGGAATGGTATCTCATTGTTGGTGTCAGTGGAAGGAATAGTGCCCCATTATTGGTGTCACTGGAAATAATAGTGCTCCATTGTTAGTGTTAGTAGAAAGAATAGTGCCCCATTGTTGGTGTCAGTAGAAGAAACGGTGCCCCATCGTTGGTATAAGTGGAAAAAACAGTGTCCCATCATTGGTGCCAGTGAAAGGAATTGTTAGTGTTAGTAGAAAGAATAGTGCCCCGTTGTTAGTGTCATTGGAAAAAATAGTACCCTATCGTTTGCATAGGTGGAAGGAATAGTGCCCCATTGTTGGTGTCAGTGGAAGGAATAGTATCCCATCGTTGGTATAGGTCAGGGGTCTGCAACCTTTAAGACATAAAGAGCCACTTGGACCCGTTTCCGAAGGGAAAGACTGGGAGCCACAAAACCATTGCAACATTTAAAACAAATCCGACACTGCATATATTGTTTCTTACCTTAATGCAGTGGTGGGCAACCTTTTTTTTCAACTGAGCCAAATCTCGCCAAAACCACGATTGAAATTTATTTTGAGAGCCGCATTTTTAAAACTGAAAATACATCCCCCATATAGTAATTCATCCCCCATATAGTAATTCATCCCCCATATAGTAATTCATCCCCCATATAGTAATTCATCCCCCATAGTAATTCATCCCCCATATAGTAATTCATCCCCCCTATAGTAATTCATCCCCCATATAGTAATTCATCCCCCCTATAGTAATTCATCCCCCATATAGTAATTCATCCCTCATAGTAATTCATCCCCCATATAGTAATTCATCCCTCATAGTAATTCATCCCCCATATAGTAATTAATCCCCCATATAGTAATTCATCCCCCATATAGTAATTCATCCCTCATAGTAATTCATCCCCCATATAGTAATTCATCCCCCATATAGTAATTCATCCCCCATATAGTAATTCATCCCCCATAGTAATTCATCCCCCATATAGTAATTCATCCCCCCTATAGTAATTCATCCCCCATAGTAATTCATCCCCCATATAGTAATTCATCCCCCATAGTAATTCATCCTCCATATAGTAATTCATCCCCCATATAGTAATTCATCCCCCATATAGTAATTCATCCCCCATAGTAATTCATCCCCCCATATAGTAATTCATTCCCCATATAGTAATTCATCCCCCATAGTAATTCATTCCCCATAGTAATTCATCCCCCATATAGTAATTCATCCCCCCTATAGTAATTCATTCCCCATATTGTGTCAATTCACTTACCTTTGCTCCGCGCGTTCCTCTCGCCGTGTTCCTGCGCCGTTCCGGTCTTCAGGGCGGACTGTGAGAGAAGAGGAGTTTGTCACGCTGCCCCGCCTACATCCTGGCTGCCCCGCCTACATCCTGACAGCCAATGTTTGCCACGCTCTGCGGGCCGGATTAAAAGGTCCGCCGGGTCGTAGTTTGCCCATTGCTGGGCTAGCTGCAAAATCCTGACTTTTGGGGCGGCCGCCCGAGAGGAGGGAGGGGAGCGGGCGCCCGGCACACAGAAGAGCGTGTAAGGAGGCCGCATGTGGCTCACGAGCCGCGGCTGCCTGTCACCTGGTGGGCAGTGTGCTCCGGAGCCGCAGCAAAGGGGAAAAAGAGCCGCATGCGGCTCTGGAGCCGCAGGTTGCCGACACCCGGTATAGGTGGAAGGAATAGTGCCTCATTGTTGGTGTCAGTGGAAGGAACAGTGCCCCATTGTTGGTGTCACTGGAAGGAATAGTACCCCATCGTTGGTATAGGTGGAAGGAATAGTGCCCCATCACTGGTGTCAGTGGGATGAATAGTACCTCATATCAGTGGGAGGAATAGTACCCCAAGCTCACAAGGCCAGTAAAGGGCCGCCGCCGTCCTGTACCCAGTGGAGACAACTGGACTATGGGATTTGTAGTGTGCCTAGAGCAGTGCACATGGCCGTAACTAATATAAACTGCTTGTTCCAAATAAAAGTATGTGTGGGGAAAAGGAGAGGTTTGGAAGCTCAAGGAGGCAAAAAAAAACACGGAAGAAACCATTTCTTAAAATAAATAAATAGATTACATGGCCATTAAATAGTAGATGTGTATATATTTTTTGGAGAATGAGGATATCCTTTAGAATCACTTTAAACTAAGGGAGAAAGATTTATGTTGGATCAAAGTGCATTATATATAATGGCTGCATGCTTTATGGATCCTACAGAAATATGTCATAGGCAGGATTCAATTTCTGCAACAGGCAGACATTTTTATAAAGCATTTGTTTCCCTATCCAGCACATTAATAACCAAAGCATTCACAGGTGAGCAATCTATCACTTCACATTTTCATTTTTTGCTGGTCTTGGAGATCGCCATTAAAAATACCAATTTTAAAGAAGGGAATGGACCTGGCCCTTTGCTGCTTTGTTCTTTTATGTTTCTTGTACATATAATAAACCCAGCTAGCCCACATCATTTATTTGAAACATAGATCTCTAACTATGTAGGCTATCTTTCTTTTCTTTGCCTTTAGCGGGTCACCTGCAATTCAGGAACCTCATGAATAAAAATGCAATTAGTGGCGATTCATTTAATTCCCTCTCATGTTCTATCTCTCTCTTGAATAGGGATTAGATGTCAAAAACTTACCACGAAAAGCATTCAGCATCTGCTTCATGAATAATTATATTGCCTTGTTTAAATTAATCTTTTCCTAATATCCTTTTTTTTTCAAATAATTACCACTTCGTGTGGTTTTGTCTTACCAAACCTCACATTATGGGGTTAATAACAGCACAACCCAGCAGGGAAAATAGTCTATGGCAAGGGACACTAAAGAGCTTTTTAAAGTGTTACTAAACCCCGGACCCTGCATTCACTATATCTGGTCTCCCCGGACCCTGCATTCACTATATCTGGTCTCCCCGGACCCTGCATCAACTATATCTGGTCTCCACGGACCCTGCATTCACTATATCTTATCTCCCTGGACCCTGCATTCCCTATATCTGGTCTTCCCGAACCCTGCATTCACTATATCTGGTCTTCCCGAACCCTGCATTCACTATATCTGGTCTTCCCGAACCCTGCATTCACTATATCTGGTCTCCCCGGGCCCTGCATTCACTATATCTGGTCTCCCAGGACTGTGCATTCACTATATCTGGTCTCCCTGGACCCTGCATTCACTATATCTGGTCTCCCCGGACCCTGCATTCACTATATCTGATCTCCATGGACCCTGCATTCACTATATCTGGTCTCCCTGGACCCTACATTCACTATATCTGGTCTCCCTGGACCCTGCATTCACTATATCTGGTCTCCCTGGACCCTGCATTCACTATATCTGGTCTCCTCGGACCCTGCATTCACTATATCTGGTCTCCCCGGACCCTGCATTCACTATATCTGGTCTCCCCGGACCCTGCATTCACTATATCTGGTCTCCCCGGACCCTGCATTCACTATATCTGGTCTCCCCGGACCCTGCATTCACTATATCTGGTCTCCCCGGACCCTGCATTCACTATATCTGATCTCCATGGACCCTGCATTCACTATATCTGGTCTCCCCGGACCCTGCATTCACTATATCTGGTCTCCCTGGACCCTGCATTCACTATATCTGATCTCTATGGACCCTGCATTCACTATATCTGGTCTCCCCAGACCCTGCATTCACTATATCTGGTCTCCCTGGACCCTGCATTCACTATATCTGGTCTCCCTGGACCCTGCATTCACTATATCTGGTCTCCCCGGACCCTGCATCAACTATATCTGGTCTCCACGGACCCTGCATTCACTATATCTTATCTCCCTGGACCCTGCATTCCCTATATCTGGTCTTCCCGAACCCTGCATTCACTATATCTGGTCTTCCCGAACCCTGCATTCACTATATCTGGTCTTCCCGAACCCTGCATTCACTATATCTGGTCTCCCCGGGCCCTGCATTCACTATATCTGGTCTCCCAGGACTGTGCATTCACTATATCTGGTCTCCCTGGACCCTGCATTCACTATATCTGGTCTCCCCGGACCCTGCATTCACTATATCTGATCTCCATGGACCCTGCATTCACTATATCTGGTCTCCCTGGACCCTACATTCACTATATCTGGTCTTCCTGGACCCTGCATTCACTATATCTGGTCTCCCTGGACCCTGCATTCACTATATCTGGTCTCCCCGGACCCTGCATTCACTATATCTGGTCTCCCCGGACCCTGCATTCACTATATCTGGTCTCCCCGGACCCTGCATTCACTATATCTGATCTCCATGGACCCTGCATTCACTATATCTGGTCTCCCTGGACCCTGCATTCACTATATCTGGTCTCCCTGGACCCTGCATTCACTATATCTGATCTCTATGGACCCTGCATTCACTATATCTGGTCTCCCCAGACCCTGCATTCACTATATCTGGTCTCCCCGGACCCTGCATTCACTATATCTGGTCTCCCCGTACCCTGCATTCACTATATCTGGTCTCCCTGGACCCTGCAGTCACTATATCTGGTCTTCCACAGTACACAGAACATGGAAATGCAATTATTTTAGTAAATATAAAATGTTAAATACCTTTTCTCATCAGCTGTATATAGCAATCTTGTGACTTCTAGCAGTGTCCAGCAGAGCACTAGTTAAAGCTTGAAGGAGGAGTCTTGACAGTGCTGATTAGCCCTGTTCTCATCACATGCACTCTCCCAAGAATAAAAAAAATAATAATCTAGCAATACACACCAAACTGAGCATGTGCAGCTTGCCCCCAAGGCTCTGTTCTATCAGTAGATGGATGGGGGTTAGTGGAAGAAGGGGAGGATCAAAGAAGACAGGATCAAACAGCCTTTTTACACAATGCGGAAGATTAACCCCTTAGGTTCCACAGTGAGTATAACAAGCATGCTTTACTGCATATACAGACTGTACTGTTGTGGGTTTAGTAACACTTTAAGGCTGTGCATTTGTACTTGTGATTCTACTAAATTAGAGTCTCTCTTCCTAAAAGAGCACCAAATCTGATAGGATCAAGACATTTCATATTGGCTTCCACACTATGAAGAGATCTGGCATGAGAAGGTGAAGAGTTATCCCAAGTTACCCTTAAAGTGGTTGTAAAGGCATTCGATGCACGAAGGTAAAAAACCTTCTGTGTGCAGTATCCCCCCCAGCCCCCCTAGTACTCAACTAAGACCCCTCTTGATCCAGCGATGTAAACTGGAGTCTCAGCTATCATGGGCCATTGGCTCCCGCTGCTGTCAGTTACAGCAAGTGAGCCAAAGAGAAAAGAGAGGGCGGGGTTGAGCTGCAGCTTTGTGTGTGAATGGACACGTGTGTGTTCATTCACACACAGAGCTGTGGCTCAGCCCCATCCTCTCTTTCTCAAGCTGCTCGCTGTGGGGGCACCTGACAGGAGGGAGGAGCCAGGAAAGGCAGCAGGGGACCCGAGAGGAGTTTTGCTCTGTGCAAAACCACTACACACAGCAGGTAAGTATGACATGTTTGTTATTTAAAAACAAAAAGTTATACCTTTAGAATCACTGTAGCCTCCCTAGCGGTCTGATTATGTCAGTATTTCTGTGCTCAAAGCGGTACATTTTTTTGCATGGAAATATGTATTTTTTTTATTGTAGGCCTGTAATTTTTAGGAATAACTCACTGAAATCTGTCCGAACAAGAGTCTAGTAAACATCCCGGGTATGATAAAACTTGAAACATGAAATCATAAATTATAATTTAATCAATAATCATAAAAAATAATAATATGATAATAATAAATTTAATTCAATAATATAATCAAACCAAAAACACTGAAATTTGAAATAGAGCGCCAAGTTCGCACATCACTGAGCAAAGTCGCAAAATCGTTTTCAGTGTCTGATGACGAATTTCCCCCACAAATCATTATCAGTCAATTCTGCAAGTGGTTCTGATTTACTATCGCTGTTCTCTAGCCGGTCTAAAACTGCTTTTGACCTAAAGGGACGCTTTTTGGACGTTTCTCAGTTTCCAGGCAGAAAGAACAGTAAAAATGCAGGCAGGGCGCAGGACAAAGCACTCGGGACAAAATGTATGTGAAATGGTTTGATACAGGAATGTTTTACTATGTGATTTTAGTGTATTTAGTGAATGTCACTTTTACAACTTTCAAATTTCCCACCGTTCCGTCCCCCGTAGGTCCCGACGTCGCAGGGGACGGAACCCAGAAGACAGATGCCGGCATCTGCAGGAGGAGATGGCCGGGGACATTGCAGGGGGGACATTGAGGGAGCGCATGACAAGGTAGGTGCAGAAGGGATCCTGGAGCAACGCTGCAGTGTATTCTCGAGTGTAGCTCAGGGTTACCGCTTGTGGTGCTGAAACTTTACCCCGAGCGACACTCGGGAATACTGCCAGGGGGGTTACCCACTCGAGGACCGAGCCTTTTATGACACTTTTTGTTTATATGTAAAAATCCGTATTTTTTACTAGAAAATTAACATTATATAAAACAACATTATATATATATTTTTTTTAAAACAGAGGCCCTAGAGAATAAAATGGAGGTTGTTGCAATTTGTATGTCACATGGTATTTCCAATGCGGTTTTTCGAATGCAATTTTTTTTCAAAAATAAACTTTTTTAAATTTTTATGCACATAAAGACGATATAATTAGAGATGAGCGAATTATTCAAAAATTCGATTCGGCTGATTCGCCGAATTTGCGGAATAAATTCGATTCGATGCAAATTTATTCGCTGCGAATTTAACTTATTAAAAGGGTTTCTAGGCTTCAGAGAGCCTTTATATTAGTGCAGAACACTGTACCTTTAATTTAAATGCCCTTGGAGTCTGCTGGGGAAGAGAAATAATACTGTCTGTCAGTATGACATGCAGATGAGTGCCGTCGATCTTAGAATCACCGCACACTTCACTCATTTGGGCAGTCACGGGGCCAAAACCAGAGTGTGGAGCCACAGTGTGGTGGTGGAGGCAGCAGCAATGGGAGGCCATACAGCACCTTATGACAAAATGGAACCCACCAGCAGTGTGAGGAGACCTGAAAGTGGCACATGGCAGAGTGTGGCGATGGAGACAGCAGCAATGGGAGGCCGTACAGGGACCCATGAGACACTCTGGACCTGGCAGCAGCATGAGGAGTCGGTACAGGGGCCCATGACAGATTACGGGCCTGGCAGCAGCATGAGGAGTCGGTACAGGGGCCCATGACAGATTACGGGCCTGGCAGCAGCAAGAGGAGGCGGTACAGGGGCCCATGGCAGAGTGGCGAAGCGTAAGCAGCTTAAATTGAAGGCCATACAGAGGCCTATGTTAAAAAGTCCCCCCAGCAGCAGTGTGGGGAGACGACTATCAAGAGTCCAATGGCAGAGTGGCGGAGCAGAAGCAGCTTCAATTGAAGGCCAATAGTGGTTGTGAAGCAGAAAGTCAGTTTATTGTACACAATCGGTCAATTGCAGCTTGCCGTTGGCTGGAAACTGTACGTTTGTGTCACTGGAATGCACTAATCACCCAAAAAATATTACCGCCAGCCGGCGTGTAAATGGATTTAACTCTTTGAACGTACAATAGTGGTTGTGAAGCAGAAAGTCAGTTTATTTTGCACAATCGGCAAACTGCAGCACCAACTGTGCACGACAGCCACCAAAAAAAAAAGGGTGTATGTCACTTTAAATTTTCGATTCTTTGATAGCTGTGGCCCTAAGTAACAATTCTGTGTCCCTGAGTAACGATTCTGTGTCCCTGAGTAACGATTCTGTGTCCCTGAGTAACGATTTTGTGGCCCTAAAGTCTCTGTGGCCCTAATGCAGGCCATAGATGGGTCGAAAATCGGCCGATTTTTCGGCCGAAAATAAAATCGGCCGATTTTCGGATCGTTAGTGGGCTATTTGGTCGGCCGTTTTTCGGTATTTTGGCCGTTTTTTTTTTCTGTAAAGTTGGAAAAAAAATCGGCCGATTTTGCCGATCGGCCGATTTTCGCGGCAATAGTGGGCAAATCGGACGATTTTTTGCCGATAAAAAATCTGCGCATGAGCAGTGACCTGCAAGAGGAAGACAAAAAGAAGAAAAAGAAGAAGAGGAAGAGGATGAAGAAGAGGATGAAGAAGAAGAAGAAGAGGATGAAAAAGAAGAGGATGAGGAAGAGGAAGAAGAAGAAGAAGAGGATGAGGATGAAGAAGAAGAAGAAGAGGATGATGAAGAAGAAGAGGATGAGGATGAAGAAGAAGAGGATGAGAATGAGGAAGAAGAAGAGGATGAGGATGAAGAAGAAGAAGAAGAGGATGAGGATGAAGAAGAGGATGAGGATGAAGAAGAAGAAGAGGATGATGGTGAGGAAGAAGAAGAAGAAGAAGAAGAAGAGGATGAGGATGATGAAGAAGAAGAGGAGGATGAGGATGAAGAAGAAGAAGAGGATGAGGATGAAGAAGAAGAAGAGGATGAGGATGATGAAGAAGAAGAGGATAAGGATGATGAAGAAGAAGAGGATGAGGATGAAGAAGAAGAAGAGGATGAGGATGAAGAAGAAGAAGAGGATGAGGATGATGATGAAGAAGAAGAAGAAGAAGAGGATGAGGATGAAGAAGAAGAAGAAGAGGATGAGGATGAGGAAGAAGAAGAGGATGAGGATGAAGAAGAAGAAGAGGATGAAGAAGAGGATGAGGATGAAGAAGGAGAAGAAGAGGATGATGGTGAGGATGAGGATGATGATGATGAAGAAGAGGATGAAGATGAAGAAGAGGATGAGGATGAAGAAGAAGAGGATGAGAATGAGGAAGAAGAAGAAGAAGAGGATGAGGATGAAGAAGAAGAAGAAGAAGAGGATGAGGATGAAGAAGAGGATGAGGATGATGAAGAAGAAGAGGATGATGGTGAGGATGAGGATGATGATGAAGAAGAAGATGAGGATGATGATGAAGAAGAAGAAGAAGAAGAGGAGGATGAGGATGATGATGAAGAAGAAGAAGAAGAGGATGAGGATGATGAAGAAGAAGAGGATGAGGATGAAGAAGAAGAGGATGAAGAAGCAGAAGAAGAAGAAGAGGATGAGGATGAGGATGAAGAAGAAGAAGAGGATGAGGATGAGGAAGAAGAAGAAGAAGAGGATGAGGATGAAGAAGAAGAAGAAGAAGAAGAGGAGGATGAGGATGAAGAAGAGGATGAGGATGAAGAAGAAGAAGAAGAAGAGGATGAGGATGAGGAGGAAGAAGAAGAAGAGGATGAGGATGAAGAAGAAGAAGAGGATGAGGAAGAATAAGATGAGGAAGAAGAAGATGAGGATGAAGAAGCAGAAGAAGAAGAAGAAGAGGATGAGGATGAAGAAGAAGAAGAAGAGGATGAGGATGAAGAAGCAGAAGAAGAAGAAGAAGAAGAAGAAGAAGAATAGGATGAGGATGAAGAAGAAGAAGAAGATGAGGATGAAGAAGAGGATGAGGATGATGAAGAAGAAGAGGATGATGATGGTGAGGATGAGGATGATGATGAAGAAGAAGAGGATGAGGATGAACATGAAGAAAAGGATGAGGATGAAGAAGAAGAAGAGGATGAGGATGAAGAAGAAGAAGAGGATGAGGATGAGGAGGAAGAAGAGGATGAGGATGAAGAAGAAGAAGAGGATGAGGATGAAGAAGAAGAAGAGGATGATGGTGAGGATGAGGATGATGATGATGAAGAAGAAGAGGATGAGGATGATGAAGAAGAAGAAGAGGAGGATGAGGATGAAGAAGAAGAGGATGAGGATGAAGAAGAAGAAGAGGATGAGGATGAAGAAGAAGAGGATGAGGATGAAGAAGAAGTAGAAGAAGAAGATGAAGAAGAAGAAGAGGATGAGGAAGAATAAGAAGAAGAAGAAGAGGGTGAGGATGAAGAAGAAGAAGAAGAAGAAGAGGATGAGGATGATGAAGAAGAAGAAGAGTATGAGGATGATGATGAAGAAGAAGAAGAAGAAGACGATGAGGATGAAGAAGAAGAAGAAGAGGATGAGGATGATGAAGAAGAAGAGGATGAGGAAGAAGAAGAAGAAGAACAGGATGAGGATGAAGAAGAAGAAGAAGAAGAGGATGAGGAAGAAGAAGATGAGGATGAAGAAGCAGAAGAAGAAGAAGAAGAGGATGAGGAAGAAGAAGAAGAAGAGGATGAGGAAGAAGAAGAAGAGGATGAAGAAGAAGAAGAAGAGGATGAGGATGAAGAAGAGGATGAGGATGATGATGAAGAAGAAGATGATGGTGAGGAAGAAGAAGAAGAAGAGGATGATGATGATGATGAAAAAGAAGAAGAGGCGGAGGATGAGGATGAAGAAGAAGAGGAAGAAGAGGATGAGGATGAGGATGAAGAAGAAGAAGAAGAAGAAGAAGAAGAAGAGGATGAGGAAGAAGAAGAAGAAGAAGAGGATGAAGAAGAAGAGGATGAGGATGAATAAGAAGAAGAAGAAGAGGATGAGGATGATGATGAAGAAGAAGAAGAAGAAGAAGAAGAGGATGAGGATGAGGAAGAAGAAGAAGAAGAAGAGGATGAGGAAGAAGAAGAAGAGGATGAAGAAGAAGAAGATGAGGATGAAGAAGAAGAAGAGGATGAGGATGAAGAAGAAGAGGATGAGGAAGAGGATGAGGATGAAGAAGAGGATGAGGATGAAGAAGAGGATGAGGATGAAGAAGAGGATGAAGAAGAAGAAGAGGATGATGGTGAGGAAGAAGAAGAAGAAGAGGATGAGGATGATGATGAAGAAGAGGAGGATGAGGATGAAGAAGAAGAGGATGAGGATGATGAAGAAGAAGAGGATGAGGATGATGAAGAAGAAGAGGATGAGGATGAAGAAGAAGAGAATGAGGATGAAGAAGAGGATGAGGATGATGAAGAAGAAGAAGAGGAAGAGGATGAGGATGAAGAAGAAGAAGAGGATGAGGATGAAGAAGAAGAGGATGAGGATGAAGAAGAAGAAGAAGAAGAAGAAGAAGTAGGATGAAAATAAGAAGAATTCCAGTCCAGCAAAAAGTGTATCTGCAGAGAGCTCCGCTATTTCTGACAGTTCTCTGACAGTTCCTTCACATTTACAGCGGTTGAAACATTGTATCTATTTGTTTCCGAATAAAAACATCTGTATCCTAAATGGAAACAAATAGATACAATGTTTCAACCGCTGTAAATGTGAAGGAACTGTCAGAGAACTGTCAGAAATAGCGGAGCTCTCTGCAGGGACACTTTTTGCCGGCTGTAGAAGGGATGAAAATCGGCCGATCGGGGAAAATTCGATTCGTGCATCCGAAGTTTGCTAATTTTCGGATTCGGCGCAAATCGAATTTTTCCTAATATTCGAAACGAATTCCACTTCGTCATGTTCGATTCGCTCATCTCTAGATATAATACCAGGGGCGGACTGACAACTCATGGGGCCCCCGGGCAATAAGGGATCATGGGGCCCCTGTGTCCTTGCCCAAACTCAAAAAATCCTATGAAAAAGGTACCAGGGGCATCTCATTGGGCCCCCTACTGACCCCGGCCCCTCGGGCTTTGCCCGAGTTTCCAAATGGTCAGTCCGCGCCTATATAATACCTACTTGTTTGGTAAAATTTAAAAGATGATTTTAGAAAACAAGGATAGGATTTAAGTAAATAGATACCAAACATGTCACATAAAATTGGGCACGCCTGTGCAATGGCGAAGGAAGTTTGTAAATTCTCTTATCCATAGGTGATGCTCTAAAAGCCTCAGGTTACCACTTTAGATTTACACAGAAGGTCTGGTGCTAGAATTACTGCCCTCAATCTGATGTTTGTGGTGAAATATCACATGTGGTGCGATTGCTGTTTACATATGTGTTCGGGACTGATGAGCGCATTCGCCTTTGCGCAAGACATGGAGGGACAAGGGCACTTAAAAAATTTTTTTAATTTTTTTTTGAATTTTTTATTTTTTTATTTGATCACTTTTATTGTTTTCACAGGGAATATAAATATCCCATGTGACAGCAATAGGCAGTGACAGGTAATCTTTACTGAGAGATCTGAGGTCTATTAGAGAGATATTATCTCTCTTCTCCCATAAAAGCTTTGGGTCATACCAAGATCCAGTATGTTCCAGTGCTTTTTTCAAACCACAAAGGGTTTGTTTACAACCATGAAACCGTAAGTGAAGAAATGCTTATGGCTCCTAGGTTCTTAGACCATTGAGATGATCAGAGCCATT
This sequence comes from Staurois parvus, assembly GCF_062004578.1. Lineage (NCBI taxonomy): Eukaryota > Metazoa > Chordata > Amphibia > Anura > Ranidae > Staurois > Staurois parvus. The sequence continues at coordinate 7,469,637 of NW_028318494.1, read as the reverse complement.
CCTATCTCCGATCAGCTCTATGGTCAGTCTGCAGAACCGCTGGTTGCACTCTTGGGTTCCCTGGTGGAAAACCGAGGAAGATGATGGGGGGGAAACATACCCTCACGCTGCTTGTAAAAGAAATCCAGCAGCTAATTATCCGCTAGGATCGCTTTTACAAGAAGGTTGACCGCCCATTGAAAAAAAAAACAAATGCTGCAGGCATCATCCACAGTTATGACCACACAAAGTCCAGCAATGTACCAGTATGTCGCTGATCCACAAGTAGTTAAAGAAGAATTCCAGGTATGGATATTTCTGCATAACTACATTGGTCTAGCTAGGATCAATGTAACTATGCATATATCATACCCGTGGGACTCCCCTTGAAGCTAGAGAAAACTGCAGTAGGCACTGTGACTACAGTTTTCTCCTCTAGCTATTTTATTCATTGAGAAAATGGAAAGCAATCTCTGAATGGTGTCCATGCCAGGTGGGGGACCTCCTGGGTTCGGAAGGCATTAGGCAGGTGCTTAGCATGGGACCCAGAAGCAAGCGAAGATCACTGGAGTATCAGTGCCTACTAACAGCGATATCCAGCTTCAAGGAGATCTCACAGACATGGTATATACTGTATGTATTTCTATTGGTCCAACGAACCAATATACAAATATCCATACCTGGAGTTCTTCTTTCAGCTGGCAATACATGTGACATAATGGTGGATTCTATTTTTTTGTTGAAATTGCAAAACAATTGAAGACATAAAATGGTGGCTTCAATCAACCGTAAAGGAGAAGGAATCGATCTGCTGCGAATTAACTGTGTCAAAAATCGAATTCCTTTTAAACACAATTCCCTTTTTTTTCAATTCTTGATTCAGTCATTCAATTAACTGTATTGAAGCTGTCATGTTATTGCCCAGATTTGACTTTGCAATTGATCTCATTCTGGTGGTCAATGGAGCAAATGGGTTGTAGATTGCTTCTGGAGATAACTTCGTATTTGCAATTCCCAGTGGCTGGAACACAGTTGAAATTGACTGAAAATTGTCATGTGTATAGCCAATTTTATCTGTCAGATGATTGTTGTGATGTACAGCAGATTAAAGCCAGATCAAGTGACCTTCTGCATAGGTACCATTGGACCATTGAAGATACAGTTGTCCAACTGGCTGTTTTGGACTTGTTCCGCTGATGGTGGTTTTTGTGTAGGATCAGGCCACTGCCATGTATACATGCTTATTTTCCACCTTCACTCTTTCATAGGCATAAACATGCTAACGTGGTCAGATATGCATGTTTTTGGTTGGGTTCCCACCTCATCTCTTCAAGGCTTAATTCACAATAGCACATTCTCTGAAGTGATCTGTGGTGGATCACTTTGAGGAATCCCGCTAAGAAGCCACTTAATCTTTTTTTTCCTGAAAAGTAAATTACAATGGGACTAATGCCCCACAACAGGAAGCCAAGTGTTTTTTTTTTTTTATTTAAATATTTATTATTTTTTTTCACAGTAATAACAAAAAAAAAAGAACACTTTAATTCATAATAAATATACAATTTTTCTTATTACTTTACTTTTCCCTTTTATTTTTCCCTTCTTAAAACATTACCCCCTCCCCCTCCCCAGAACCCCCCCCCCCCCGTTCTGCATTTTTCTACATTCTACATTTCATTTTCTCACATTTGCTACAAAGTTTTCCCATTTCGCGGAAAATACCTCCATCTTATCTTCCTGCTTATAGTATAACTTCTCCATCTTACCAATCCAGTTTACTCTCTCTATCCATTCCTCCTCCTTCGGTACTTCTATTTTCTTCCAATACTTGGGTATCAGACTCTTTGCAGCGTTCATATAATACCCTAAACCTAATTTCTTATATTTGCTAACTGATAGCTTTGAACTGTGCAATAAACACATCCCTGGATCTAACCCGATGTTCATTTCAGTAATGGTCTCTATTAAATGTACTATTGTTTTCTAGAATATTTGAATTTTTGGACATTCCCACCATATATGATACACTGTCCTCACTTCCCCACACTCTCGCCAACACCATTGTGATTATTCCCCACTTATCTTACATTCTACACTCGGTGTAATGTGCCATCTTGTCAAACAGTTATAATTTATTTCTACTTCTCTCAAACTTACACTTTCATGGACTAGGAAGCCAAGTGTTTTGTAGCGTGGCCCCACTGACTTGAATGGCCAGGTGGTGGTGCCATCTGTCAACTTCACATGCTGCTTTACCTTTGCCATGGCAGTGGAATATGATCAGCCCTCTGGCTGTATTGTAGACTTTAGGTGGGCAGTCAGGGGGGCAGTAAAAAAGCAGCTCAACTGCCTATTTTTACAAGCCTCTGGCTGCCCATATGAAAGATGCCTAAACTGCATGAATTACACATGTTCTGATTAAGATGGTAATTTAATTAACTCAGTGCCTTAGCTGTTATTAATTGTAGGCAAACTCGGCAACTAAAAAATTATCCCTTGCACTGGGGCTGTGCCAGTACTGCAAGGATTAATTGCTCGTTTTGGCCTAGGGCAGGGATCTCAAAACTAAGCATAGGGCTAGTTTGCTGTCATCCAGGCTTTAGGAGGGCCAGACTGTGGACACTGGGTTTAGAAAATGGCCCAGAGACAGTTGGAATAAATAATGCCTCATCATTGGTCCTAATCAAAGGACTTGTGCCCCATTGTTGATATCTGTGGGAGGAATAGTGCCCCATCGATGGTGTCAGTGGAAGGAATGGTGCCCCATCACTGGTGTCAGTTGGAGGAATAGTTCCCCATTGTTGGTATCAGTTAGAGAAATAGTGCCCCATCGATGGTGTCAGTGGAAGGAATGGTGCCCCATCACTGGTGTCAGTTGGAGGAATAGTTCCCCGTTGTTGGTATCAGTTAGAGAAATAGTGCCCAATCGATGGTGTCAGTGGAAGGAATGGTGCCCCATCACTGGTGTCAGTTGGAGGAATTGTGCCCCATTGTTGGTTTCAGTAAGAGAAATAGTGCCCAATCGATGGTGTCAATGGAAGGAATGGTGCCCCATCACTGGTGTCAGTTGGAGGAATAGTGCCCAATCGATGGTGCCAGTGGAAGCAATAGTGCCCCATCATTGATGTCAGTTGGAGGCAGGGGCGGACTGACCATTTGGAAACTCGGGCACCGCCCGAGGGCCCGGGGTCAGTAGGGGGCCCCATGAGATGCCCCTGGTACCTTTTTCATTGGCTTTTTTGAGTTTGGGCAATGACACAGGGGCCCAATGATCCCCTATTGCCCGTGGGCCCCATGAGTTGTCAGTCCACCCCTGGTTGGAGGAATACTGTGCCAAGGCTGCATAAAGGAAAGCAAAGGGCCACATCTGGCCCCCTGGTCTAGAGGAACAAAAAAATAAGACTTACTTACCTGATCCTCTGCTCTTCTCTGCAGCTAGACCAGTCCCCCAAATTCTTCTCCTCCACACTCCAGCAGTCTAGGGTCCTGTCATTGTCAGGACCCAAGAAGGATCCACAGCCCTGCACTGGACATGATGACACTGAGGGACAGTCCACCACCGGTGGATGGGGGAGTGTTATTTGCCAGGGGAGCAGAGGATCAGGTAAGTAAAACTGTTTCTCCCTTGGCAACACAAACAATAAACCCTCGTAGTGCGGGCGCAGTCCCACTGCAAGCGGTGATATTACATTTTCCAGGAGTTGGGATTTAACAATCTGTGTAATTTATATGTGTTTGGATTTAATGGAATGAGATGGTAAATTTAGTTTATTGCTTGTTTTTTTTTCCAGTCAGATCATGCCAATGTATTCCTCTAATATTTTGGGACAGGGTTACCATCATTGTCTTATTCAAAAGGTTACTGCAAGTGAAAAGTGTGGGCATACAGTGGTACACCTTCCAAGACTCAGCAGAGCTTGGATATTCGTTCTCAGAATCCCAAAGCCAAAGCCTTTCTAAAGAGAGCTTACTGCGCACTCCGAGCCCAGTATATTCGGATTTGTTTAGTACATTTGATTTTTTACAAATTGATTCAAAATTAGAATTTAGGAACATGGCTTTATCTGTTCTATTATGTTCTATTCTATTCCAATTTATTATTATTATTATTATACAGGATTTATATAGTGCCAACAGTTTGCTCAGCGCTTTACAATATAACGGGAGACAATACAGCAACAATACGGTTCAATACAAGAGGGATCGAGGGCCCTGATCCTGGGAGCTTACAATCTAGGAGGGAGGGGTACAAAAGGTAGTAACTGTGGGGGATGGACTGGTAGGAGGAGTAGAAGATTCCATTGTTAGCTGAGGGCAGGATAGGCTTCCCTGAAGAGATAGGTTTTCAGAGATCGCCTAAAAGTGAGCAGAGTAGGCGATAGTCTGATAAATTGGGGTAGAGAGTTCCAAAGGATGGGGGAAGCGCTGGAGAAGTCCTGGAGGTGAGCATGGGTGGAGGAAACAAGGGAGCTAGAGAGCAGGAGGTCTTCTGAGGAGTGGAGAATACAATCTATTCTATTGTTTTCTGTTCTATTCTTTTCAAATCTATTATTTTATTTTCTATTCTATTCTTTCGTTTTTCCCTTTCTATTCCTTTATATTCTATTCTGTTCTGTTTATTCTATTATATTCTTTTCTATTCTTTTCTTTTCTATTCTATTCTGTTTTATTCTACTCTATTATTTCCTGTTCTTTTTGTATTCTATTCTGTTATGTTTTATTCTATTCTTTTCTATTCTTTTTCTTTATTCTACTCCTTTATTTTCCATTCAGTTATATCCTGTTTTATTCTATTCTATTCTGTTTCATTCTATTTTTTATTCTTTTCCTTTATTTTCAATTCAATTATGTTCTGTTTTATTCTATTCTATTCTGTTCTAATCTGTTTTATTATATTATGTTCTATGAAGCAGCCTAAGTAGAAATCATCATCTTATTTCACTTTTATACCTTATTGTAATTAGTGCAATATGTTTCCATATTTTCGACTTTGAATTCATTTTCAAATTCAGATCATTTGTTTCATTCTAATTTATTTTGGATTCATTGAAATCATTAGTAATATCTCATCTGGAATATGGAGTTCAGTTTTGTGCACCAATTCACAAAAAGAACATTGGGGAACTGGAGAAAGTACAGAGAAGGGCAACTAAATTGATAAGAGGCATGGAGGAGATCAGCTATGAGGAAAGATTAGAGGAACTGAATTTATTCTCTCTTGAGAAAAGGAGATTAAGGGGGGATATGATCTCCATGTATAATACATAAGGGGGATATGATCACCATGTATAATACATAAGGGGGGATATGATCTCCATGTATAATACATAAGGGAGGATATGATCTCCATGTATAATACATAAGGGGGATATGATCACCATGTATAATACATAAGGGGGGGATATGATCTCCATGTATAATACATAAGGGGGGATATGATCTCCATGTAGAATACATAAGGGGGGGATATGATCTTCATGTATAATACATAAGGGGGGATATGATCACCATGTATAATACATAAGGGGGGATATGATCACCATGTATAATACATAAGGGGGATATGATCTCCATGTATAATACATAAGGGGGATATGATCTCCATGTATAATACATAAGGGGGGATATAATCTCCATGTATAATACATTAGGGGGGATATGATCACCATGTATAATACATAAGGGGGGATATGATCTCCATGTATAATACATAAGGGGGGATATGATCTCCATGTATAATACATAAGGGGGGTATGATCACCATGTATAATACATAAGGGGGGGATATGATCTCCATGTATAATACATAAGGGGGATATGATCTCCATGTATAATACATAAGGGGGGGATATGATCACCATGTATAATACATAAGGGGGATATGATCTAGATGTATAATACATAAGGGGGGATATGATCTCCATGTATAATACATAAGGGGGGATATGATCTCCATGTATAATACATAAGGGGGGATATGATCTCCATGTATAATACATAAGGGGGATATGATCTCCATGTATAATACATAAGGGGGGATATGATCTCCATGTATAATGCATAAGGGGGGGATATGATCTCCATGTATAATACATAAGGGGGGCTATGATCTCCATGTATAATACATAAGGGGGGATATGATCACCATGTAGAATACATAAGGGGGGATATGATCACCATGTATAATACATAAGGGGGATATGATCACCATGTATAATACATAAGGGGGATATGATCTCCATGTACAATACATAAGGGGGGATATGATCACCATGTATAATACATAAGGGGGGGTATGATCTCCATGTATAATACATAAGGGGGGATATGATCTCCATGTATAATACATAAGGGGGGATATGATCTCCATGTATAATACATAAGGGGGGATATGATCTTCATGTATAATACATAAGGGGGGATATGATCTCCATGTATAAATACATCAGTGGTTCATATAGTGAACTGAGGGCTGGCAGTTCCATTGTTGTCTTTTGGGACGCAGCAGCCCCAAATGCACCCAGCAGCATTTAGGGCTGTGTGCTCACACAGATGTCATATCGGAAGCAGCAGCTGTGTCCATGCATCTACTGCATCCCAATAGACAATAATTTGGACTGCTGGCACGAGGATGCATGTAACACCTATACATCCCCATGCTGGGAAAACATGGCCCTGTACGGAACACGGATGTATTCACCCCGTGTGAAGGAGGTCTTAAATGGATGCTGGAGCTGGATGGAAAGGGGTTGAATTATGGGTGGAAAGTTGGATGCAATGTAGGTGTTTGTGGTGCCTCGCCATATGACTGTTTAGTAGCCTGGTTTGTTCATGTGCAATATCAATGGTGACTGATATAGCGCACTTTATTTATCTATATTTGAATTCATATTCTAACGTGATCTAAGCCTATAGCCTATAAATAATAAAGTTCATTGTTTACAGTCAGTGTTCATTTATTTGATGGACAGCACAGACCTGTATGAAGGACTAAGCCGTGTGCAAGGCAGGGGGTGAAGGGAATAAGAGAGACAAGGCTGCGATGTGAGAAGACCTCGGTGCTAGCCGAAAATGTCAAAAAGAATTTATCTCTCTTCATAAAGATTACAAAAACTGTGAAGAACATCTGCAATGTGTTATACGGCCTTTGTTATTTGTCTGTACCTTGCCTCTGCTGACATTTTGATAATAAATCTCTTGACGCCCAGTACAGGAACAGTTTTCTTATTCGGGTCATCAGATTCAAAAGTTTAAGATCCCCTGACCTAAGCTGATCCTCCCTAGATTCAACTTTCTGTATTTATCAATGCAGAAACAACACTCTACTTTCCCAACATTTTATTATTACACTGTCAAGCCAAGTTCACACTTTGCCTTCATCATACGCTTAACTAAAGCTGGCCATATATGGGTCAGTTCAGTGGTGGACTGACAACTCATGGGGCCCCCAGGCAAAAGGGGATCATGGGGCCCCTGTGTCCTTGCCCACACTCAAATAAGCCTATGAAAAAGGTACCAGGGGCATCTCATGGGGCCCCCTACTGACCCCTGGCCCTCGGGCAGTGCCCGAGTTTACAAATGGTCAGTCCGCCCCTGGGTCAGTTTTTATTTCCAAACAACAAAAAAATTGGCCTGATTTCCCCATTCACACAATGTGGATGCAGGAATCCTTCGTTATCTGTTGCTTAACTTCTGTTCAACCACACGTGGATTGAAATTTGGTCAGTCCCTGCTGAACCAGCCACATTTCAATCCATATATGGCCAGCTTAACTGCTTCCGTGCCGCCCTATAGCAGAAATATGGAATGGGTGTGCAAAATCACACATATATATATATACACATGATTTAGCAATTTTGGGTATGGGGCACGTGCAGGGGCGGACTGACAACTCATGGGGCCCCTGGGCAATAGGGGATCATGGGGCCCCTGTGTCCTTGCCCAAACTCAAAAAAAGCCTATGAAAAAGGTACCAGGGGCATCTCATGGGGCCCCCTACTGACCCCGGGCCCTCGGGCAGTGCCCGAGTTTCCAAATGGTCAGTCCGCCCCTGGGCACGCACCATTCACAGCTATTTGCGGCCTTGGCTGTCAATCACCGGGTCCCGGCCAGTGATGCCCCGCCAGCACCATGCAATCTCTGAATATTACCGACGGGAGAGACCTGTGTATAAACAACACAGATATCTCCCCTGTCAGCTCCTACACCCTGCTTTGTATGGCTCTGCATAGAAGAGTGTAAAGCACACACATAGCACACAGTAAAACAGTACAGTTAACCATTTGATCGCCCCACATTTTAAACCCTTCCTGCCCAGTGCCATTAGTACAGTGTCAGTGCTTTTAATTAGCACTGATCACTGTATTGGTGTCACTGGGGATGTCAGTGACACCAAGTCAATTTCCCACAGTGTCAGAATGCCCGCTGCAGTCCCACTATAAGTAATTGATCACTGCCATTACTAGTAAAAAAAAAAATTAATTCCAGTATATATATCAGCATTTGTAAACGCTATAACTTTCACGTAACCCAAATAATTTACATGTATTGGGATTTTTGTAGCAAAGACATGGAGTAGAATACATATTGGCTGAAATTTATGATGAAATGTGATTTTTTAAATTTTTTTACTGGACATGTTTAACTACTTGCCAACCGCAGATAGCCGAATGACGGCTACACTGCGGCCGGCTAGTTCTGGGAGGGCGTCATATGACGTCCTCCCAGAACGCGCTCTCCTGCGCGCCCCCGGGGGCCCGCGCCCGTCAATCTCCGTGATCGCTGTGTCCTACGGACACAGCTGATCACGTGATGTGGTAAAAGGCCAATCACAGTGGCCTTTTACCACGTGATCAGCCGTGTCTAATGACACGCTGATCTCCGGGAAATGCAATTGCTGTCAGATCGTGAGGAAAGTACTGCAGAGAACCGGCAGTTGTTAGAGCAGGGATCGGCACCGATCATCAGGGCACTGATGATTAGTGCCCTGATGATCGGTGCCCAGCAGCGCCACCCACCAGTTCCGCCCACCTGTGCCCAGCAGTGCCGCCCACTAGCTCCGCCCACCTGTGCCCAGCAGTGCACCCACCTGTGCCCAGCAGTGCCCACCAGTGCCACCCAGCAGTACCACCTACCTGTGCCCAGAAGTGCCACCTACCTGTGCCCAGCAGTGCCACCCACCTGTGCCCACCCACCTGTGCCCATATAACAAACATGTCTATACATGCTATGGGGGCACCCGCTGCTCTATGTGTCCATTCACACACAAAGCCGTGGCTTAGCCCCGCCCCTCTCTTCTCATTGGCTCACTGGCTGTGATTGACAGCAGTGGGAGCCAATGGCTCTCGCTTCTGTCTCAGCCAATGAGAAGGGGGAGTCCCAGGATAGCACATTGCTGGATTGAGAGGGGGCTTAGGTGAGTATTGGGGGGGTGGGGTTGTGCTGCACTCAGAAGTTTTTTTACTTTCATGTATAGAATGCATGAAGGTAAAAAACCTTGAGCCAGAACCAGTTTAACCCTTTCTTCGCCAGAGCCGTTTTTTTACTTTTTTTTTTGTACACATTGAAATAATCATTTTAGGCCTGAAGATTGCATAAACCACAAAACCGTTACATATTTTCTGAAAGCAAACACCCTAGAGAATAAAATAGTGGTAGATCCACTAAGTGGTAGTTTTAAATACCGGTAGTTCCTTTGTTTTGTCACAACTTGTCACATGCTTGATGAAGGGGTCCTGCGAGACTTCGAAACGCTGCTCTTACTGTAGCTGTGTGATTGCTTATTAAAGCTTTGGACCCATACTGGAGATCTTCCGTGTGCTGGTGACATTTTCCTTCTCCAATTTTTTATATCACATGATATTTCCGCAAAGGTCTGGGAAATGGGAAATTTCAATAATAAATACACTAAAGTTAATTTTAGGGCACACAAACGCAATCAATTACCCAATTGTTTGGTAAAATAGAAAAAAATGTGAGGTTGCATCGAGTAAATAGATACCCAGCACGACGAACCTTAAATTTGCGTGCACCAATGAAATGGTGACAAACTTCAGTAGCCTATATTTTTTATAGGTGACACTTAGTCTCATATAGGTCATTAGGTTGGTGCTACAGAAGAGGTCTGGTGCTAAAAAATATGTAAAGATATGAAACATTTGTATCGCAATCAACGTTTTCATGCGGTTATGTTTCGAGCACCCCCACCCATATATGTGGGGGTGGGGTGGCTCGAAAAAAATTGGGCGGGAGGGAGAATGTTATATGCTTCGGTGTATAATTAATTTGTTACAATTAAAAAATTTTTTTTTACCTTACTTTTTTTTTCATCACATAGGGGACAAAAAGTCCCAATGTGATGATTTTTTGTGGTGCAAGCTTCTATTTAATGAGACATCCAGGGTCTAAAAAGACCCTGCCTGTCTCCGCTGTACTCCACTGAATGTACTGCAGTGCAGATCGTATTGCAACACATTCTTTCCTGATCGGGGACACTGATGTGTGAGTCCGGAAGTGACGTCGCTTCAGCGTCACCAAGAAAGGAGAAATGCAGACGTGTCCACTCAGCTCCCTCCCCCCTGCCCAGCAATACCAGTTATGCCAGTCCCAGGCCCACAGATGGGCAAGTGGAGCCCAGAATACATGGCCGGAGCATGCTACAAGGGGGGGGGGTATAAAAGCAACCTGGATCTGCTGGTCTACTGTCATTTGACAGCCAGAAGTTGGCTTGTCAGATTTACACACAATCCTGGTGGCTGCAGCCACTGTGAGTGTGTGTGTGGACCACCCCCTGCTGTCATGTCTGGTTGACGTACAGACCTGGCAGTGAAGAGGTAATACCGTATCTATGGTTTGAATTTAAAGTTATGTATTAAAATATTAAATTCCACATTGGATTTCAATGATTTCTAGCCTACTCCTAATAATCTGCCTGATCTTACAGTTTGTAAACTTACGTTGTGAAGACCCCATACATTTCAGTCTTTGAATTCTGTGACACCTATTCACTATGCCCTGTAGGTAGGCACTGCTGTGTCACACATTTCACAGAGCCCGCCATCTGAGGAGCTGAAAGGAGGAGTTTCAGGAGTCAGTACAAGAATCACAGTTTACAAGAAAGAAGGTACCATGAGATATGTAGTCCCCAGGGGTGGACTGACAACTCATGGGGCCCCCGGGCAATAGGGGATCATGGGGCCCCTGTGTCCTTGCCCAAACTCAAAAAAGCCTATGAAAAAGGTACAAGGGGCATCTCATGGGGCCCCCTACTGACCCCGGGCCCTTGGGCAGTGCCCGAATTTCCAAATGGTCAGTCCGCCCCTGGTAGTCCCTACAATTTCAATGTAACCTTGCAGAAGAGAAGCTGCAAAGCATGCAGGGAATTCAGAAAGTTGTGGAAAGAGACCGCCAGTGGACAGGCAGCACTCACCACATGTAAGGAGATTTTTCAAGTCATCTTGTATTATATTATAATATTGTATTATAAAACTATTGTTTGAATTGTTATTACAGTGCTAATGCTATAAAATGAAAGTGCATGCTGTGACCTAATGTAGCACTCTCCTAATTAGCTAGGGGGAGCTAGACCCCAATTCTTAGTTAGGGCTGAGTAGCAGCCTAGGAGTGATAGCAAGCAGTCGTCAAATTTTGGTCAGAGCAGAGAGGCTCTACAGACAAGCCCTCTGGAATTTCCCCCTGCTCTAGAACTTTGGAGAAAGGAGGAGAAAGAAGGATCCTGGCCAACCCCAACAGGAGGCTTGGCAAGGGGCCATGACAACCTTTAAGAGTAACTGAGCCTGCTCAGCTGGGAAAGAGTCGGGTGGAAGATATGAGAGAGGAAAATATGCAGGAACACGTGAAGGGAGCCCAGATGTGAAAAGCACTCCCCTCCAGGCAGAGGGACTGGCTAAAGGATCGTATTCAGAGAGTAGTGGTTAATGATTCATACTCTTAATGGTCTGGGGTTATCAGTGGTGTACCCCAAGGTTCAGTGTTGAGATCCTTACTTTTTAATATATTTATAAATGATATAGGGTCTGAGATTATAAATCCCATTTCAGTCTTTGCAGATTACAAGATTACAAACCGACCTCAATGCTCTGTGTAATTGGGCAACTATATGGCAAATGAGGTTTAATGTTGATAAATGTAAGGTTCTGCACTTGGGTTGGGGGCTAAGAATATGCATGCATCATACATACTAGGGGGGTACAAATGGGGGAATCAATGGTGGAGAAGGATCTGGGGGTTCTGGTAGATCACAAGCTTATCAATGCCATGCAATGCCAAGCTGCAGTTTCAAAAGCGAGCAAAATCCTCTCTTGTATTAAAAGAGGTATAGACTCCAGAGAGAGAGATATCATTTCCCCGGTACAAATCATTAGTAAAACCTCATCTAGAATATGCAGTTCAGTTTTGGACACCGATTCACAAAAAGAACATTGGGGAACTGGAGAAAGTACAGAGAAAGGCAACCAAACTGATACGAGGCATGGAGGAGCTCAGCTATGAGGAAATATTAGAGGAACTGAATTTATTCTCTCTTGCAGAGGTGATTAAGGGGGGATATGATCTCCATGTATAATACATAAGGGGGGATATGATCACCATGTATAAATACATAAGGGGGGATATGATCTCCATGTATAATACATAAGGGGGGATATGATCTCCATGTATAATACATAAGGGGGGATATGATCTCCATGTATAATACATAAGGGGGGATATGATCTCCATGTATAATACATAAGGAGGGGATATGCTCTCCATGTATAATACATAAGAGGGGATATGATCTCCATGTATAATACATAAGGGAGGATACGATCACCATGTATAATACATAAGGGGGATATGATCTCCATGTATAATACATAAGGGGGGATATGATCTCCATGTATAATACATAAGGGGGGATATGATCACTATGTATAATACATAAGGGGGGATATGATCTCCATGTATAATACAAAATGGGGGATATGATCTTCATGTATAATACAAAAGGGGGTATATGATCTCCATGTATAATATATAAGGGGGGGATATGATCTCCATGTATAATATATAAGGGGGGATATGATCTCCATGTATAATACATAAGGGGGGATATGATCTCCATGTATAATATATAAGGGGGGATATGATCTCCATGTATAAATACATCAGTGGTTCATATAGTGAACTCGGTGTACAGCTATTCACCCTGAGGTCATCACAGAGGACAAGGGGGCACTCTTTACGTTCGGAGGAAAAGAAATGTAATCTCCAAACACAGAAAGGTTTCTTCACAGTAAGAGCTGTGAAAATGTGGAATAGACTCCCTCAAGAGATGGTTCTGGTCAGCTCAGTGGATTGCTTTAAAAAAGTCCTGGATTCTTTCCTAGATACACAGAATATAACTGGATACTAACATTTATAGGTAAAGTTGATCCCGGGAATATCCTATTGCCTCTCGGGGGATCAGGAAGGAATGTTTTCCCCTGCAGGAGCAAATTGGATCATGCTTTGCTGGGTTATTTGTCTTCGTCTGGACCAGCTGTGGGTATAGGATTATAACTTTTATTTTTGGTTGAACTGGATGGAATTTTGTCTTTTTCAGCCAGACTACCTATGTAACTATGGAAGGAGGAAAGCTTGGGACTTCACTGGCTCCCTGAGGGAAGACCACCTATGTGGCAGGGAAGGCCCAGCTAGAAGACCTGGTAGCAGCCACCAACCCACTGGCAACACAGGAGTAGGACCAAGTGAGTATACCTGCACCCCCTAGGCCAGCAAGGGGAAAGTGGCATTCTGGTGCAAAACTGGATTAGCTTTTTACCTGGGACTGTTCACACTGCAGTAGCAGGCACTGGATCCCCTGTCCAGGGATTTGCCTGGTACAGCTGGATGTGGAGAAGATTCATCTGGGGTCTGGGGCATTACTGTGGGAGATGCTGGCTAGTTCTCCGGAAGAATTTTCGCTGTAAAGACTTTTACATAGTGTAATTGCTAAGGAGTTTGTCCTGGTTACCACTGTCCTTGGGCATCCCATACACCCCTTCACCCCATCCAAGTTCTAATTCCCCTATTAAAACTTCAAAACAAGCCTAAGGACTAGTTACTGTCTCAGTGCGCAATATGCACCCCCCCCCCCGCCCCTCCCTCCTCCTTCTCCCTCCCTTCTCCAAGCTAACAGACTGACTTGAGACAACACTGTCCACTGTTAAAGCCGAACTCCATAAATTCAGACATTTTCTAAAATGTGCTAAGTTACTATGGGTTCAATGCAACAAGGTGCATGCAACCTCATGGACATATCTCTTTAATTTACAATGTACTTTTTTACTTAGCATCAGGAGCATAGCCATTGCCATACTTGCGGTGATCCCACCCTTCACATTTGGTTCTCAGCTCCTCCTGCTGCAGCAGATGGGGAATGTGTGTATATCTGACAATTTGAATGACGGCTGTCAGATGGAAACTACATAGCCACCCAACTGTTACCACACCCCTGCAGGTAGTGGCCACAGCTTTCACCCCCATCGGCATGCCCAGGACCGGCATGACGGGAGCTGCTAGGTAGAGGGGAGGGAACTGTGTAGACACTTCTGGGTCCCCTTGTCATTTTCCCCAGCCATACAAAGGCACTGAATAATCTGCACTGCATTAGAATATTTGGAGGACAGGTGAGAGATCAAAGGTCTTTTACACCCCTGGTGTCTCGTTAACCATTAGCCACCTGGCCTATAGCCGTTTGGTGGCCGCAAAAATGCTCTAGCTTTCCGGGGTGTACGCCATTTGGCGTCCTCCCGCACATGCGCAGTTCGCACGGTTTCAGAGCCGCGCAGCGGCGCGATCTGTCACCGGCCGTGTACCACGACCGATGACAGATCTGAGTACCGACCCCTGTTGCCGGTACCATGTGACCTGCTGTGACCAATCACAGCAGGTCACATGACAGTTGTATACAATGGATGGCTTCATTCATGCCATCCATTGTATACTAGTGCCTAGCTGTGAATGGTCACAGCAGGTCACATGCACATGTCATGTGATTAGCTGTGGCCAAATCACAGCTAAGCACAAAAAAAACGAAAAAAAAACCCTGAATGAATCGATGTCATTCAGGTAAATGCTTGCTTATAGCAAAGTAATTTTTTGCTATAAGCAAATTGTGTAAAAAAAAAAAAAATACTGATCACTTCCCCAAAGTAGTACAATGTTACTATAGTAACATTGTACTACTTTGGTCATAGTAAAATATGTAAAAAAAAAAATCTTAAAAAAATGTAATAAAAATTAAAAATAATAATAAAAAAATATATATATATATTTTTTTTTTCATACTGTCACCAGTCAGTGTCCCTGATCACCGCCATGCCAGTTATATGATGACGCTGTACTGCACTGGTGACAGTATGTAAAAAAAAATAGTGAAAATAATTTTTTTAATTTTTTCATTTTCCGAAAAATTATGACAAAAAAAAATACAACTTCAAAAAACTCGCCATGCCTCTTATGAAGTACGTCGGACTGTCTACTCTGCAAAAAGGGGTCATTTGGGGGATATCTGTACTGTTCTGACATTCTTGGACCTCAAGAAATTAGATTGGCTGTCAGTACTTCAGGATTGATCAATTTTCAGATCTATCCCATAGTTTGTGAACTCTATAACTTTCCTACAAACTAAATAATACATCCTAATTTGGGTTATTTTCACCAAAGACATGTACCAGAATATATCTCGGCCTAAATTTATGAAGAACAATTATTTATTTGTAAACTTTTATAACAGAAACAAAGAAAAACGTCTTTTTTTGTTAATTTAGCAAAAAATAAAAACCCCAGCGGTGATTAAATACCACCAAAAGAAAGCTCTAGTTGTGTGAAGAAAATGATAAAATTTTAGTTAGGGTACAATGTTGTATGACCGCGCAATTGTCATTCAAAGTGTGAGAGCGCTGAAACGTGAAAAATGGCCTGGGCAGGAAGGTGTAAAATTGCCCGGTATTGAAATGGTTAAAGAGATTATGTCACCAAAAATGAGTTTAGTAAAAAAACCAAAAAATAAAACAATTAAAGTTCCACCCAAGAACTGAAAGGATAAGTTCACCTTTTAGAAAAAAATAATAAATGCACATTTTTTTGCAAATAAAAAAATGTGTATTTATTATTTTTGTCTGCAGAAACCTGGAAAGCATTCCACTAGCGATCAATAGATCGTTGATGCCATGCAGGTCTCCTGCAGATCTGACACCATATCTGCTTGCCATACGGGATGTATGAGCAAGCAGATATACTGATAGGGAGAATGAATGAACTACTACAGCCCTCCACAGCGCCTTCGTAGTTCATTGGGGCCGCTAAGCCAGTAGTCTCTCATTCACAGATGACTGTAAATGAGCGATTAGGCTGTGTGGGCAGAGCCCCACATGGGCGCGTTTTTTTTAAATTTGACAGCTAGCAAGGGGGGAGAAGATCCCCCGCTAGCTGTCAAAGCGTGGATCGGGGGGGGGGGGGGAGCAGAGGCTGGTTTGATCGTAACACGTTACATATTACACCCTGAATATGGGTGTAACATGTTATGAAAGGTGAACGTATCCTTTAAACCCTCCCCCCAAACTTTTTGAGCCCCCAACCCCACATACATGCACATACATACATAAATCCACGTGTTGGGGGCCCCTCCACACAAAAACATTGATTATGCTACACATGTGACATATTATCATGCACACCAGAGTGAGAGCAATAATTTTAGGTCAATTATTCATGATTACCTCTAAACTGATGACCTGTGGGAGCTTTTAAAGCGTCACCTATAAAATATTTAAGGTTCTGAAATTTGCCGCCGTTTCACAGGTGCATACATTTTTCAAGTTTGCCATATTGGGAATTTATTTACTTTGTGCAACCTCATTTTTTATATTTTTCCCACAAAATTGGTAATTTATTGCATTTGTTTGCCTTAAAATTAACTTTAGTTTATTTTTTACTGAAATTTCGCTTTTTTCTAAACCATTGTGCTAATATTGTGTGACATAAAAAAATGAGTGCTACCACTATTTTATTTTCTTGGATGTTTGATTTTAGAAAATATATAATGTTTGGTGGTTTTATGTAATCCTCAGGCCTAAAATGAATTCTGAAACGTGAGTAAGAAAACTCAAAAATGTTCCTGGTAACAAGAGAGTTAATACTACTTTAAATGTAAAGTATAACTTACACTTGATACTCTAGTCCAGTGGTCGGCAAGCCGCGGCTCGCGAGCCACATGCGGCTCTTTACCCAGTCTAATGCGGCTCTTCTGTGTGCCGGGCGCCTGCTCCCCTCCCTCCTCTCGGTCGGCCGCTCCCCTGCCTCCTCTCGGTTGGCAGCCCCAAAAGTCCGCGCGGACCTTTTAATCCGGCTTGCGGATGTGGCTGTCAGGATGTGTGTAGGCGGGGCAGCGTGCCGAACGTGAGGGGAGGGGAGCTAGGCTCCTCTCACAGTCCGCCCTGAAGACCCGAACGGCGCGGGAAGACAGCGAGAGGAACGCAAAAGGTAAGTGAATTGACACGGGGGACTTGGCTTACTAGAAGGGGGGGGGGGGAATAGTACTGTGGGGGATGAAATACTATATGAGGGATGAATTACTTTATGAGGGATGAAATACTATATGGGGGGATGAAATACTATATGGGGGATGAATTACTATATCAGGGATGAATTACTATATGAGGGATGAAATACTATATGGGGGGATGAAATACTATATGGGGGGATGAAATACTATATGGGGGGATGAATTACTATATGAGGGATGAAATACTATATGGGGGGATGAAATACTATATGAGGGATGAAATACTATATGGGGGATGAATTACTATATGAGGGATGAATTACTGTATGAGGGATGAAATACTATATGGGGGGATGAAATACTATATGAGGGATGAAATACTATATGAGGGGATGAAATACTATATGGGGGGATGAAATACTATATGGGGGATGAAATACTATATGAGGGATGAAATACTATATGAGGGATGAAATACTATATGAGGGATGAATTACTATATGAGGGATGAAATACTATATGGGGGGATGAAATACTATATGGGGGGATGAAATACTATATGGGGGGATGAAATACTATATGAGGGATGAATTACTATATGAGGGATGAAATACTATATGGGGGGATGAAATACTATATGGGGGGATGAAATACTATATGAGGGATGAATTACTATATGGGGGGATGAAATACTATATGAGGGATGAATTACTATATGAGGGATGAAATACTATATGAGGGATGAAATACTATATGGGGGGATGAAATACTATATGAGGGATGAAATACTATATGGGGGGATGAAATACTATATGAGGGATGAAATACTATATGAGGGATGAATTACTATATGGGGGATGAAATACTATATGAGGGATGAAATACTATATGGGGGATGAAATACTATATGGGGGATGAAATACTATACGGGGGATGAAATACTATACGGGGGATGAAATACTATACGAGGGATGAAATACTATACGGGGGATGAATTGCTATGGGGGATGAATTACTATATGGGGGATGAATTACTATGGGGGATGAATTACTATATGGAGGATGAATTACTATATGGGGGATGAATTACTATATGGGGGATGAATTACTATGGGGGATGAATTACTATGGGGGATGAATTACACTATGGGGGATGAATTACACTATGGGGGATGAATTACTATATGGGGGATGAATTACTATGGGGGATGAATTACTATATGGGAGATGTATTTTCAGTTTTAAAAATGTGGCTCTCAAAATAAATTTCAATCATGGTTTTGGCGAGATTTGGCTCAGTTGAAAAAAAAGGTTGCCCACCACTGCTCTAGTCTATGCAGTTTTTACAAAATTTTGCAGCAATGGACTACTAAGTTTCCAGTGCTGAAACCAGACCTACGATGACTCTGTAATTATCTTCTAGGAGGATGGTCTATCCTGGACATTCGACCACCTGTTGGTTATGTGTTAGAGAAGACACTGGTAGCTTGTGATGAGGCAGAACACTGTTTTACTTGTGTGGCTTAAGTTGCAAACATACAGAGCACATTTCAGCAGACATCTTGGTTTTGAAAAGAGGAAGAGAGAAAGGAAGAGAGAGAACCAACAAGTTTTACACATATGCATAACTAGTATCCTTAGTGTACAGTGCCATCTACTGGTCAAGTGATATTAACACACAATACTATATAGTACATGCTGTTGTATCTCCAACACCACCATGTTGGGTGCCTCAAGAAGGCAGGAATGGGACCTGCTGCATAACATATAAAAGGGTCCTATTTTAGGACTATAATAAAGGGCCACAGGATCAGTGGGAAGGGCCCCAGGTCCAGAGGGAAGGGCTCCAGGACTATTGGAAAGGGCCCCAAAACCAGTGAGTCCCCCCTGACCCACTGGTTTTGGGGCCCTTTCCAATGGTCCTGGAGCATGAAAAAAAGAAAACATGAAGGGCCCCCCTGCCCTTCTTGTTTTCTTGCACTGGGACGCTGAAGGTTCTAGTTATGCCTCTGGATATAACAAAAATCTCTTAATTACCAAAATTGTACCTTGTTGCAGGGCTCATCACTGATCTGAAATGTAAGAGAGAGATTATAAACGGAAAAGCAATATGTCTATCTCAGGAATGAAGGAAATTACATTCCCTGACATTTAGCTTTGGGAAAATAATAGGTAGTTTCATTCCAAACATGAAACACTATGCAGATCTCCTGGGCTTAGCATTCATTCCAATAAACCTTTGTGTACTTATTTACGTAATACTGTGCTGTGTACAATTTCTAGCTATAAACCAAATAAATATATCACCGGCCCCTAGCATTCTGTCTCTTTTTCAAAGGGTAGTAATTGATATTGTACAGGCGTGAAAGATCTCTACAGCTTACAAAATCTAAAATATCTTTTAATCTGATAGCTAGAAGCATGACTGCGTCTTATTTAATGGAAAAACAACCTGCCATCCACGGATAAAGCCTAGTGTTGTAGAGAAAGCAAGGTAGAACAAAGTCAAAGAAGGAAATCTAAATGTGTGTATTACAACTTTTTGTTAATTTTCATAATGCATATCCCCCCCACTAATGGATATTTATATGTAAGCCCTCACACTTGCTTGTGATAACACAGATATAGACACGTATTCATTGCTGGTTTTCAATCACTGGAGCTTGCAGTTGCACAACTTTCAGCACCCTATGTTGAACCTTTTCTCGTTTTAATTTTTTCCTACCCTGGCTTAAAATATTGCAAAAATGTTAAAAAAAAAAAAATGCAAATGATTGACACCTGCCATCATACTGTGAATGGGGCCATAGGTAGTATAGTCTTTAAATAGACCCTCCTTTCTTCTCCATGTTTGCTTAGTATAGTTGCTAGCTTCATAGCAGACATTAGACTGGCAAATTCATTGGGGTTTGTAAGCAGGTTAGTTCCGCGCTGACCCTAACATCACAAGGATCTCTTATGTGGGCGAATCATATAAGTTCAGCCTGTTTGCGGACGATGCGCTCCTGATCCTCATTAATCCCATCACCACATTGCCTAACCTTCACAATCTCCTGTCCTGCTTTACTGCTATCTCTGGCCTTCAGAGTAACCCCCATAAATCAACCGCTATGAACATTACCCTTCCGGACTTCATGGTATCTAACCTCCGAGCGTCCTTCTCCTACCGCTGGACGAGCTCTTCTCTAGACTACCTAGCTCTGGCTCTGAGGAAGAGGCAAGTCCTCGAAACGCGTCAGTCTTTGGATGTCTAAACTCCCTATTGCGGACTGTTACTCAGCGCGGTGTTGATCCAGCTGTTCTTTTATGATGTGCCTTGACTATATTGTCGTTTGTGAGTACAACACCTACTTTATTATTTTTTATTAAACATTTTTTATGGTAATGCACTAGGCCTGTGCGCCCTCTTTTTGTTCTTTCCCCATTCAGTATATTTGGATTCCCCCGGTCCATTTGAGGGCAGCAAGGTGTGCATGTTCCAGGACATTCTTAATGTGGTTGTAGCATCGAGTCCATCCCCAAGCGCAGGAGCATTTGTGTTTGCGGGTTTGTAAGCAGGTTAGTTCCGCGCTGACCCTAACATCACAAGGATCTCTTATGTGGGCGAATCATATAAGATCAGCCTGTTTGCGGACGATGCGCTCCTGATCCTCATTAATCCCATCACCACATTGCCTAACCTTCACAATCTCCTGTCCTGCTTTACTGCTATCTCTGGCCTTCAGAGTAACCCCCATAAATCAACCGCTATGAACATTACCCTTCCGGACTTCATGGTATCTAACCTCCGAGCGTCCTTCTCCTACCGCTGGACGAGCTCTTCTCTAGACTACCTAGGAATCCATCTGACACCATCCTACCTGTCTCCATTCACAGTCAATTACTATCCTCTTTTGCACACCGTCACCTCACCATGGAGTTCTGGCGCTTTCCTTCTCTGTCCTGGATTGGCCGAATCCATGCGGTCAAGATGACTATTCTCCCCAAACTTTTATAATATTTGGAGACCTTACCGATTTGGCTCCCTTCCTTTTTCCTACGTCTTCTTCAAACCAGGCTCCTCTCTTTATTCCAGCCCACCAACGCCCTAGAGTGGAGCGCTCAGTCCTATATGCCCACAGGCTGAGGGGTGGTCTGGGGGTTCCAAACATCACTAAATATTATTTGGTGGCACAAATCTCCCAGCTCACCATGTTGCACGCTTCGTTGGATATACCCCTCTGGGTATTGTTAGAGACCCCCAACTGTGCACCTATTCCATCTTCAGTCCTTTTGTGGCTTCCAGCCACTTTGTGCCCCTGGTCTCTGAGCCCCCCTATTCTCCATAGCTTATGCCTTTGAGACTAGGCAACACAAAAATCGGACGCCCCCCCCCCCGCCAGGCGGACAGAGCCTGACACCGACCAACACCAGCCCCCCACCCGAGAGAGCCTTCCACTAACACACACACACACATCCCTGGTCAAAGAGAGAAAGACACTCACCTTCACAGCTCTGGACATCCCTAGGAGCGACAATCGGGCTCTGCATACACCATCAAGCAGCTCACAGCATCTCTTGGATCCCACCTGGTCCCCATGCCGCATATGTCCCTTCTTCCAGGGGTAATGCTGCCCCCCCTAAAAAATTGCTGCCCTAGGCAAATGCCTTGTTTGCCTTGTGGTAACTATGCCCCTGACTATATTTAAGGTGATAGTAAAACATAATATATGCTATCTGCCCTCCATAAAGTGTAGAATTACTTTGGAATCAAAATAGCTGAATAAAGGTCTGGTGCGTCACATACATTAATATATATTAAACCGATAAATAAATTTTGCCAAGAAATATATATATATATATATATATATATATATATATATGTGTGTTTGTGTGTGTGAACGGCTTGCAAATATTCAAAAGTCCCACTCCAAATTGTATGCCAAAAAAATGTATATTCTTCTAGTGTTTTATATATGTTGTCATGCAAACCCCCTTAGTGCTCCACCACCGCGTACCAATATATTACACTCACCAAGCATCCATGACCCCTTACTTAAAAGAAGGTCAATTGCGCCTTGTATCACCAGTTTTTATGATCGCAGTAATTTTCTTCTCTGTATTCTCCCATTAAATCCGTAGTTTCAAATCACCATAGGTCAAAAAAAAACTCATATAGTGTAGTAAGTTTATTAAAAGTTTATTTCCATGTAAACCTCAAGGGTTCACTCACATTTGTTGGTGCCCAGTCCTCGGCACTAATACACTCAGCTGTAATGCGCTAACTGCCGCTAATCTCACTGGAGCCGGCGCGCGTTCCAATAGCCGGAATCGGAAGCGAAGTCAACGGACCTGGATGTAGCTGGACGTGACACTCTGCCTCTACATGTTTCGCCAATCTGGTGACACATAGAGCCTGATGAAGTCACGAGGTGGGCGTGGCGCAACGCGTCGGTACGTGGGGAGGAGCTTCCAGTGACGTCATTTCTGGCGTGGGGAGCACCCTGTTGAGTACACCCATGCAGTACACCCATAGCATGTGGTAAAAAGCTGGAAAACTCGTGGGCAAATGTGAGTGGAATACTTATTGTCGTTTTATATTTGATGCAATAAAAACCGGTTGCACTATGGAGGGTCTCTGCTTGTGTCTTATCATGATTCTGTGAGGAGCTGGCTGTTAGTCTGTTGGAGGCTGGAGACGTGAGGGGAAAGCCTGAGAGGGACCCATTCTGATAGGATCACTTGATCCTCAAAGCAGGTTGACCCTGTGGGGTCTAATGAAGGAGGTGAGGGGGTATTTTGGCTGGTAAAGGATTGGCACGTGTGTACCACGTATACGGCACATTATATATTCTTGCATGAAGAGTGAAGTGTGAGGATCACCACAAATTATCGTATTACTATTATTATATCATTTTGGACTTTTTGAATTGATTATTTGTTCACTAATTTTGTGCACCAGTATACATATTGTTTCACAATGTGCAAATAGGAGTGTGTTTGTCACTTTTTTCACTAAATATTCCCCGTGAGGGAATTCACGTATGACACAACTATTTTATTATTAATGTATTGATTTATCACCTTGGATATATATATGTAGGGGATGTATATAGAGTTTGTGCATTTTAACACGTAATTGTTAGTAATATTAGCGCTACACTATTTATTTTAATTGATCATTCACATAGAGCAGGGGTGGGCGAACACGCGGCTCTCGAGCCGCGTGCGGCTCCCGGCCAAAATGAATGCGGCTCTTTGCCTCTTATCATATTTTGTATACTGTGGCTCTTTGTCAAGTTTCATCTTTCTTTGGGGAGGTGGGGAGCGGGTACCTGAATTTGACAGGTACCCGCTCTTACTTCTTTGTTCTTACCTGTTCCTCTATCCAGCGGCGCGCTGTCTTCCGGCTTCTGTAGTGTGGGCACTGGGCATGACAGCCGGGTGCCAAGTGCGCATGCGCATGAAGCGGTGCTTTTTGTGAATGGTAAGGCGGTACCTGGGACACATGACAGATCCCAGAAGCCGCCGGACCAATCACAAAGCGCAAGTGCTTCTCGCTCATGCGCACTGGGCACCCCGCTGTCATGCCGAGCGCCATTACAGAAGCCGGGAAGACAGCGCGCGGCTGGATCGAGGAACAGGTAAGATCAAACAAAAACTCTGCGGAAGTAAGAGCGGGTACCTGTCAAATTCAGGTACCCGCTCCCCACCTCCCCAAAGGTCAGCAGTCATCTGTACTGTCCGCAGTCTCTGGTCATCCCTGTACTGTCCGCAGTCTCTGGTCATCCCTGTACTGTCCGCAGTCTCTGGTCATCCCTGTGCTGTCCGCAGTCTCTGGTCATCCCTGTGCTGTCCGCAGTCTCTGGTCATCCCTGTGCTGTCCGCAGTCTCTGGTCATCCCTGTGCTGTCCGCAGTCTCTGGTCATCTCCTGTACTGTGTCTGCAGTCCATTAGTTCAGAATTTTTTTTTCCTGTTTTCTGCCTCTAAAACCTAGGTGCGTCTTGAACACATTGTTGTTTTGTAAGGGGAAGAAAGTGTTATGGTGAATAATATGGTTTTAATTATGTGTTTTTGTGTGAGTGTTTGTCTGTTTTGGCAGGTCACTGCGTGGTGTGGCTCTCTGACTTTCACAGTTTAAAATTTTGGCTCTTTGTGTCTAACTTGTTCGCCACCCCTGACATAGAGCAATTACCTCCAGTTAGGGACAGATGTGCATTGCTGGACATGAATTGCACGTGTCCAGAATTGCACATCCATCCCTAACTGGAGGAATCGCTCCTTGTGTGTTTATATGCAGACAGCTGCAGATGGTGTCGGCCTGTCATTGACTTGTACATGCTTGCTCTTGGCACCTGATCAGAAAAACCTGGCTGTACCCACAGCAGAAATATGCTGATCTGGGCAGTGCACGGCTCTAATTGACCGTGTGAATGGGCCCTCATGGCCTTGTGTAGGTTGGATACAAAATATTAGTATTGAATTTTATCACTGCAAATCATTGCAAATAAAGATCAGCAATCACATCTTTTAAATGAAGTAACTTTGTCAAGGATGCTTTTGAAATTTTCATTAATTGGATTTTAGTGACTACATTGTTACACTATATTTGGCATTATCTTTTCCTAATCTCTATTCTTTGTGTAATAAATTCCAATTTAAAAAGGTCATACATAACGATCTTTTGAGAAGCTTCAGCTCAGAACTTGGAACGTGTGAAGTTAAAATATCCATTGATTAGTTGCTGTCCTTTGAGAGACAGCTAATTAATCTTTTATTGTATTTACCGAGGAGCTGAGACACTTATCTGTTGTGTCTCCTGTGCCCTTTTTTTGCTGTTCGGATCAACTGAAGACACAAAATCTTATGAAATGAGAAACAGCGGTGACCTCTTCTACCGTAACCTTGTCCTTTCCCTTGCAAAGGAGTGTTCATGAAAGCCACTTTTATTTCAACATTCCAAATCCTACAAATTTAAATAGTTATCGCATCTCATAAAACAGTCTCTATTCTAAGTTAGGAGATCATTAAAGGGAAATTAAAGGCAAACTTCTTTTTTTTGGATGGAGTAAGGGAGAGTTAGCCATCTCTATTACTTTTCCCTTCACCTATTGTCCCGTAGCCAAAACCAGGTAAGGAATCCCTGGTTGTCATCAGAACTAGTGTCCCCAATAGAAGATTTCCCCTCTATTAGTGTTCTGGGGACAGCCTACAGTTTCAAATGTTCTATTACTTTCAATAATAACGATAAATAGGACAAATAGGGTCAGTCTCTCTAACAGGTCGCTCTCCACTCTATACAAACCAAGAAAAAAAAATGTCCTTTACTTATACCTTAAGTTTCACCTGCTCATGTACAAAAATTGTTAAGACATCTTGAAGGAATTCTTAGTGTTTTATTCGGATATACGTGTAAAGAATCTACGTAATTTATAACTCCATAGTGACCCATTCACTGACACTTTGGTCCAAATACAAATTTAAATTAAATTTGGTCTCTCCTATTCCGCCCGGTATCTCATTTTTTGGTGATCCTACTTTTGCAGCAGCTTTTTCTTCTCCTCAACTGTTTCGTTGGTGGTATGATCAATCTCTTATAAGATTATCTGATTTTCAAAGAGGAGGATTACATCACCTTTGATATGCTGCGCACGCTTTTTGATATTCCCCTTCGTGAGTACCATTGTTACCGACAGATTAGACACTTTTTTAAATCACACTTTGGCCTTATACCTTCGTCTCCGATTTCCTTTTTTGAATGTACCAGCCGTGACTGTCCTAGGGGTAGGGGGTCTTATTTCTAATTTTTATCACCAATCTTTTCTCTGTCTTTTTCATACACCTCCTTTATACCAACTAAAATGGGAGGAGGATATTGGTACCACTTTTTCAGATGAGGATTGGGATTCCATGGTGGATAACATATGTAAAAGCTCTCGATCTCTTTCTGTTCGTGAGACGGCCCTTAAGGTTTTAACCAGATGGTATTATACCCCATCAAGACTACATATATTGTTCCCACAAACGTCCCCTCTGTGTTTCCGGGGCTGTGGCCTTACAGGCACTTTGGTGCATATATTTTGGGATTGCCCGTCCATATCTTTGATTTGGTGCAGGATATCCGGAGTGGCTACCTCACTGGCGGGTACCCCAGTACGCTTGTCTATACAGACCTGTCTATTGAGGGCTAATATCCCAGGGGTCCCTGATTCCATTATGAGATTGATACATACTATATGTATTGCCACTTTATGGTCTATTGCCTTACACTGGAGGTCCAATGCTGTATCTTGGCCTCCATCCTACACAGAATTGATGCTGTAATGCTCATGGAACGCATTCACTATACTCTGCTGGATAAGATGCACTTCAGGGGCGGGCTGACAACTCATGGGGCCCCCGGGCAATAGGGGATCATGGGGCCCCTGTGTCCTTGCCCAAACTCAAAAAAGCCTATGAAAAAGGTACCAGGGGCATCTCATGGGGCCCCCTACTGACCCGGGGCCCTCGGGCACTGCCCTAGTTTCCAAATGGTCAGTCCGCCCCTGATGCACTTATTTGATAAAAAATGGGAGTCATGGAGGGATTATAGACATTTATTGCATGATTAACAACATTTCCAGTGAAAAATGACTGACATATACTGTTGACAGACGTATCATTCAACCTATCTTATAATTAACGTATCTCATGTACTTGCAATCTACTTTTTTTTCTGTTTCTTCTCTTTCTTTCTATAATATACTTTTCTGAATTGTACTTTTCAAAAATGCCTTGTTTTTGCTGTAAATATTATTTAAAAATGTGCTGTTGTTTTATTGTCTACTTTTATTCAATAAAATCATTTGTAAACAAAAGAATCTAAGTAATATGTGTCCATCTTCTTAAAAACCTTATTTCTTTGTATATTTTGTAGTTATACATGTGCATGGGTGCAGTAATATCTTCCCAAATGCTCATAAATACAGTATGTATGTAGGGTAGTCGAGTGACACTTTCTCCATGTTCCACTACTCGTTTGGCACCAAGTTTGGTTTACATGGGAGGCCTACCCCGGGGTGGGTTCCGGACTATGCTGGGCGCCTAAAATAGGGTCAATGCCTTGCACATAAATAATACAGCAGACTTGAATAAATATAATAGTATCTAAAAAGTCCAAAAATAGTCCAAACATTAGTCCATCAACATGTGAAAAGGTGACAACAATGCTCAGAGCAGATCCAAATAGCTTAGATTCCAAAGGGGTTGATGATGGATTCCAGATACTCCTCATAGACCTCAAATAAAACAAAACCTAAACATAGTGTATTATCTTAGGATAACATATATGTGCCACTCGTGTTACATGCAAAAATCAAGTGCCACAGCAATCGTGAACCTAAACTAAATAAAATGAACCCACTGCACACGGTAAGGTAAAAATGCATAATTACCCTAAGGTAAACATAACCAGCATTGAATCCATATGTGGGATGGAGCTTCATCAAAATTCCATATACTTCTCTGGATACTTTTCCACAGACCTCATAGACAGACCAGGGGTCAGTATTAAGATCAAGTAAAACCACAATTTTATTATATCAACTTACATAGAAAAAGGCTGAATTTCGGTATCCATAATGGGAGAAATGCAATCGGCGTCCACATAGAAAAAGGTGAGTCTCAGAGCCACCTCCAATGGTGGAAAATAGAATTCCTTGGGGATAGGAACAGCTGCGTGTACCAGAACCCAAAATGGCCGCTGAAGCACTTCCGGAAACGTCAGTGCGTCACTACGTCACGTGCCCTGGACGCGTTTCGTCACATCCGGACTTTTTCAACAGGTCTGTCTATGAGGTCTGTGGAAAAGTATCCAGAGAAGCATATGGCATTTTGATGAAACTCCATCCCACATATGGATTCAATGCTGGTTATGTTTACCTTAGGGTAATTATGCATTTTTACCTTACCGTGTGCAGTGGGTTCATTTTATTTAGTTTATGTTCATGATTGCTGTGGCACTTGATTTTTGCATGTAACACGAGTGGCACATATATGTTATCCTAAGATAATACACTATGTTTAGGTTTTGTTTTATTTGAGGTCTATGAGGAGTATCTAGAATCCATCATCAACCCCTTTGGAATCTAAGCTATTTGGATCTGCTCTGAGCATTGTTGTCACCTTTTCACATGTTGATGGACTAATGTTTGGACTATTTTTGGACTTTTTAGATACTATTATATTTATTCAAGTCTGCTGTATTATTTAGTTAGTCCTCCTTTTAGGTTGAAGGAGTGTATAGGTTGACTTGTTTTGTCACTTTATTAGGGTATAGGGGGTGTGTGCTATCCGATTGGTATTCTAATGCCTTGCACATGGAGTACCTTTGCTTGTGCCATGTTCACCAATGCCCTGGGGCAGGACAGGAGTATTTTTCAGGGATAACTCAACCTTAGGGCGGACCTCTAACTCTAAGATGGCCATACACCGTGTACACTTGAACAGATGACTGAGCTTTAGTTAACTCTCTTGAGCCCCACGTCAATGTACACCACTTCTGTCACTTGTTGCCTTTAGATGGGACACGCAGAGCTGATGCCCCCTCCACCAATGCAGCGTATCTCCACTACATCACTCCCAGCAACGGAATGGAGCCCTGCTGAGCACCTAACTCTGACTCTAGGCATGCACTCACTTATCTCTTCCTCTTCTGTACCTGTGCCTAGGCTGGGGACCTCTGAGCACTGCTCTGCTTCTGTTACTATGGGAGATGGACCGCCGGGGGAGAAAATGCTGACCACAACTCCCTCACTGCAAGAGGTTGTCCCATCTCTCACAGGTACACACTTCATGACAGGCTGCTTGTTCGATCTCCATTACCCTTGGTAACCACTTGCTATCTTCATACCCTAATGTGCTTTCTGACCTATTCTGGGAACTATGTGTGTGTGTGCCAGTTACTTGCATTACATCTCTTTTTCAGACCAGGCAAAGTTTAAAGATCTTTACTGAAAGTTTTGAACATGACAAGTTCAAACAAAGTGCAGTCTTTCCCTAACAACCCTAGTCCCTAACTCAGGCTTGTGGTTGCCCCAGTATACCTGCATAGGAAGAGTCCATGCTTGATTAAGTCCATCTTGACAGTATCCAGTAGCTTTTGTCCTCAGGGTGGATTACAGGTGCCAGCAGTCCCCCTAGATGGTGTACAGCTCCTGGAGGAAGGCGATTATCTGGAAACAGGAATGGGACCTAATAGCTGGACTCCAGACCTGGCTTTATAGGAGGTGAGAGCATGCACAGAGACACAAAGAGAGGCGGGGCTCAGACTGAAGCAGCAGCTGAAGATCACATCTTACTGGCTGGCTGTGTCTTTTTCACATGCAGCAGATTGTGCCTGTCTGGGCAGAGCTCTCCCCCCTTTTATTAACAGCACAGGGAGTGAGGCAGAGCCCAGCAGAAAGTGTGGGAAACATGGTTAATGCTTTCCCTCCCGGGTGGGAAGCATCTGCCTCACTAACCAGAATTTCAACCTGCTTACATGTAGGTCCTGCTTCTTGATTTACAGTAGAATGCAATGATTGTGCTTTAGTGCTCCTTCCTACAGCACAAATCTATGAGTCAGCCAATTTAATGGAAAAAACGTGCTCCCTGTGTTACTGATATGTTATCGCAACTGTTGTTAGAGTCTGTTTTGATGGGCCAGAACAGTTTACCTCCCCATACAAATCAATAATAATGCAAAAGCAGCTTAAAGCAGAAGATCAACTACAGGTCAGAAGGTTTTTAGGCTAGGTTCACAGCATGGTTCCAAATGGTCAGTCCGCCCCTGGTTCACACTTGTGCGGGTCCGGAACCTGTGCATAATCGCACAAGTTCCCGACCCGAAGGCAGAATGTTCTGTCCTTTAGCAGATGCACAGGATGTCATTAATTGTTAATTGCACCCCAAAAGCATCAGAACACATAGAATGTTTCCGGGTGCCTGAAACTGAATGGGCCCGCAGCACTGTTTGGTTCTGTGCAGTTTTTAATAAAAGGGTCAGGGACTTTTCCCCACATTTCACATTTCCCTTGGATACAGAAGCTCATTCAAATGAATGGGCTGCTGAGCCCACACAAATATAGTACAAGTGTGAACCTAGACCTAAAGCATATCTATAGTGAAAATTTTAAATCCTATTTTATTTTCCACATTAGATTTCAATTATTTACAGCCTACTCCTATTATTATGGATGTTCTTGAAGTTTTTAAACTTAGTATCTGAAGATCCCCACACATTTACTTCCTTGAATTCTAAGACACATTTTCCACATATTCCCTGTGTCACACATTTCACCGAGCCTGCCTTCTGAACTACAGAGGTTCTGAGAGGAGGAGTTTAAGAAGGTAGAGTCAGTAGAGGAATCACTGCTTGTAAGCAGCAAGGTACCATTGGATATGTAGTCCTTAGAAATAATAAGCACCTGAAAATCTTGAAGCTGGGATGGACAAGAAGGATGGAGGAGGAGAGTGAGTACTGTGGGCTAATTTCAAGCGTTGACTGGAGTGAAACCTTAAATGCTTGTTTTTGCGTAGGGTAGCATTAAATAAGTTTGACTTACTTTAGCACTTTCTCCTGTAGGCATCCTGCTTTCTGTGCAACTGGTTACCTGAAGCTGCTTCTGTGATCACATGCACTCTGACATCATATTATATACTCACCGGCCACTTTATTAGGTACACCAGTTCAATTGTTTGGTAACCCAAATTGCTAATCAGCCAATCACATGGCAGTAACTCAATGCATTTAGGCATCTAGATGTAGTGAACAGGACTTGCTTAAGTTCAAACTGATCATCAGAGTGGGGTAGACTTAAATGTAGCACGGTTGTTGGTGTCAGATGGACTGGTCTGAGGATTTCAAAAACTGCGGATCTACTGGGATTTTCACATGCAACCATCTCTAGGGTTTATAGGGAATGACCCGAAAAAGAGAAAATATCCAGTGAGCGGCAGTTGTGTGGATGAAAATGCCTTGTTGATGTCAGAGGAGAATTGGCAGACTGGTTGCTGTGACATTCAGATGGTAGGGTCAGAATTTGGTGTAAACAACATGAAAGCATGGATCCATCCTGCCTTGTAGCAATGGTTCAGGCTGGTGGTGGAATGGTTTGGGGGGTACTTTCTTGGCACTAGCAAGGTGTTCCTAATAAAGTGGCCGGTGAGTGTACAATCCAGGACCAGCGGTCCTACATTGTAAATGAGGATGCAGGAGGCTCAACCACAACCCGGAGCATGAGAGGACACAGGAGTGTGCCAGCTGCAGGTAAGTAATGCTGTTTAAAAAGGTGAATTCCGGGTATGACTTGTATTGCTTACTTACATTGGCCCAGCTTGGATCAATGTAACAAAGCATATGCCATTTCATATCCCTGTGAAAGCCGAAAATCACTGTAGTAGTCTCTGCTACTACAATGATCGCCGCTGTCTTATAGGTCTTATGCCAAGTGGCTGCCCTGCTGCATCATGAAAACAGGGGGTCACTCGCTTGGTACAAATGCCCATCACAGAACGCCTTTCATTTTTCTAATTGAACAAGGCGTTCTGTGATTGAGATGAGGTGGAGAGACGAGCAATGATTTTATGATCTACACCTCATCCAATCAGAGAATGCCTTGCATTCATTGACAAAAAATGCAAAGCATTCTGGGAATGGCACCCGTGCCAAACTAGCAACTCTCTGTGGTTACAATGCAGCAAGGTAGCTGCTTGGCACAGATCCTGGAAGACAACAGCAATCACCGTAGAAATGGTGTTGGAATTAGGGTTGCCACTTCATCCCAACCCAAATTAATTACAGGTTCTGGGGCTAATTTAATGCAGTAAGACACTAGGTGAGTTTAATTACCACCTTAATCAGCCACAAAACTTGTGTAATTAATATGTGTTCGGGTTTAAAGGGATGAGGTGTCAACCCTAGTTGGAATACAGTGTTCATGTATTTTGTGCGACAACTACATCAGTATTCAGTAGCAATATAATCTTCAGCCAGTAGGTGGCAGTGTTTATGTTTGTAGCTGCAGCTATGGTATACTCTATGTCATGGGAAGGCAACCTTAAAAAGGTGGAG
Source organism: Staurois parvus (assembly GCF_062004578.1). Taxonomy (NCBI): domain Eukaryota; kingdom Metazoa; phylum Chordata; class Amphibia; order Anura; family Ranidae; genus Staurois; species Staurois parvus. The sequence continues at coordinate 7,437,039 of NW_028318494.1, read as the reverse complement.
ATCTACCTGAACAACATGGGAGAAGTCAAAGATCACCAGGTCCAGTGTCGCCTCCTCACACCTGATTTAGACCTCTAATTGTGGTACTGCCATGTTGTAATTGTGCACATTGCACAGCAATCATGGGTTTAAATCAGGTGATGAGGAGGCAACATATTGCCTCCTCACCACCTTGTGAATCAGCCCTTAGTAGCATTCAGCAGCCGCGCTTAGGGTTTGTTCACATGCAAAGTTAGGGGTGGTAAAACCCTGCGGTTGAGTTGCAGGTTTGCCACTCCCTATCCCTACCCCCCTTTAAGCAGCAGTCAAAGGTGTACACATGCCGCAGCAGGAATGAAACCCCCGGTTGCATTTGGTGGGTGCTACCGCCTGCCAACCATGACCCATTCAAGTAAATGGGGCCACTCTGCAATCGCCCCGCAACTGTATGAAGTTTTGATGCGCTTTTCAGTGCAACAAACCCACAAGACATAATAGAAGTCCATGGCTAAGCTCAGCAAACCCGCAGGAAAGCTGCAGGTACACTGAACTGCTCCTTCGTTTTGGGTAAACCGCAGCACATCAGTGTGAAAGCAGCCCTATACTATTTTGCCCAGTGTATTGCTTCACACTGGCCTGAAGATCTCTTCTTTTTTGCTGCTGGCCCACTCTTTAGACTGCTAGCCAGGATAAGAGGTGGAATGCAGTTGACATCACTCAGCATGGGACAGGAGCCAACACTACAGAGTCATCGGCTTTTGCGGCTCTTGCTCCCTACTACACCTCCAACTTTACAAGTAGTCCCTCTACATTGCACTCTGTTTGATGCTCTGGAATGGTGGGTCAGCAAGCCCAGATCAGGATCTATGAGTCACCTGGCCACAATCTATTGGTAGATCATGATCTATGGGTTGCTTACCCCGCTCTGTGTCTTTTCTCTGAGTAAAGGTTCCTGTTTCCTTGTTGCAGTGAAGCAGAAAAGCACACGTGCACTGTCTGTTCTGTAGGGCTATATACAGAATTTCAAACAAAGACTAGTACAGTGATTTCCAAGTTCCACAGGGGTCCCACAGGTACGGCACACGTATACGTACAATGGTGCAAGCTGGACCAACGTGCCTATGCAATACACACCATACCTGGAGTTCAGGAGTTCAGTTTTAGCCCTGGTTCACACTGTTCTCTGTGCAAATTCCGCACTGCATCAGAATCACACCCCGTTCATGCGAACCACTGCGGGTGTGTATGTTAACAACACCCCGAAAGCAGTCTGCAAAACGCGGTAAGATGTGCAGAATCGGATCCCATAGGTGTGAATACCCATGCGATCTGATTCTAGTGCGGACCAAAAAAGGGTCCTGCACATTTTTGGTGTGGTGCAATTAGAGCCATTGGAGTAAGGCTCCAATCGCACCGCACACAAATCACATGTGATCTGTACAGGAATGCGGTGTGGTTTCTGTGCAAATTACATGCAACATACCGCACCGCATATATGTGAACCCAGGCTCAATGGTACCCTAGACAAAAATGAATGTTTGCAATGCAGGGGCAGCCCCATTGCAAGAGAACCTTTGACATTTCCCCAGAGTTTAACTATACCAAAGCAGACTTGAACTTTCAGCTTCGGCACACTACAGCTTTCATTAGCAGTGTATAGGAAATGCAGCAATAATGTTTGTGTTGATATGTTGGCAGTACTAGGGTAGCTGGTTCGAATCCCAACCACGGCACCACCTGCCTGGAGTTTGCATGTTCTCCCTGTGTCTGCGTGGGTTTCCTCCGGGTACTCCGGTTTCCTTCCACATTCCAAAGACATGCTGGTAGGTTCATTTTCTCCTGTCTAAATTGGCCCTAGTATGTGTATGTATGAATGTGAGTTAGGGACATTAGATTGTACGCCCCTTGAGGGTTAGGGACAAGGGGCGAACTGACCATTTGGAAACTCGGGCACTGCCCGAGGGCCCGGGTCAGTAGGGGGCCCCATGAGATGCCCATGGTACCTTTTTCATAGGCTTTTTTGAGTTTGGGCAATGACACAGGGGCCCCATGATCCCCTATTGCCCGGGGGGCCCCATGAGTTGTCAGTCCGCCCCTGTTAGGGACTGATGTGAATGTACAACATATATGTAAAGCGCTGCGTAAATTGACAGCTCTATATAAGTACCTAAAATAAATAAATAATAAATATGTTTGCATTGCAAGGCATAGAAAACGGCATAACATTTGTTGGACAAATGTGTCTTGATGAGCTGCAACCCTAAATATGTTACCAAGTCTAGCTTGGAGGATGCAAGAGACAGATGTCCTAATTCTCGACTTGCAGAATACATTGGCAATGCGCTGTCATGCATAATCCAACTGGAGAAGCACCTGACAGAGAGACTGCGAATTAAATTGAAGGCAATCGTAATTAGACAAGCTGTAATAAATTTGGCACTCCAGAATAATTACATGTTATACGGAATAATCAGGGAGATAAGGCTTTACCTCTAACACATTTGCATAGGTAAGAGATCAATGACCATTCTATGGAAGATGAGTTAATACATTAAGGTATTTAGTATGCAGTAGGTCAGATCTATATGCAAATGTTAGAAGATGTTTTTATAAAGATAATGTACATGTGTTCCATCATTCACCATAGATCTATATCTCTAGTGAATTAATTTCTATTTATAAGCCTTTCACTAGAAATGAGCAAATGAGTTTGTTGGGTTCAGCGTCCACTCATTGTTCTTGATTTTTATGAACTTTATGAAACATTTTTGGACATTTTTTACATCAGGGTGACTATTTTTTTCCATGCCACCCTGACTGTTCACTTTTACCTTCCCAACGTGTGAATGTCAGGTGCAGGGGCGGACTGACCATTTGGAAACTCAGGCACTGCCCGAGGGCCCGGGGTCAGTAGGGGGCCCCATGAGAAACCCCTGGTACCTTTTTCATAGGCTTTTTTTAGTTTGGGCAAAGACACAGGGGTCCCATGATCCCCTATTGCCCGGGGGGGCCCCATGAGTTGTCAGTCTGCCCCTGGTCAGGTGTCCCAACACCTCAAATGTTCATGGTTGTTCCGGGTCTCTAAGTACTGATGCCCCTTTCACACAAGTGGACTGATCAAGTCTGCCTGTCAGTTTTTCAGGTGGACCTGATCAGACCCTCTATTGTCCTCTATGGAATGGCAGATGTAAACAGACACGTGTCCGTTTACAGCAGCCTACATCCAATCCAACTCAATACGATCCACTAAAAACAGACTGATAGGGATCTGTTCCCCATCCATCTAGTGGATCGGATCAGATGTTAGTCGGTGTAAACAGACAGGCGGTCAGTTTACATCCAACCGCCCATAGAGGAGAGCAGGCTGTGTCTGTGTCTACTCTGCATAAGTTCAACGGACATGGACGAGCCATCCGCCTGCTCAGCGGGGTTAGTGGAGTCCACAATTGGTGGAATCCGCATCGTCTGGAAGGGCCTTACTGTTGTTAAAGTAGATGTAAATCCAGTAACTAAATTGCATTTAAGATTTAACATGTTAATGCGATTTCAAAGCCATTTTCAATATTTTAAAATCTTCGGCTTTCATTCAAATGTTAACTCAGTACCTACTGTACCATGACAATTGTACTATGGTGCTTTCCATATTGAAGGACCAGTTGCAAGCCCTAATTTGTAAAATCCGTAACCAGAATTTTGGACTGTTCTGTTCTGCTCTATATCTGATTAGAAACAAGTAAAGAAGTTTTATTGCAACTAAGAGTCTCTGCATGATGCTTTAATGGGGGTAAGAGATAAGCCAAGTCTCATCATGCCTCTGTCTCTGGAAGTCTTGCCTGTGGCTGTCAGAGTCTTGTAAGGCCTCATGGGACTTTCAGTTCCTCAACACCTGGAGGGCCATAGTTTGGAGACCCCTGAGAGTGAAGAGTTGTGTGCTTTACTGGTGGAATCCTGGTTGGCTCTGGAATGAGTAGTGATGTAGGAAAAGGAGTCTCCCACTTGAGGGTGAGAGAGAAGTCCCTAATGCGTAATGCGTCCGGTGTAAGGTGGCCCGGTCCCCCATGTCCTATGGGCCCTGGGTGGTCTATTTGACTTCTGAAGCTTCTTTCTGAATCCAGGTTCAAACGTAGGCCTATGGGTGTGAGTACTCCAGGTAGAAAGGGGTTAAAGGGCTAAAAGGGGTGGGAAGGGGTTGCTTGAGAAAGGAGATGGAGCCCCTGAAACGCGTAGCTGCCCTGTCCACTCCTAACAGCACAAACTGGTTTTGACAGCTGATCTTTGTCCCATTGCGGTCTTCACACACACACCTGCACGTTCTACTTGGCTACTTCATTGTATGTACTACATCTTATACCTACCAGTCCACCTCTGCATGCTCTCAGTCAAGTCTGCTATGTTCATTAAATTGGTGTTATCACAGTTTCAGGCTGGTAGTAATGTCTAGGAAAAAAACCCCAGACATTTTGGTTATCTTTTCTCCTCTGTGACCTGAAATGGTTCCTGGCAATGCTCAGTCTGACATGAATTGAATGAATGTAATTACGACAAGTGGAGATATGACCTGACTTCACTCATCAGACACTTCAGGACACACAAATAAATGAATAAAATATATTTAGGAGAACTGAGCTCCCTGCTGCGTCTGTCACACACCTGTCCTTATCCGTATCACAGCCGGGCACCCGGTGAAGGTGACATGGGGTCACCGTACAATGGGATTTTCTTTTACATTTATCCAACTATCTGAGTGTTCTATGAAATGACAGCAAACACAGCAAAACTCCTTAGGAAAGAAAAAAGATTTTCCACATTTATTCTGTTTGCCAATTAAAATTGAAATAAAAAAAAACTCTTCACACTTGAGCTTTCCTAGTGTTTTTGGAGAGCTTTTAATACAATTTACAGTATACATGCAAGTGGTTTTAGGCTTTAAGTGTTACTAAACCCACAGCAGTAAAATCAGTCTGTAGATGCAGTACAGCATGCTTGTTATACTCACTGTGGGACTTAAGGGGTTAATCCCCTGCATTGTGTAAAAACGCCATTTGATGCTGACTTCTCTGATCCTCCCCTTCTTCCAGTGCCCTCTCTTATCTCCTGATAAGACATATCATGTGAAGTCACTCTGCACATGCTCAGTTTGGTGTGCATTGCTAGAGAGGTTTTTTCTTTTTTTGGGAGAGTGCATATGATCAGCACAGGTCCAATCAGCACTATACAGACAGAGGTCAGGGGTTCCGCATCCTCCCAGAGCAGAATTAAAACTCCTCCTACAAGATTTAACCAGTGCTCTGCTGGACACTGATAGAAGTCACAAGACTGCTCTAATTGCTGATAAGAAAAGGTATTTAGCAGTTTATATTTACTAAAATTTTAGCATTTCCATGTTCTGTGTACTGTGGGAGACCAGATATAGTGAATGTCGGGTCCAAGGAGACCAGATATAGTAAATGCAGGATCCGGGGAGACCAGATATAGTGAATGCAGTGTCCGGGGAGACCAGATACAGAGAAGGAAATAAGTATTTGATCCCCTGCTGATTTTGAATGTTTGCCCACTCACAAAGAAATGATCAGTCTAAAAATCGAATGGTAAGTGTATTATAACACTGAGAGACAGAAAAGCAACAACAAATTCTAAAGAAATGCATGTCTAACAAATGATGACTGATTTGCATGATTTTCATGAGGGAAATAAGTATTTGATCCCCTATCATTCAGCAGGATTTCAGGCTACCAGGTGTCTTTCAACAAGCTGAGATTAGAAGCAGTCTCTTAAAGAGAGTGCTGCTAATCTCATTTTGTTACCTGTAAAGACACCTGTCCACAGGAGCAATCAGATTCCAAACTCTCCACCATGGCAAAGACCAAAGAGCTGTCCAAGGATGTCAGGGACAAGATTGTAGACCTATACAAGGCTGGACTGGGCTACCAAACTATCGCCAAGCAGCTTGGTGAGAAGGTGACAACAGTTGGTGCAATCATGCGCAAATGGAAGAAACACAAACAACTGTCAGTCTCCCTAGGTCTGGTGCACCGTGCAAGATCTCACCTCGTGGAGTGTCCATGATCATGAGAACAGCGAGGAATCATCCCAGAACTACACGTGAGGATCTTGTCAATGATCTCCAGGCATCTGGGACCACAGTCACTAAGAAAACAGTTGGTAACACACTACGCCGACAAGGACTGAAATCCTGCAGTGCCCGCAAGGTCGCCCTGCTCAAGAAAGCACATGTCCAGGCCCGTCTGAAGTTTGCCACTGAACATCTGAATGATACAGAGGAGGACTGGTTGAAAGTGTTGTGGTCCAATGAGACCAAAATTGAGCTCTTTGGCATTAACTCAACTCGCTGTGTTTGGAGGAGGAGGAATGCTGCCTATGACCCCAAGAACACCATCCCAACTGTCAAACATGGTGGTGGAAACATTCTGCTTTGGGGGTGTTTTTCTGCTAAGGGGACAGGACGACTGCACCGCATCAAAGGGACGATGGACGGGGCAATGTGCCGTCAAATCTTGGGTGAGAACCTTTTTCCCTCAGCCAGGGCATTGAAAATGGGTCGTGGATTGGTGTTCCAGCATGACAATGACCCAAAACACACGTCCAAGGCAACAAAGGAGTGGCTCATGAAGAAGCACATTAAGGTCCAGGAGTGGCCTAGCCAGTCTCCAGACCTTAATCTGATTGAAAATCTGTGGGGGGAGCTGAAAGTTCGAGTTGCCAAACGTCAACCACCAAACCTTAATGCCTTGGAGAGGATCTGCCAAGAGGAGTGGGCCAAAATCCCTCCTGAGGTGTGTGCAAACCTGGTGGCCAACTAAAGGGAACATCTGACCTCTGTGATTGCCAACAAGGGATTTGCCACCAAGTACTAAGTCATGTTTTGTGAAGGGGATCAAATATTTATTTCCCTCATGAACATGCAAATCAGTCATCAATTGTTTTGAATTTTTTGTTGCTATTCTGCCTCTCAGCGTTACAATAACCTACCATTTGATTTTTAGACTGATCAGTTCTTTGCAAGTGGGCAAACATTCAAAATCAGCAGGGGATCAAATACTTATTCCCTTCACTGTATAGTGAATGCAGGGTTCGGGGAGACCAGATATAGTGAATGCCGGGTCCTGGGAGACCAGATATAGTGAATGCAGGGTCCGGGAAGACCAGATATAGTGAATGCAGGGTCCGGGGAGACCAGATATAGTGAATGCAGGGTCCGGGGAGACCGGATATAGTGAATGCAGGGTCCGAGGAGACCAGATATAGTGAATGCAGGGCCCGGGGAGACCAGATATAGTGAATGCAGGGCCTGGGGAGACCAGATATAGTGAATGCAGGGTCCAGGGAGAGCGGATATAGTGAATGCAGGGTCCGGGGAGAGCGGATATAGTGAATGCAGGGTCCAGGGAGAGCGGATATAGTGAATGCAGGGTCCGGGGAGAGCGGATATAGTGAATGCAGGGTCCGGGGAGACCAGATATAGTGAATGCAGGGTCCGGGGAGACCAGATATAGTGAATGCAGGGCCTGGGGAGACCAGATATAGTGAATGCAGGGTCCGGGGAGAGCGGATATAGTGAATGCAGGGTCCGCGGAGAGTGGATATAGTGAATGCAGGGTCTGGGGAGAGCGGAT